>NC_058131.1:684267223-684305216 GCF_016433145.1 Gracilinanus agilis
CCCTAGTTCCATTTAACCACTTACCATTGATTTTGCAAAATTTATTTATTTTTAAAATGTGGCCAGAACAAACATAGAAACGCTTCCCCCAGTTTGAGAAGGAACATCTTTCTATCTTATACCAGATGGGAGTAGGAATAAAGAGGGAAGAACTAGGTTCGACTTATTTGAACTTTTTTTTAAACCTTTACCTTCTATCTTGGAATCAATACTAAATATCTATTCCAAGGCAGTAGAGTGGTAAAGGCTAAGCAATTGGGGTTAAGTGACTTGCCCAGGGTCAGGTGGCTAGGAAGTATCTAAAGCCAGATCTCCTGACCTTCGAAAACAAAGGTCAAAGGCTCTATTCCCTTCACCAGACACCATGAAGGAAGGATCTCCAAGATCTTGAAGAACAAAATGGAACAAAATGATTATAACTGAATATAATGGCCCTTTCTGAATGTCTCCACAGTCAATAAGCCTTCTCTTCACTGACCAAACCAGTTACTAAATGTTCATGTGTGCTCCAGTCTCTTGAAGGCATTTCCCTCACACATTATCATGAATCTTCCAGAAGCAGTTCCTAAGTGACCTCTGAATGGAAAGATGTCATTTCAGATATTCTGGGCATGTACCAACCCCCCATTACACTTGCATATATTCTGTACCTTCTTATCTCTGCATCTGTTGTTCTCCCACTCTGCCCTCACCCCAACATAAGCTCTTTGAGGGAAAGAATTACTTTTTCATTTTATCTCTGTATCCTTAGCAGTTAGCTCAATGTCCCACATATATTGGGTTGCTTAATAAAACCAATTCACTTAATAAAATTAGATGATATTCATCAGGTGCTTTGCAAACCTTAAAGCACTCTATAAATGATAAGGATTGTTATTTATTGTTGTTTTTATTAAGATGTTTTGAATTGCATTGAAATTAATCCCTGAATTTAAAAAGCTTATAATCAAATAAAAGAATTTCTAAGTACAGGCTTCAGAAAATGACATACTTTTGAATAATGGCAAGATCAAAAGTGTAATAGAAAGAGTATGATCACCTCTGTGTAGCTAAACTTGGCCACAAGCTTTCTTGAATCACTAACAATTACTCAGAAATTATATTATATCATTCTACATCCTGGAAAAAAAAATAATCCCTAGCTATGACCACCAGCCCCTAGGTCATCTATCCTCAAGAGAGAAGCAGGGATCAAACCAGAGACAAAATTATAATTTTTAGAAAGCCAGACTCATACCTGCCTCCAATGCATATTAACTGTGTGATCCTGAGCAGGTCAGTTAACTTTTTGGTGTTCCTGACTACCATCTGGCTCTATAAGTTTAAGGAAGCAGAGAACCTGCCTTGGGAGATGGAGCATTTACCTTCAGAATTATTCAAATTGATGACTCATAGGTCCTGAACAAAAAAAAAATGTCCAAACAAAACCCATGAATAAAAATTGTCCCCAACCTCAAGAAACTTACATCCTACCTATTAATTATATGGGAGAGCAGAGAATTTCTCTTCTAGAGCATGAATTCGTAGACCTTGCTCTCTTGTTTCTCTTCTGGAGCACATCTACATTTGGAAAAACTATCTGGTCAGTGCTCCTGAGTTTGTTTACCCCCAGGTCATCTATCTCAATATTGGAATCTGTTCTAAAAGATTTATCGGGGTGGAATGGGAAACAAAACAGACAAATCTGCAACCTTCAGTTTATATATCATTCAATCAATAGGCTGTGTTTTCTTTTACAGAATGGAATCCATGGACTTTGTGACAGAAACAGTTTCTTAGTAGTTCAGGAATCATTTTCACTTGCTTGTTTGCAGCTTAAGTCTGCGTGGCTCAAGTGGGGCATGACTGTAATCAGATCTATTCTTTGGAAACCTTATTGGCCACTGATAGCAATGTGAATTGATCTAACTGTTCTAGAAAACAACATGGAATTATGCAAGAAAGTTACTAAATTATTTATTCCCTATAACCCAGAGGTCACATGACTAGGCAGCCTGAATAGGTTAATGATAAAAAGAAAGGAGTCATATGTACAAGAGTATTCATATCAACACTATTTATAATAACAAAATGCTGGAAATAAACTATGTGCCCAACAACTGGGAAAAGGCTGGACAAATTGTGGCATATAAATGTAATGGAATATTACTATGTTGAAAGGAATGACAAGTATGAAGAATTCAGGGAAATGTGAGAAGACCAGTATGAAGCAAAGGAGAGTGAAAAAAACAGGGGCAAAAGAACAATATTCACAATGATTACACCAATGAATGAATATATTACTTATGTCCTTTCACCCCCAAACTCAGCTAACAGAGATTGGGTTCAGTCTTGAGAATAGTGCCCCTGAGTCATAACTATTTGTTTCATTTTTGCCTTAATCCAGAATTTTCACTGGAAATTTCAGAATACAGTTATGTCTCCACATACATGGCTAAAAGAGTCCTCTGGTCCCAGGCAAGCATTCAAAGTGACAACGTGCAGCACCCCCTCCAGGATGTCCCATCAACCTGCCTTTATACTTGTAGTTTGGGTCCTTAGAGGGACAATTATTTTCAGAGCTCCAGGGTCGATACTGTGAAAATACTCTTTTAAAATTATAGCCCATGGCTGAACAAATTGTGGTATCTGTTGGTGATGTAATACTATTGTGCTCAAAGGAATAATGAACTGGAGGAATTCCATGTGAAATGGAATGACCTCCAGGAACTGATGCAGAGTGAAAGGAGCAGATCCAGGAGAACATTGTACACAGAGACTGATACACTGTGGTACCATCAAACATAACCGACTTCTCTATTAGCAGCAATGCAAGAATCCAGAGCAAGGCTGAGGGATTTGTGAGAAAGAAAACTAGCCACATTCAGAGTAAGAACTGTGGGAGGAGAAACACAGAAGAAAAACAATTGCTTGAACACATGGGCTGATGGGGATATTATTAGGGATGTAGACACTAAACAATAACTCTAGTCCAACTATCAATAATATGAAATTAGGTCTTAATCAATGATACATGTAAAACCCAGTGGAATTGTGCATTGGCTTAGGGGTGGTTGGGGGAGAGGGAAAGAACATGTAACATGTAACTATGGGAAAATATTCAAAATTAAAATAAAAAAAATAAAGTACAGGGGTTGTAAGGCATATGTGTATGGGAATGCATGTGGTCAAGGCAATTCACAACTACTGAACTGCAGGGCCTCAGTGTTCTTTCTTTAGTTGTATAGTTTTTATCCAGCATAGGGGCTGCTCAGCTAGACTTGGCACTTCACAGGGCACAGGATCTCTGCTGGAAAGCTTAAACCACTGATACCCTGAACTTCCTCCTCTATGTACTTCTGTGGTCTCTACCACCTCCAATTTAAGTGTCAGTTCTAATCCTCATCTGAGTACTACTGTGCCTTTTCAGAAAGAGCAGAAAACTTTGGACCAAGATTAGCAGTTCTCTCCAGTTCTGTTCTTAGCACCTTAGCTTTGAGGTTTATCACTTCTCAGAGAGGAGGTAGGAGAATAGAGTTTTTCCTTTTTCTTTCAACAACTGCTGCTGGTTCAAAACTGTCTTCCCTCTTTGAGATATCTCACTGTAATTTACATTGACTTTTTAGCACATTTCTCAATTGTTCATCTCTGCCAGCCATAACCAGGCAGTGGTATTTGCCCAATATTCAGTAAATAATTTTGAGGTTCTAGATTTCCCAGTTGTTTGATTTTTTCTTTTCTTTTCTTTTTCTTTTTCTTTTTTGATAACCCAGGATATCCCATTGGTCTATGCAAGTGCTAGCTGTGGGGGAAACTGCATCTGAGCAAGCTATGCTCTGGTGGTCAATTCCATATCTCTACTATCCTTTTTGTATGCAAACAAGCCACTCAAAATTTATTTCTATGAGGTACAAATAAGTCAACTCAAAATTTTGCATCTTTTATAAGGTTTAGAACTGTGCTTTAAGATAGAAGTCCAAAAGATCAAAATTACCTTCAAAATAATATTGATATTTCAATTTCTAATAGGTTAAATATTGATAGATATAATCTACAATTTTAAAAAAAGCTCTTGAGGGGAGGTCTTATGCTAGTTATTATTACAAATATTTACTTTATCCATATATCTATATTTAAATTTGTGACCCCATTGGAGGTTTTCTTAAGGAAGATACTGGAGTGATTTGCTAGTTCTTTCTTCAGCTTACTTTACAGATGAGGAAAAGGAGGAAAACAGGGTTAGAGTTAAGTGACTAAAAGCCAAATTTGAATTTAGTTCTTCTTGACTCTAGCCCCAGGGTTCTATTCACTTGACCACCTGACTGCCACTTAATATAATATAATGTATAAGGTATCAGCATTCCCCCCCACCCCCAAGCAGTTCCTCTAAATTTCTATCAGGATCCTTTGGTCTATTCATTTTCAACCACTAGTCTTCTTACCTGGCCATAGTTAGTGTATACCTACTTCCTTCTCTGGATTCTGTTTTTTCACTTTTTGTTTTTAAAAAGGGCCTTTCAAATTTGTTGGGTTTATTGTATAAATAACTGTATCACAATTTATTTAACCATTCCCCTATTGTTCATTTCAGTTACTTTCAGTTTTTTGCAATTACTAATGTTATGAAAATCTTCCAACAGATAATAAATACTCTCTGGGTATCTATTCACTTAACCACCATTTATTAAATGTTTACACATGCAAAGTACTGTTTGGTACTGGCAGAGTGAATTTATTCACAAAGGTGAATAAAACATAGTTTCGACTCTCCTGTAACTTAAAATCTAGTGAGAGAGTTGTGACACAAGCAGAAGTATATAGTAACTTTATAAATGTATCCTATACATAAAGTAGCTATTGTGCAAAAACAGTGTATTAAAAGTGTGGGAAAGGTACAGAATGTTTTGTGAGAGTCAGAAAAGGAGAGATAATTTGTTTCTTGGGCTCAATTGCCTTAAAAAGCCCTCCTTAACTTCACTAGCAAAATGATTCCTGGCAACACGGCCAAAGAGACACATAGAAAACTTTTCCACATGTTCTCAGTGCAGTAGTTCAAGGTGGGAAGGGGGAAGGCAGGGCTAAGATATAATAATGTGGGATGCAAGATTGCAGCAGAAGGTCCACAGCCAAGAAATCAAATAAGGACCTAGGAGAGCTCCTGGGTGTACCAAGGGTAAGAGCAAACTAAACTAGGCTTCAAAGTTCATTTTTAAGATGATGACTCTCATATATCTTTACCTCCAACCTCTCCCCTCAGCTCTATTCTCATATTTCTAATGTGATCTAATGATCTCAGATTCAATATATCCTTATTTCCTTAAAGCTTACTTTTTCCTAACTTTTCTACTTTTTTTTTAGTAGCGCCACCATCTTCCCAGTACCACAGGTTTGTAGTCATGGTTTTGACTCTTCCTTCTTCTTTACCCCGCACATCCAAATAATTGTCAAGTCCTGACCTTTCTAAGTTAAAATCATAGAGTCATAGATTAGTGTCGGAAGGAACCTAATATTTTGTTGCCTTCCTCCACTCTCCATTCCCAATGTAAGCACACTAGTTCCAACCCTTATTTATTCTAGATTACTGAAATAGCCTTCTTGCCTCCAGTTTATCTCCCCTTCTCCAATTTATTCCCCACCCCCACTAGGGCCAGAGTAATTTTCCCAATGCATCTCTAAAATTATGTCACTCCTCCATTAATAAAGCTTCAGTGGTTTTGCTATTTGGATTCCAAACAAAGTATAAACTCTTTGATTCTGGCATTTAAGCCCCTCTACAAACTAACTCCAACCTATCTTTCCAGCTGAAGTTTATATTATTCTGAGTCTACTTTGGGTTATGTTAGTCAAACCAGTACTTTCCTTCACCTGCTCTTATCCTAAAGTCTTCCATCTCCATCCTTTTGTTCATGACTCCCCTCCAAGTTCCTACATATGTTGTTAAATCTCTTCCTTCCTTCAAAAAATAATCTGGGGGGGGGGGCAGCTGGGTAGCTCAGTGGATTGAGAGCCAGGCCTAGAGACGGGAGGTCCTAGGTTCAAATCTGGCCTCAGACACTTCCCAGCTGTGTGACCCTGGGCAAGTCACTTGACCCCCATTGCCTACCCTTACCACTCTTCCACCTATAAGTCAATACACAGAAGTTAAGGGTTTAAAATAAAAAATAAAAATAAAAAAAATAATCTGGATGCTACCTTTTTTCAATCCTCCTAGGTTAAAGTGATCTCCTAGTCCTCCTCCTCAGATTTCTCATAGCCAGTCATCTGGCATGTTACACTTTGCCAGGATCACCTTCTGTACTTATCTTTTGTATCATAGCTATTTTTCTAGGTATCTTTTCATTTGCCTCAACTAGACTGTCAGTTCATTGAAGGTAGGGTCTGTGGCAATTCAGCAAATTCACTTCAACAAATACTAATTAAACATTTATTATGTTCAGAGCACAGGAAAATTTCCTAGTCCTCAAGGGGCTCACATTCCACAACAACCTAGTTATGCAGTGTCAGCACAAGTAAGCAAGGTAGTTAAACAGGGACAACTGAAGATGGCTGTTAAGTCAAGAAGTCTTGATTTCAAAACTGACCTCAGACACTTTCTGGCTGTGTGACCCTGGGCAAGTTACTTAACCTTTGGCTTCATCAGTTTCCTCATCTTCCCTGGATTGTTTTGAGGATAAAATAGCACCCACTTCCCTGGATTGTTTTGAGGATAAAATAAAATAGTATTGCAAACGTTGATATTGCAAACTTTTTGAACCTTTTGAAGGTTCTTGAAGCCCTTTATGAATGCTAGCTATCATTAATATTAAGCAGGGCCTTCTAGGGTCTCAAAATTATAGAGAGACATCAAGGAAGTCTACAGAATCTGCAATAGGGCAAGCCCTTTCAAGCAACCTGAGAGCCTTATAGGTGAGGTGTGAAGTGTCCTAGATTTGGAGTCTAGACACTCTCCCCCTTCCTCCCCTCTTCCCCCCACAGTCAAAATTCCTACGCTGCCACCATCTCTGTAACCTTACACAAGACATGATCCCTCCACGTGCTTCAATTTCGTCATCTGTCAAAGTGAAGAAGAGACAAACCTTTGACTCAGTCCTTTCTCCTCATTTCTTACCTGGCTGCTCCAATCTGGACATGACCTTCCCTCCCCTAACTGTCCCCCGCCTCTGTTTGCCGTCTTTCCTCATTAGATCCTAAGCTCCTTGAGGGTAGGGACTATTTTTCTTTTTCGTGTTTACACCGCCAGCGCTTAGCATAGTGCCTGGTACACAGTAGGCACTTAGTTTGACTATTAACAACTGGAACTACATTTCCCAGAGAGAACCGCGCCTCTCCGCAACCGTGCCCATTTGACAGCTGGTCCCGCCAGTGGAAAGGGAAGGTTTCTCGACGTGAAGACTGGCTGGCCAATGGCCGGAGGGCAGGGGCGGATGCTCCCTGCCACCACTGCCTGCGCACAACTCCTACTCTCTGTCCAGAGTGGCCTGGGCGGGGCGGCCAAGACTTTCTCGGCTCCGGGGGAGTTTCCCTTCCTTCTCCATCCCGGGTCGGGCCTGCCCCTGCCCCGGGGGTGGTGAGTGGATTCGGGCACCGAAGAGAGGGCATGGGGATGGGAATAGGAACTAAGGGAGAATAAGGCCTCGGGGTGGGAGCAGGGAGAGAGGCGAGAAAGGGATCCCTGCGCATGCGTGGACTGTGAGCGAAGGCAGAACCCCCCCCACACCCCTCCCCTCGTCCCGCCTTGGGTTTCCCCAGGGACTGGCTAGTGCGTGTCATTCCCTGCGGGACTGGGGAATGGCCTAGGAATGATTACAGAGCATGCTGGGAGCCAGAATCCTTCCAGGAGCTCTCCTGGGACCACAATTCCCAGCATCCTCTGCGTTGTGGGCCCACCCCGTAGGCCTCATTGACAACAATCTGGACCAATGGAGAAAGGAAACTTTGAGCTCCTTAGAAGTGAAGCCAATGGCAAGAGAACAGGGTGGGCACTTTACGTCAGACCCTTTCCCTAAGTCCAGTGTGGGCTCGCCCCAAACCGGGTGGTGGCCGTCTGGACTGTCCCGGCTCCGGCCCCCGGCTCAGGCCCCTGGCTAAGATTCCTTCCTCTGGCTGGGCCGGCCCGGGGGACGGTGAGTGGATGACCGAAGGCCTAGGGAGGGAAGCGGTGGGGTGGGGGTTGGGGGATCACGCTGGAAACTTGGAGAAGCAGGTGGGTGGGTGGTCTGGGCAGGGGCAGCAAGGGAGCAGCTGACATCTGTGCAGAGCTCTGAGGGCAGGGACCGGGCAGTACCGCCCGTATCTTACAGCTGACACCCGGACTCAAGAAGGGTCCTCCCCAAGGTCACATGTCTGGGGAGCCCCAGAGTCCAGCCTGGGTTCTTCTCACTCAATCAGAAAGCATTTATTCAGCGCCTTCTGTGTGCCAGGCCCTGTGCCAGGAGCTGAGGAACAGGTACCGAGAATGAAACGATTCCTACTTGCAAGGAGCTCACATTTTAATGGGGGGGAGGGGAATATGTACGTGCATTCATTTATACAGCATTAATAAAAATAATAGTTTGCATTCATATAACGCTTTAAGGTTTGCAAAGCGCCTATATATGATCTCGTTTTGATCTTCACAACTCTGGGAAATAGATACTCGTATTATCCTCATTTTACAGATGAGGAAACTGAGGCAAACAGATTTATGCAGTCATGCTGCTACTGAAGTAGGATTTTAATTTAGGGCTTCCTGACTCCCAAATCCAGTGCCCTCTCTGCTGTGCATCCTAGCAGCCTTTATAGAAATATAAAGTGAATAAAAACAAGTATAGACAAGGAGTAAAAGACAAAGTAGTTTGGGAGTGAGGGCACTAGCAGTTGGAGACAGGGAGTGATTAAAAAAACCTTCATGAAGAAGATGGTGCTGGGCGTAGCTAGATGGCTCAGTGGATTGAGAGCCAGACCTAGAGATGGAAAGTCCTGGGTTCAAATGTGACTTCTGCGACTTTTTAGCTGTATGACCCTAGGCAAGTCACTTAACCTTTGCTAGCTCTTAATGCTCTTTTGCCTTGGAACCATACACAGTATTGATTCTAAGATGGAAAGTAAGGGTTTCTAAAGAGAAGATGTGCTTAATTTGCATCTTAAAAGGATAGGAATGAAATTGAGGTAAGGAGAGCCCTGCTACTGGAGTCAGAGAGTTGGGAGTGGGAGTGTCAGGTGTGACAAGGCCAGTTATGGTCTCAGAGAGTGGGAAGAAGAGTAATGTCCTGTGAGAGCAGATAGCTAGGTTGAGGACAGCTAGATGAAAGACTTTAAAAGCTAAACGGAGTAGTTAATATTTTATCTCAGAAGCAATAGGTCACTGGAATTGTACAGATGGGGAGTTGTAGTCAGATCTGGACTTAAGGAAAATCATTTTTTTTAAATTTTTTTTTTAATTTTAAACCCTTAACTTCTGTGTATTGACTTATAGGTGGAAGAGTGGTAAGGGTAGGCAATGGGGGTCAAGTGACTTGCCCAGGGTCACACAGCTGGGAAGTGTCTCAGGCCAGATTTGAATCTAGGACCTCCCATCTCTAGGCCTGGCTCTCAATCCACTGAGCTACCCAGCTGCCCCAGGAAAATCATTTTAGAAGCAGTGTGTTGCATGGCCTATAGTTGTAAGAGACTTAAGGCAGATATTTTTGTTACAGTAATCTAAAAAAAGAAGTAAACCACTTAAACTAAGGTGATAGCCGTGTGTGGAAATAAAGAGCCTCGATGTAAAGATAGAAAAGACAAAATTTGATTGTATATGTGGAGAGAGAGAGACTGAGAGTGAGGAAGGATCCTAGGATAAAGCCCAGGTTAGAAAACTGGGAGGCTAAAAGATAGTTATACCTTCAGCAGAAATAGTGCCTGATGTTCAGAAGAGGAGAGGGTTTAGGAGGAAAAGATAAGTTCAGTTTTGGACATCTCTTTTAAATGATATCTCATTGCTTCCCAGAGAACTATGACCTCTATTGTTTTCTTTTTGCTCCAACCCCAGGAAACCCACCTCCATTTTTAAACTTTTCTCATCCTTTCAGCCATGTACACTGAACTACAAAATCTTTGTATTGAAAAGTTTGTCAAGGAGAGCTGATTCAATATTCTAAACAAGGGCATGTCTAAGGATAAAGATTTGTATGCTCCTCAGGCTTTGCATTTTGTGCTTCAATTAATACCAGTCTCCCATTCACTCTTTACACAGGGGTACTTACAATAATAGAATGTCACAGGGAGAAGGGTCTGGAGAGATCAGTTCAATTCAACAAAACCTTATTCAACACCTACTGTGGGCAAGATACACTACTAGGAACTGGGGATGCCAAGATAGATGTGACATAGACTCTGCTTTTCAGCTCACAAGGGCGGAGAGCAGAATTCCCGGATACAAATGACTCCTGATACAAGGGAGACTAAGGCCCAAGGAGAGAAGAGGTACGGGCAAATTATTTATTGAGCAGATGGTGGGAGAGTGAGGGAGGGTTGTGGAGCATAAACAAAGTATCACTGGCCTCATTTTTTTTTTTAATACATGAAACAACTGAGGTCTAGAAAGTGAAGGAACTTGTCCGGGGTCATTCATTTAGTGAGCTTACTGCAGTCTGAACTATAATTCAGTTTTCTAACTCTGTCCTTGTGTTTGTTTTATGTCAGGGATTGCTATCCTTTTAAGGGAGAAGAGCCCTTCTGGATAATAATTTTTATTTATATGTTTAATTTTACCGATTATGTGTAATAACAAATTTCCACATAAATTCTCTGAAGTTTTATGATCCAAATTGTCTCCCTCTCCCTTTCCCTCCACCCCCCTCTCATAGCTGGCAAGCAATTCAATCTAGATTTTGTATAATAATCTTAAAACATATACAAATATTTTTATGTATTTATGTATTACATATAGTTAGTTGATGCCAGAAAGATCTATATTGGTTTATGCTTTTTTATAGTTTATTTAATGTAATGGTTCATCCCACCAGAAGAACAAATGGTAATTTATTTGTACATATGGCCTAGAAACTGGAGGGAACCCTTCAAACCCTGCAAATACATATTATATATAACAATTTAGTATTATAAGTTTGTTAGAATGACCATAGCCGCCTTTGAAGGCAAGTTGGTCCTGAGGATTAAAATCTAGGAACAAGAACTGGAATCAGAGGAGGACAGAAGTACAGCCATAGCAAAGATGAAAGAGAAGATGTTTTGAGGGGGACCTGTGTGCTTGAGTGTCAGAGAGAAAGAGTTTCAATTTGGAAGCATTTGAGTGCCCACCTACTATGTACCAGGTGATGGCAATATAGAGACAAAAATGAGACTGGTTCTGCCCTTAATGAACCAGAATTCTATAGACAGATATAAATAGGTACAAATAAATAACTGTAAGCTACATACAAAATAAATACACTGTATTTGGGGGTAAGTGAGGAGGGGAGGGTGACTTGCTATTGGAGGAATCTGAAGAGGTTGTACTTGAGCTGAGTTTTTAAGGAAGCCCAGGGTTCTGAGAAATAGAGGAGAGGAGAGAGAATATTCTAAGCCAGTGATGGTGAACCTTTTGGAGACTGAGTGCCCAAATTGCAACCCTCACATGGCATGTGAGCCCCCTGGCTTACGAGGGGAGGGAGAAAGCACTCCCATTGGGCTTCTGGGCAGAGGGGTGAATGATGGGAGAAATGTCCTCAAGTGCTCGAGGAAAGGGGGAAGGGAGTAACCCCCTCCAGCACATGTACCTTAGGTTTGTCAATACAGTTCTAAGCCATCGGGGGACAGCTTGTGCCAAGGTTGTTAGTCTACAAACATTAAGTGCTTACTGTGGGCCTGACACTATACTAAGTGTTCTAGGTTCTATATAAAGAAATGCAGAAATAGTCTCTGCTTTCAAGGAACTCTTACAACTGTTTACAAATGCAAGCAACTGTTTACAAATTCAAGCAACTGTTTACAAATAAGGTATATACTGAGTATATGGAAAAGGGACTAGGAAAGTCCTCAAGCAGAAAGTGAGATTTGAGCTGATTCAAAGGAAGGCCCAGAAGTTGCCTTCTAAGGGAGTACATTCCACAAATGGGAGAACAGCCATTGAAAAAGCACAGAATGTGGTGTGCCAGCAAGAATGCAGATGGATTGCTGGATAAGTTCTAGGTGGAAGAAGACTAGTGAGATAAAAAGGAGTCACATTGTGAAGGACTTTGAATGACAAGCAGCATTTTCTATCTGAGCCTGTAAAGCCCCCAGACTCTAGGAAGTAGTGGGATGACTCAGTCAAAATTTTGCTCTAGGAAGATCACTGGCAGCTGAATGGAGAAGGGATTGGAGTGAGAGAAATGGGCACACACACAAACAGGCAAACTGACAGAATGGGAAAGAGTGGAGACCAGGAGATCAACCTGAAGCCTATTGCAAAGATCCAGGCTTGATTGAGGTCTAAAGGTCTATACCAATGTGATGGCTGTTTAAGTGAAGAGAATAAGAAATGGGAAGGTCAAAACACAGATTTTGGCAACAGGCTGGATCCGTGAATTAGGTAACTGGAAACAAAGTGGTTCTCTGAACACTAAAAGGGAAATTCAGAAAAAAGGGAGAATTTTGGGAAAAAGATAATGAGTTCTCATTTAGGCATGTGGAACTCATGATGAATTCTGTTTTGGAAAGAGGCAGGAGGTGGGGGACAGGGAGGAGCATATGTATGGTTTGTGATAGGGAGTAATGTGTGGAACCAGATTGTGGAGGACTTTAAATGCCAAACAGAGGAATTTGTGTTTTATCCTAAAGACAGTAGGGAGCCACTGGAGCTTCTTGAGTAGAGGAGTGACTGGTCAGACCTGTGGTTTAGTCATCACAACTTGTTCTATGTGGAGGATGGTTGAGAGGAAAGAAACTGAATACAGGAAATCTAATTAGGAGGCTGTTGAAAGAATTCTCAAAAATGATGAGAACTTTTAGTAGAATTGTGATATAAAAAAAAGACAAGAATGGTTGTGAAGAATACTGGAGAAGTAGATTCTGTGAGATTTGACAATCAATTGGGTATGAATAGCAGGAGGGAGAATTAAGAATTGAAGATGACTCCTGGGTTTCAAACCTATTTAACTAGGAGAACCTGGTACCCTTTGGGAAGGTAGAACTGTGTAATGATGCATAAGTCTTCACATGTGGCCAAGGATGTTAATTTGTTTTTGTTGACTATACTTACTCAAGAAACACTTAGCACATTGCCTGGTACCTATTAGGCTCTTAATAAATTCTTCCTGATTGTTTATAAGGAAGAGACTCTAGGAGCAAATGTGAAAAAGATGTTTTAAAAAAAGGAGCAGCAATAAAACATTTTTTGACTTTACAGAAAAAACAGGTTGAGAAGGGGATCCAGAACCAATTAGGAATTTTGTTACTACTTAAATTTAATATGCATTTTAAAAAACTGCATGTAACAGAGGTTTACAGTTTTGTGTAAAATATTTTATTTCTGATTCTCTGTTTTTTTGTGTTGTATAATTAACAATAAAAAATTTAAAAAGAGTAGTGAAACTCTTGATAGGCAAAAGTTGGGGGCAGGTTGGGTTTAGAGGGAAAGATAATGATTTCTGTTTGGATCATGTTGACTTTAAGATGACTCTGAGACAACTAGGGGAAGATGCCAGGTAGCTGTTATAGATAAGACAGGAGCTCAGGAAATATCTAGAGCCATCTACAATGAGAAAGTCCATGGGAGCTAATGAAATCACCAAGAAAAAAGCTTAGGGGAGGAGGAAAAGCACAGGACAGAGTCTTGAAATATACCCACAATGGGTATATTTTTTTGTGGTTCCTGGACTCCTCAGGCAGCCTGGTGAAACCTATTGTCCCTTTCTCAGAATATTGTTTTTAAATACATAAAATAAAATTTGTAAAATTAAAGGAAACTAATTACATGAATTGAAATAAAGATCTTTTTTTCCTCATCCAAATTCCTGAACCTCCCTAAAATCTATCTACAGATCCTTTGTGGGGCAGGGAGAGGTTCTTGACCCCAACTTAAAATCCCCTGCTCTAAAATATCTAGGCCAGAAAAAAAAATTATTTGTTTAAGGATATATTGGGAGCTAATGAAATTATTACATCTGTATACTTAAAGAGTTGCAGGAGAGTAGAATACTAGCTCTAGTATTGAAACAGACTTTAGACCATCTACTACAACCCCCTCATTTTTAGTATTTGCTTAAAGGTAATAAATAAATAAATAGAGATTGTGGTCACACCCAGGTCCTTTTACTCCAATAGTGCATTTTCCTACCACCTCGCCTCCTTGTGATTAACCATGGTCATATATAACCTCCCAGAAGGCTGGGAACACCTTCACTCTCCTTTTGTGTTTCCCTCATAATTTGGGAAATACTTATAAAGCATTTTGTTTCCCCTAAAACAATTTTTAAAAAAAAAACCTTATCTTCTGTCTTGAAATCAATATTGTGTTTTCATTTTCAAGGCAGAAAAGCAGTAAGGGCTAGACAATAAATGAGAGGTAAGATTTGCCCAAGGTCATACAGCAAGGAAGTGCCTGAAGCCAGACATCTTCAGTCCTGGCTCTCTATCCACCAGCTACCTAGCTGCCCCCTCCCCCTTCTAGATTATTCCTCATGATGGATTTTGTCCCTAATTGAATTTTTTTTTCATTAAATTTCACTTTTTTTTTCCAACATCATTTCTCCAGTGTATAAAAATGAATTTAAGTTCCTGACCAATAAAGCTATAGAATAGAATGGTTCTCTGGGAAGATTCCTTTGGAATGCCACTAGATTTGTCCCTCCAGATTGATACTAAACCGATGATGACCCTTTGAGTGCATGTTTTGAGAGTGCTTATCTGAAGAATCCCAGAATCTCTCTGACAAAATAGTAGTAATACAGTTAAAACTTTGTCTTCCTATCTTGTGGATGAGTATGTAGTGAGGTAGAATAAAGTGTTCTTGAAATGAAGATTTGCCCTATGAACAAATGAAAGACATTTATTAAGCCTTTACTATGTG
Organism: Gracilinanus agilis; assembly: GCF_016433145.1. NCBI lineage: Eukaryota > Metazoa > Chordata > Mammalia > Didelphimorphia > Didelphidae > Gracilinanus > Gracilinanus agilis. Next base: position 684,282,213 of record NC_058131.1, read on the forward strand.
TCAAATACTGTGTTAAATACTAAAGATTCAAATAAGCAAATTAAGATAGTCCCTGCTCCAAAACATCTAACATCATTTGTTCCTTATAGAATTCATAGAATTCATATGAACAAATGCCCAAAGTCTGTGCTAGGGAAAGGTGAAAAATCACTAGTGGTTAAGGCTAGAAAAACTTGAAGTCATATCTACAGTGGATAAACATAAAAAACTTAACAGCTTGACTCTGTACCATGGAAGGTAGCTGCTTCAGATTCTTGACATGAGTAGCTTACATGTCAGAAAACTTAAGAGGATGTTGAAAAACATATCTAACATTTATGTAGTACCTATTATGTGCTGGACACTTTACAAATATCACTTCCCTTGATCCTCACAAACACCCTGGGAAGTAGGTGCTATTATTATCATCCCCATTTTATAAGTGAGGAAACTGAGGCAGACAGGTGAAGTGACTTGCCCAGGATCACAGAGTCAATAAATTTTTTAGGTCACATTTGAACTCTTCCTGATTCCAAGCACAGTGTTCTATCTACTGTGCCACCCAGATATGTAAGCTGGAAAAGGTCCTGGATTTGGCATTAGGAATCTGGATTCTGGTCCCAGCATTATCATTTGTTTATTGCAGGATATTGAACAAGTCATTTCTCCTCAGTTTCTTTTTCTTCCAAATGAGAGGGGCAGACTAGGTAATCTCTCAAGGTAATAGGCATCCCTATTAGTTGGTGATTGTGAGTTGGTATCCAGGAAGTAGCAGATACTAAGCTCAAATCTCTCATTTTAGGAATTGATGACACTGGATGATGTGGCTGGGTACATCCGGGAGGAGTGGGTTGTCTGGACCCTGCCCAGAAAATCCTCTCCAGGGTTGCCATCCAGCAGGTTTAGAAGAATGGGCTCTCAATGGGTAAGGATTTCTGTTTTCCCTTTAGAATCAAAGATTAAATGCAACTGAAAGACCCATTTCCCTAAAGACTTAGGGATGCTGGTCCCAGATTTTGTATGAGTTGTCATCTTTCAACTCCTCCATTCATAGCTCTTCTATAGACAGAAAACCGAGAGAGCAAGCATAATAATCAGTGCCCAGGCAGAAGTCTTTCCTGGGGGTGGCATTTATGTTATCTCTTCCATGGGCACAAATAGAATCTTAGTGCTAGAATTTTCACTAATACCTAAGTTCTACTCCTTAAGAAGGAAAAAAAAAGGGGGAAACTTCTTTAGCTCATCACAATATGTCCTTTCTTCATTTGAACCGAGAGAAGCCATAAACATCACAACCCTCTTAGCAATATAGTTTATCTGATAGAGAAAGAAACAAGGCCTGAGTTTTGGGCAAACAACTAGTCACCAGCACAAATCAATCTTTTATGCCCATTTTTATAACTAGGATTTCCAGACCCTCTGTGATCTCTCAGCTTGAGCAGAAAGAAGAACCATGGGTCCTGGATCTCCAGAGCTTGGAGGAGGGGGAGATCCTGAGAGAAGCTCACACAGGTGAGAAATGAGCAAAAGCCCAAGAAAGAAGAGCTGACTCTTAACTCATTCATATTAAAGACTTAAAAAGCTTTACCCGACATCTTGGCTGTATTACCAATTTAATTTTTTCTAGCCATAGATTCATTATCTAAATGAGCAAAGTCTGTTTTTTAATCAGCCAATCACCATTTTACGTTGTTTTTCAGTCCGTGAGAGGCAGTAGTAGATGGACAGCCAAGCTTAATGCTAAGAAGACCTGGGTTCTAGTTGCTCCGTTGACACATATTGTCTCTGTGACCCTGGGCAGTCACTTAACCTCTCAGTATTCTAGGCAACTCTCTAAGACTCACAGAGAAGGCACCAACATGTAACTATAAAGAGTTTCATCACCCAGGAAGTTTTTATATCCATGGAATCATGAGTCCAATCCTTATAGCAATAAGTTTGACTGATTTTGCCCAAATAGGACATATCCAGGAGTCCAAAAAGTCTTAGTGTAGGGACAGCCAGGTAGCATAGGGGATAGAGTGCCAGACTTGGAGTCAGGAGGACCTGTGTTCAAATCTGGTCTCAGACACTTAACCCCCATTGACAAATCCTTGCCACTCTTCTGCCTTAGAATTTTTTAAAACATTCATTTGGTTCGTTAAAATTATATAAAGTTTTTTCAATTACAAGTAGAAACAATATTTTTAAACCTTACCCTCCATCTTAGAATCAGTACTGCCCAGGGTCACATAGCTAGGAAGAGTCTGAGGTCAAATTTGAACTCGGGACCTGCCCTCTCAATCTACTGAGTTACCTTATTGCCCCCTAGACACAATTTTTGGCTATTGTTTTCTGACATTTTGCAATTCAGATTCTCTCCTTCCCTTCTTCCCCCTCCTCCCCAAGGCAGTATATAGTCTGATATAGGTTATACAAGTGTTTTCATACAATATATAGTTCCATATTTCACATGTCATGTCTGTCATACAGTTGATATTAAGATAGAAGGAAAGAGTTTTTAAAAAGTCAGTGTAGTTTTAAACTTTAATAAATTCAGAAATATAAAATTTGAAAGAAAAAATTTTGAAAGATTAATTATTTAAAATTTTAAACCGTGTTTCTAACTGAAATTCAAAATGACCACTACATTGTGCTATATATTACTTGTCAGTATTCAGACTTTGTAAAAACTTATCAGCTGATGCTTAGTGATTGAAATGACATCTAGAGAATGAGGTTTTGACCCAGAAGGAAAAATCTATTGGAGATGGATCCAGTGATGGTGGTCAAGAAAGAGGACCTGCTATATGAATCCACTGACAAAGTATATCTAGTAACTGTCCCACACATAATGCATAATGACAGGGTTCCCCACCTCTTGTTCAAATTAAACTTTAAAATTTATGATTCAAGGCAGCTAGATGTTTCAATGGACTGAGAGCCAAGCCTGGAGATGGTGGTCCCAAGTTCAAATCTGGACTCAGATACTTCCTAGCTGTGTAACTCTGGGCAAATACCTTAATCTCCATTAACAAGCCCTTATTGCTCTTCTGCCTTGGAACTGATACTTAGTATTGATTCTAAGAGAGAAAATAAAGGTTTTTTAAAAATTAGATTAAAATTTACAAAACAAAATAAGTATGAAGGAAATTTAAATAATTAAATTTTCAGATGATGTTTTTTGTAAGTTTATAGCATTTGTTCTTTTGTTCACTAAGACTTAGAATACCTTGTATTCTTAAGGGAAAAAAGGCATGTCTCAAGTTAAATTTTTAGTTGATTTTGTCTGACTACTTTCAAATAAAGTTATGATCTGGCCATCTTAAATCAAGAAGTTTTCAGCTGATCACATTCTATAGTTTTTTAATGAATTTTATTGGAATTTGGTGCAAAGATATATGTGTCATAGAAACAACAGTTTTAACTTTCTTCCTACAACCCTCTATTTCCTTTCTTAGTGGAAAAGGAAATAGATCATTATCTATTCTCTCTTTTCACTTTTTCAGACTTTGAGAACCAGGTGGAAAAGCTGAACCAGGAAGTTTCCGAGACAACAGAACAATTTGGGCCATCTTTAGGAAAGTCCCCAAAAGATATTTCTCAGAATCCTGATTGGGAGAGAAAATGGGAAAGGGAGCATGTATTAGAAAGGCAACATGGACCTCTCACAGGGGAGGGACAAAAGGAGCATCTTTCCAAGGAGAGACATTTAAATAAGCTCCTAGGGAGATATGTAGGGGGGAAACCCAATGTGTGTGCTGAATGTGGAAAAAGCTTTAACCAGACTTCTTATCTTATGAGACACCTGAGAACCCATACTGGAGAAAGGCCATATAAATGCCTTGTATGTGGGAAAGCCTTCAAACAGAGCTCAGACCTTGTTACCCACCGTCGAACACACACGGGAGAGAAGCCCTACAAATGTAACGGGTGTGAAAAAAGTTTTGGTGACAGCTCAACTCTCATCAAGCATCAGAGGACCCACACAGGCGAGAGACCCTACGAATGCCCAGACTGTGGGAAGACCTTTAGTCGGAAGCCACACCTTATCATGCACCAAAGAACCCACACAGGAGAGAAGCCCTATAAATGTCTCGAGTGTCAGAAAAGCTTCAGTCGGAGTTCAAATTTCATTACCCATCAAAGGATCCATACTGGAGAGAAACCCTATACATGTAATGACTGTGGGGAGAGGTTTAGCCAGAGCTCAGATTTGGTTAAGCACCAAAGAACCCACACAGGAGAACGACCTTATAAATGCCCTGAGTGTGGGAAAGGCTTCCGAGACAGTTCCCATTTTGTAGCCCACATGAGCACTCACTCAGGAGAGAGACCCTTTAGCTGTCCTGAATGTGATAAAAGTTTCAGTCAGAGTTCTCACCTTGTCACCCACCAGAGAACACACACTGGGGAGAGACCTTATAAGTGTGATGATTGTGGGAAAGGATTCACTGACAGTTCTGCCCTCATTAAGCACCAACGGATCCACACAGGTGAAAGGCCCTATAAATGTGGGGAATGTGGCAAGAGCTTCAATCAGAGTTCCCATTTTATTACCCACCAGAGAATCCACTTGGGGGAGAGACCTTATAAATGCCCAGACTGTGGCAAAAGCTTTAACCAGCGTTCACACTTCATAACACACCAGAGGACACACACAGGGGAAAAACCTTTTCAGTGCACCAAGTGTGAGAAGAGCTTTCGGCAGAAAGCACATCTTTTATCCCATCAAAACACCCATTTAACTTAAGTAATACCCATTAGTCTCGCTCCATTCTCTGTAAACCTGCTAGTAAATAACTTTTGCCACCCCATACAGAAATCCCAGAACCAGTCATGAGGATCTTTCCATAGCCTACCCTGACTGCCTGTTCCTCATATTGGAGAGGATAACTCTCTAATGATGACTCATATGTTATTTTGCACAGAGTGGACAGGCAGAAGTGATTGGATGCTAATACACAGTGTGTGGTTCATAGACAATAAATGCTTGCTGCTGTAGACTGTAGAAGCTTAGTACACACTTACCAAAAGAGCCATGAAGTTGGTGTGGACTAGGTAAATTATTAATAGTCTAGGCCCATACATAGCCTTTAAAAATGTAGTGTGTATCCAAAGAGAAGAATTTGTATACAGCTGGAAAAGGGTATTGCCTTGTATTTTCAGGCATTGCTCTGCTCTGTCCTTGCTGCCACAAAAAGAAGCATAGTGGGTTGAAAAGACCTGGTGCAGGCTGGAAGCCTTTGAGAAACTTTTCACAAAGTTTAGCTAAAGCTGGTCCTTATTGGACTGTTAAAGGCTAGAGTCTATTCCCAAGTTGATTGCAGTTTGCTGTTCTCATTTTTGAGGCATATAGACTGTGGTTCAGCATACCAAAGGCACTGGGAAAAGAACCTTAGTTTGGTGGAATATAATCATCAAAAGGTTTAAGCGATAACAGGACTCAGTATTTCCATGACAACAGAATGGGAAGTAAGAGCCAATTCCTCAATCTGCTGGGAGTTTTATCCCTTACACCAATAATTATGTGCTTATATAACCCTGAGTCACTGATTCTATGCATTTTTGTCTCCCTCTGCTCTATTTCACAGGAATAAATTCCTTAAGTCTTAAGAATGCTTTTCTTCCACTGGGTTCTGACCACCACTCTATTAGGTATCTGTTTCTTTGGCAAGAAAGTGCTTCTTATATTATAGATGATGAAACAAAGATTTGGGAAAGCTCTGTGATTCCTTGACTGGAATCATCTAAGGAGGAAATTTGCTCCTGAAAACATCAGAAAAAAGTGGTCATCTGCTTGAAAACCTGCAGTGAAGGCTAATCTACCTCCCCAAGTAGTTAGTTTCACTTTGGGACACTAATTAGGAAGCTTTTCCTTGTGTCAAGCCAAAATCTGCCCTTCTGCAACTTCTGTTAGTTACCCCTAATTTTGACCTCCGAGACTAAGGAAAACAAACTAATTTATTTTCTGTGATATCCTTTAAAACATTTGAAGTCAGCTTTTGTACCCTGTTGTCTCCTCTTTTCCTGGCTAGATATTGGTTCCTTCAGTACATCTTTGTTTGGTATGATCTCTGGTCTCACCCCCCACCCAGTCACCTTCCACTAGGTGTGCTCCAGCTAGTCATTGTCTTCTTTAAAATGAGGAATTGTACACCATACTTCAGATACAGCCTGATCAGGGCAGAGTACAGCAAAACTGAATTTTCTCATTCTGACCATGATGCTTCTCAGTGAAGCCCAGGATGACATTAAGTTTTGACTGTTAGATTATACTTGACTGATTAAGTGTACAGCCATCTAAAATCCCTAGACCTTTTTCACATGAACTATCTTCTATCCATGATTCCCTTATACAGGTACAGTTGATTCTTTTTTAAAATTCTCATCTTCTGTCTCAGAATCAATATGAAGTATTGACCTCAAGGCAGAAGAACAGTAAAGGCTAGGCAATTGGGGTTAATTGACTTGCCCAGGGTCACACAGGTCAGAAATGGCTGACACCAGATTTGAACCAAGGACCTCTCAACTCTAGGCCTGGCTCTCAATCCACTTAGCTGCTTCTGCAGTTGATTTCTTAAACCTGTGTAGAAATATGCATTTATTTCAAATTTTAGTGGAACCCATATTCTTACATAGATTTTTCATAGAGGATTTATCCAACGTGTTGGAGGCCTTCTTCTCGGTCTTTTTATATTTTATCTGTTCTGTCCTATAACCACATGGCTCATATTCTTTCCCTACCATATATATCAGTGATTCCCGAAGTGGCTGCTACCGCCCCCTGGTGGGTATTGCAGCGGTCCAGGGGAGCAGTGATGGCCACACTTTTTTTGTATTACATTCTATTCTGAGTTCAATAAATAGTTTCATAATTTCCAGGGGGCGCTAAGATTTTTTCTGGAAAGGGGGCTGTAGACCAAAAAAGTTTAGGAACCACTGATATATGTGGTATCATGATACCATGCCATCTTTGATGACCCTTGTTTATTGTGATCATTATTGGAAGCATGATGCAGTTTGCTTGTGCCTACCAGTTATCTCATTTTTGTTCCTTTGGCTCCCCTGTAACATTGATTGACAAAGATTGTGGTTTTCTAATAGTTATAACAATATTGCATCACTGGGAGACTTTTGAAAAGATTGCTTTGGGGAATAACATAATCATTGAAAACACTGCAAAGATTATCAATTGCGATTTAGCCCACTGTCTTCTATTTAATTCTGAGCCCCTCATTGTCCATATGCTGTATATGTTCTAAATAAGTATACTGATGGACTTGCCATTCAGCTGTAACTCTGAGCAATAAGCATTTTTTGTCTGCTTAATTTTTCCTGTGTGGCTTGTTGGCTGACAATGAGTCTGCCAAGAAATCCTTAGATATTCTGTGTCTTGATTCAAGCCAGGGAATATCCTTTTCCAAAAAATGCTTAAGTAGACTTTGCCATCTCTAGAGAATTTTTCTTCCATTTAGAACTTGTTTATAACATTCTTCCTGACTATGGTAAATACCTTTGGCAAGCATCTTATGCTTTACCTGACAGTGAGGTCCTTGAACAGAGCTGTCTTGATTTCACCCTACTTGGGAGAGACTCCCTGGAGATGGGCCTTTAAGGAGGTATTAGATTTATCGAGCCAAAAATAATTTTTTTAAATTATTAACAGTAGACTCTTCAGATTTCTGTACCCTTTTAGTCAATTATGTGACCACAAGGAATTTATCTACTGGTTTAACTTTTAGAGTTAGCCCATTGTTCTAGCCTGTTGAGACTTTAATAGACTGATTTCATCTTCCAGCATATTAACTGCCTTTTCTGGTTCATCTGTAACTTTGATAGCATTTGATAAGTAAGTCATCTAGACTTTTATCCAAGTAATTCACAAAAATATTAAACAGTATAAGAACAGATCTCTCACCCTCCAACTTGACATTGTCCTATTAGCGATTATGTTAAATTACTTTCAAACTCCATTACACTGTCATCTGGTGTATAACTTTGCAGTTTGCCCACAAAGACAGAGGAATTGTCAAATACTTAGATAAAATACTGGTATATTGTGTTACAGTTCCCTGAAATATCAGTCTAGGAGCTCTGTCAAAAGCAAGGCTCCATGGAAATTTATTTTTGCCAGCTCTTGTTTGGTGTGCTGTCTCTCCCTAAGAACCAAGAACTAAGACAGCATTAGCAGTCACCACTGTAAGTTTCTCCCTTTAACCACTACTTAGCCCTAGAGCCACATCATCACTTTGGGGAGCACAAGGAACTACTTCCTCTTTAGATAGTCCAGCTTTACCCTTGATCATAAAAGCTTCATCCCTGGTGCCAGATGTGAAGTAGTCCTCTTTCCTTCCCCTTTCCAGCATTTAACAACCTCTTACATATTGTTCTTTGTCTTCCTTTCTTCAAACTTTGCTTTTTCTTTAAAGATTTAATTCCACTCTTGAGAAAGATTTCCTTTTCCCTAGTAACAAGGAGAATGCAGAGGCCCTTTTATCTTGGGTAACAGAGAGACCAACCTGCACTTTGTACGTACTTAGGTGTCATTTGTTACCGATTGAAATAAACCATACTTTCAGCAGGTTACCATATAATTTTCCTTCCCTTCTGAAAACAAAGAGTACACCCAATTCCTTAGGTTCCAGGGAAAACTTAATCATTCTCTTTCCAGCCCTTGAAATTGAATCACATTCTTCCACTGATTCAGTCCTGTGACTGATCCTGCTGATGTGTTAAGAGCCTTGCTAAAGTTGAGGCCTTACACCTCTGTCTGAATGAATTTCCAGATCTTGAAGTTTTTTTCTGTGAGGCAGTAATTTCCAATGTAGACCTTTCTGAGTGCACTATCTAAAGAATTTCCTGACTCCCTTGTATTTGTTTCCTTCTCCATTTTCTACCAGGGTATCAGGAACATAGGTGCTCAACAAGTGATTTATTGCTCAGGTGACCTTAATGAAACTCAAGAGGGTTTCTCAACAGTGATTCTCACTCATCCTCCTAACAGAGAACTCTATAATTCCCACCTGTCAGAATGGTTCCATGCACCCTCTCGGGGACCCTATAAAAGATATAAATACACCATGTTAGGTTTATCTGTGCCTGTCCATATATCTTTCTTTAAAAAGTGTGACCAGTAACAATTTCTAGCAATAAATTACAAAAGCAGGCTATGGAAAGGCAGTGACCGAAGAGTCAGAAAAGCAATCACAGAATGTTTGAGATGGCATCAGAAGTTGAAGCTACCTAAAGATCAGGGTCCAAAGGTGAAAGAGTGAACTGTGAGGCCTCCCAACCCCAGGGCAAGGGAGGGGAAGGGCCAGGCCGTAGCACAACCCATAGTGTAGCTCTTCTAACCCCAGACAAAATGAGCAAAAACCCTCACTGGCTGAGCATAAGTGAAGCAACATGTATCGGACTCCTACAGCCATTAAAAATGTGTCTGGCTGAGTGTGTTCTTCCAAATAGACTTCCTCATCAGCTGTGCTGCAATCGGTATTGTAGGAGGAAGATAGAAGCCACGAGCTTCCAAGTGTTGTAACAGCCACCTCCTCCTCCTCCTCACCTAGTTCCTCACTGTTCCTTAGACATAGCTATGGTTCAGCAGCTTGCCCTGTCTGGTGGCTGTTTAGCAGAAGGCTATGAGTGGAACAAAAGCTGCCAGTAGAGCGCCTACATATTACTCTCCAGCCCTGCTCCTTCCTAATGCCACCTCATAATTAGCCCTTTCCTGAGACAGACAGGTCTCTCTCAAGTAATTCATACACAGAGTCCTTGCCAGTTTACACTTGTCTTTCCATGTCATCTCACTGTATTAGTGTCAGTACATCCAATGCAAATCTACATTCATATCTTAGATTGTAAGCTCTCACAGGGCAAGGAACAGGACTGTGTGACTTGCCGTATTTTGACATCCAGGACAATACTATAATTGTCAGGTGCTTAAAATAAAAGCTTTTGACCATAGTGGTAAAATTACCTTTAAAAAAGTTTTATTGATACTTTTTTTTATGCCATAGACAAGCTCCCCCAAAACCAACCATAGAGCTCTATCTTGCCATAAAGAAAAATGTGATGTCTGACATAACCTTCATAACCCCATTTGTAGTTTTCTTGGCAAAGATACTAGAGTGGTCTGCCATTTCCTTCTCCAACTCATTTTGCAGATGGGAAAATTGAGGCAAACAGGGTGAGGTGACTTGCCCAGGGTCACACAGCTAGTAAATGTCTGAGGCCACATTTGAACTGAAAAAGTTGAGTCTTCCTGATTCCCAGCTCAGTGTTCTGTGTACTTTGGCACTCATCAGTTCATATATATCTCCTCATATTTCTCTGAATCCCTTCCTTTTTATGTACAAAAATATGCATTATATTCATTTCATGATTTGTTCATCCATTTTCCAATCACTGGTCACCTGTTAGCTATGTTTTGCTACCACAAAAAGTTCTTCTATGAATATTTTTGGTGTATATGGGACCTTTTAGCTCAGGGACCCATTGACTAGAGCCTTGGACCTGGAATCAGGACAACTTGAGTTCATATGTGGCCCCAGACAAGCAAGTCACTTAACCACCTCAGTTTCCCCATCTGTAATAATAGCTCCCAACTTCCAGGTTAGTGTGAGAATCAAATGAGATAATATTTGTAAAGCACTTTGAAAACCTTAAAGCACTATGTAAATGCTATTTATTATTAGCTATTTACTTCTTTGAAGGTGTGTACTTAATTTTTTTTCACTTGATGCTAGCCTGATAGGATTTAAGATCATAGCTGAGAGTGAATGGTTCAAAAGCCTTTTTCCCAAAAAGAGTATGAAGACAGATGGCTGTGTGTTGAGGGTTAGGACTACCAATTCTATACCATACCTGAAAGGGAATGTAGGATATTAGTGCCCCTAGTGGACTAGGGGTTCAGATAATGTGATACAATTTCCCAGGTGTGTAAAGGGATGAAGTTAACCTGAGACATATCTCAAACAGCCCAGATGATTTCTGCTTCTATGATCTTTCATACTAAAGGAAGGGAAGAATCTCAAAAAAGATATTTCATCATTGAAACTACACAACTAGAATGCCAGATCCTACTTTTTGGTTCCTGAGTTCCTGACTAATCAACAAGATTTATCAGTTCTGTAGGGAATAGGGAACATAGGACTAGGTTCATGTAGTCAAAGGATATCAGTTATTCATTGCGTCCTGGTGATCTTTCCCTTCTCCAAAGGTTCCTTGACAGAACAGATTGACCCTGTTAAACCACATCTTGAGTATTGCCTTTAGTTTCTGGCACTGTAGTCTAGGAAGGATGTTGACAAATTGTAGCATATCCAGAAGAAGTCAACCAGCATCATGATGATGCTTGAAATAAACCATATGATGACAATTTGAAGGAACTGGCAATACCTGATCTATAAAAAAGAAGATATCGGTGGGGCATGACTACTATTTTCAAATACTCAAAGGTCCATCACATGGAAGAGATCTTATACTTATTTTGTTTGATCCCAGAGTGAGGGTCACTGGGTAGAATCTAGAGTGAGGTAGTTTCAGCTTTACATCAGAAGAATGTTTTAATAGAATTGTCCCACAGTGAAATAGAAATGTGGGTTTGTTATCACTGGAGGCCTTCACGTGGCTGCTGTAGGGATGGCACAGGATATTAGGAGTTAGAGGCCTGAGTTGTTACTCTTTGGCTATCTGTAAAATGAGGGGTTGGACTGACTTTGAAGTCTTCTAGCTCTAAATCTATGAGCCTATGATAAGAGGAACTATAGAGGGATTGCTTAACTCATTCTGTGATTCTAAGAGAGGTTCCTTAGCTTGGATTGATGTCAATGACCTCAAAATTTGGAGGAAAGCTAGAAAAACAGAGGTATTGAGTATACCTGACTAGGATGAGGGTCATCCTACTGGTGACTCATTTTGAGATTGTTCCTTGCTATGAAAAACTCAGAGGATGTCCATGACTTATCTGGGATCGCATTGAAATCACCACTGTATACAAGAAGGAAATAACTATGTGCTTTGGCATTTGAGTAGCTTAAGACCTGGAGCATACTCTAATATCTCACACAGAAAAAACTGAGGAAGGAGAAGTTACAAGTAGAGAAAGATTTCAGCTTGCAATCCTCTTTGCCAGATACAAGATGGTAATAGTGATATCAAGTCAATTTAGTGTTTTTAAAATGCTGACTATATGCTAGGTCCTCCCTAAAGTCCTACCCAGATGCTTTTCATGTATGGAGACAACCCTGGGTTTTCAAAGGCAAATAGAGTGTAAGCTGCAGCAGAACCTACCAAGAATAGAGTTTTAGTAGGGACCTGACAATGGACATTGTCTGTGGACCAGCTGCCTAAATTTGGAGATCCTCATGGACCAGTTGACACTATAGTGATTATTTGTCACAAAATTTCTCAAAGACCATCTCTTAAGTCCTAGAGAAGTTGAAATCTGCCACTGTAGAATAAATAACCCATCCACAATACCAAAATAAAAAATCCTTGAGATACATATGGGATAGGTACTCATCGTTCATTCTGCTCTGGCCTTACTTACTATGTAGGTGACTAAAGTGCTGAAATAGAATAAGATTTATAGACCTGAAATATTTATAGAGCTTAGAGGTCATCTAACTCATTTAGCTCTTTTATTTTATGGATGAGGAAACAAGTCCACAGAGGTTAATGACTTACAGATTTGGACTTGGGTTCTCTGACATCAAATCCAACATTCTTACAACTACTTGATAATTTCAGTTTAATTCTCCCCTTACTAATCGTATCAGTGTCTATTAGCAGACAAATTCACACTCATTTCTGTTCCTCCTTGTGTCAGTCACAATCTTGGGGGCAAAGCATCCACCTGCACTTTTCCCTAAAGCAGTGGTGTCAAACTCAAAATAGGAACAAGGACCACTAAACCATACATAAAGATTGCTATGGGCCGCATATTGATTTCAAAACCACATATTGACAATATTTATATACCATTGTATTTTTATTTATTTTATTAAATATTTCCCAATTACATTTAGATCTAGTTCTACGGCACTCAGAATGTTGGGCATCCTGTTTGACACTTCTACCCTACAGAGTGCTCAGAAAGGGTGAGAGGTTTGTGTGAGTACATTTTTTCCCCACATTGTCTTGGTTGGGCTCACAAACACTAGCAACTTCATTTATTCCATTGTGTTTGCTTTGTTACCCCAATAATAAGTAATAAATCCTGTAGTTTATGCCCTCCATTAATTTAATTTACATCAACTAGTTCTTACAAAGGGATAGTTACTGAGAAGATATAACAAGAACAGAAGTTATAACAATTTCTCACACACATATTTGAGGCACACTCTCCCCTATACCATCTTAGTCCTGGAGGAGAGTGGATTCAAACAACTCAGTTGCTACAACCATTCATCCTAGCAAGATCACTTCCAAATTTACAATAGCTGGTAGATGAATCACTGGTATTACTTCTTGATTACCTTTGATTTTTGCTGGGAACTTTGCTCCTTATCTGACTTTTGACAAATCCCAACATAGATTTCAGCCCTGGACAGGGTGCTCACTATTCCAACCTTTTGCAGCTCATAAGATTATAGCCTTCTCCAATACTCATCCTCCTAAAACAAAAAAAAGAACAAATACAAAGAGGCAAAGAATTGAGGAACAGGAGGAACAGTCTCCATGTTGGTCTTAGATGGGAAAGACCTGAGCTCTCTCCCTATGCAGAGGCTTACAGCATATTTCTATTACCCCAAAGCAGCCAGACAGAAAAGATCCAGGGCTAGAGGTAGCTCAATTTGGCTGGCCGGTGCCTTCTAAATTCACTAGAATATACTTCTGGTTCTTTAGTCAATCAGCAAAAGAGCTGTGTGCTTCAATTTCCTCATCTGTAAAATGGAGAAAATAATAGTACCTATCTCATGGTTTTTTATTTTTATTTTTATTTTGAATATTTTCCCATAGTTAAATGTCTCATGTTCTTTCCCTCTCCCCCAATCCCCACCCCCATGGGTTTTTTTTTTAACCCTTAACTTCTGTGTATTGGCTCCTAGGTGGAAGAGTGGTAAGGGTGGGCAATGGAGTCAAGTGACTTGCCCAGGGTCACACAGCTGGGAAGTGTCTGAGGCCGGATTTGAACCCAGGACCTCCCGTCTCTAGGCCTGACTCTCAGTCCACTAAGCTACCCAGCTGCCCCATCTTATAGGTTTTTACAGATTTTTTTTTTCTTTTTCCTCTCCTCCTTTATCACCAAACAATTTAGGGGAATGAATGCTCACCTGAAGACATGCATTCCTGAGGACTCCTGGAAACATAGCTTTTACTTTGGATCAGGCTGGCAATTAGCAGAGATTATTTATAGCCTTGAGTAACTTGAATAATTATAGCTCGCATTTATATAGCCCTTTAAGTTTGCAATGCACTTTACATCCATTTTTTTTCAGCTGATCCTCAGGACAACTTTGTCAGGAAATGCTATTATGATCTTCATTTTACAGTTGAGGAAACTGAGACTTAGAGAGGAAAAAATATCCCTAAAGGCATACAGCCAGGAAGTATATGAGGTGATACAAACCTGTCTTCCTATCTTTAAGTCCAATTCTGCCTCTTTCCACTAGGCTGAATTGCCTATGAGGTGCCTAAGAATATTAATTCAAGGTGTGTGTGTGAGGGGGAAGAGTGCTGTAGCAATTGGAATATTTTTCTGGCCCCTGAATAAATGGGGAATTTTCCCTAGGGTAAGAAGATAACCCTCCTGGGTGTCAGAGGGGTAGATGGGAATTAAGACCTTTGTTTGTCACATCAGAAACAGGGGTCTGTGTCAAGGACTTTCTTGAAGTCAGAGAAAGGGAATCCCTGGACGTAGGCAAACTATTTTCAGTTTTATGACCAAGAAGCAGAGAGGAACAGTGATGAAAGAGCTTAACCTCAAGGAGAGGAAGTCCCAGGTCTTACACTTGGGCAGCAAACAGTAGACTGACCACAAGAAATCAGCATTGTGAAACCATTTGTGGGCATTTCCAGCAGAAGGATTTGCATCTGCACATCTATCAATGACTGGGCATCCACATGGATCACTGGGAGAGAGCTATTTCACTGTCTGGGCAATTTTCCCAATGACAAGGAATTAAGTTCAATCATGAAGTCATGATACACAGGCAGCCCTCCCACTGAATCTGCAGAACACGTAATCATTGCTCATATCCTTTCTAAAATGATTTCTTTTTCTGTGCTGATCAGGCAGTGTAGGGACAGACTCTTGACCATGTGAGCTCCTAATAAACCTTCCTAGGGGCACATCAGCCAAGGCAAAATATAAACACCAAGAGAAATGGGGGCAGGTGGGAAATAACCCCCATAAGCCAAGCCTCTGCAAGTTTCTTGGAGCCTTACCTGCCAGTCTCATCGCCATTCATACATAACATTGTACTCTCACAAGGAGGTCTGACCACTAGCACGGAAGGCAGTATAAATCTGACTTAACCATCTGTTCCTTCCCTACCAGGATTCATCTCTGAAGTAGGAACCAGTTGAGTTTCTCCACCTTTTTGCTCATTGCCAGTAGGTTGCTCTGCCAGTAAGTTTTAGAGCTGAAAGGGACCTCGGAAGCCTTCTGGCTCAGCCTCCTTGTTTGGCAGATGACAAAGTGATGTTCAGAGTGGAATTCTGCCCAAAATCACATAAGCACTAAGTGGTAGCTTTAGATTTGAACAGTTTGCTTTTTTTTTCTGCTTCAAAATCAGAGTTCTTTTCTACTTTCCCATGCTGCTTCCTAAGTATTCCATTCTGTTTGCAATGGTTCTGTTTTATTTTCTTCATTCTTTGAATAACATTGACATTCTTTTTTATTGTTTGACGTGGGCAAACCCAGTGGAGTGTAGGTTCAGGCCCAAGGGGGATGGAGACATGTCCTGTAGTTCCCATGATGGATACGGGGGCGGACAGGGTCTATTTCAGGCAAGTTCTTAACTAAAGGACATATGCAACTAGAAGCTTATGGAGTGTACCTGGGCACCAATCCAGCCTTCACCATCTCCCTCATAACTGCCAAAATGATTGCTGAGCAGAAAGATCTGCTTCCTTCCTCAGCAGGCTTTAAAGGAAAAGCAGATGCTGGCATTTCTCTCTTTTTGATCTGTTGTCTGCGTTAGGACTCAAGAAGCTCTTCCTTTGGTCTTCCAACAGGCCAGAAGGACAGTATCTTCTCACCCATCTCCCAGCTAGGAAAACTGAACACATCATAGCAATGAACATATATTTGCCCAGGTGAACCTGGGACTGGATCACAAGCCACTGGCCATCTCACCTGTTTGTATTTTCTTTTCCTGAGTATAGATGATTAAGCAGCAATCTTGAGAGATGGACCTTTCAGACCTGGAGTTCCGGGTTCTTCAGTCATGGCCAGCTGCCCCTGTGGGAGGTGCTTCCTACAACCAGCTGAGATTTGCAACCACCCAACTTTGCCAGGAGAATGAGATGTGACTTTGCCCTGAGGGGTAGGTTGCGATCTTTAACATCACAGAACAGTTTTCCAAATGCAATCCAACTCACAATCTTCCTCCTATTAAACTCTGGGCTTAATTCAGTGTTCACACGCAGTGCAGGAACTGATGTATTAACAATGAACCAGCCCCTCCAACCAAATGTCACAGCCTAGACAATAGGCATATTTATTGATTTAGTTTTTTCTATGTGGATTGCTAAGCTGACTTCTTTTGGGCCAGTCAGTAAGTTCAACATTTGTTAAGCACCTTCTAGACAGTGAGTCTTTAATGAGGATTAATGAATGGTCAGGGACCTAATATGATTAGGCTGATATTACCTGTTCATAGGAGTATCCAGGATATCATCACATTCCAATGTGGATAGTGAAGATCTCTTCTATTTGGAAGACATCCTCCAGAACAGGGGCAAACATCTTTGCTGGGCACTGGGTTCCTAGCTTGGTAGTAATAATCAGAGGCTCATTCAACAAAGTAATCTCAGTAGATACTTCCATCAAAGAATCTTAATTGATTCTACTATATATATCCTTTGGAGACACTTTGTTAAAAAAAGAGCCTCTAAGGTTATGTTTTACCTTTTTTGTAATCAACAATAACAATAATCACACTAAAGCCACAAGCATTTGTTAAGCAATTGATACAAAGAGGCAAAAACACTGTCTTTGCCCTCTGGGCACTTATATCCTCATTGAGGAAACACACTAACAACTATTTCCATATAGGCTATATAAAAGACAGGAGGTCCTGGGTTCAAATTTGACTTCAGACACTTCCTAGCTGTGTGACCCTGGGCAAGTCACTTGACCCCCATTACCTAACCCTTACTACTCTTCTGCCTTGGAGCCAATACACAGTATTGACTCTGAGGCGGAAGGTAAGGGTTTCAAGCAAACAAACAAACAAACAAACAAACAAACAAACAAATAAACAAATGAATGAATGACTGAATAAATAAAATAAAATAAAATAAAATAAAATGGATGGGATGGGATGGGATGGTTATCTCAGAGAGAAGGCACTAGCAATAATAGGGGGAGAAGGAGAGAAAAGGGAGTGGGAAGATCTCCTTTCTTACAAAATGTGGTATTTCAGATGGGTCTTGAAGAAAGCCAGAGAAGCTAAGATGTGGAGAAATGAGGATAGAGAACATTCCAGGAAAAGGCAACAGCCCACATAAAGACATGGAGTTGGGAGATAAGAGAATCTTGTGTACAGAACAGCATGTAGGCCGATGTAGATTAATTATGGAGCATGTAGAAGGGAACAGAGTGTAAGACTGAAAAAGTTACAAGGGACCAAGTCATGAATGACTTTAAATGCCAGCAGATTTTACATTTGATAAGGAGCGACAGGAATATAGGAACAGAAGAGCTGATTTGGTTAGTCCTGTGCTAGAAGATCATTTTGGAAGCTTCATGGAGGACAGTATGGAGTGGAGAGAGACTTCAGGCAGGGAGAGCAATTAGAAAGCTATTGGAGGGGGGGCAGCTGGGAAGCTCAGACCTAGAGACAGGAGGTCCTAGGTTCAAATCTGGCCTCAGACACTTCCCAGCTGTGTGACCCTGGGCAAGTCACTTGACCCCCATTGCCCACCCTTACCACTCTTCCACTAAGAAGCCAATACACAGAAGTTAAGGGTTTAAAAAAAAAAAAAGAAAGCTATTGGAGGGCAACTAGATTGCTCAGTGGATTAAGAGCCAGGCCCAGAGGTGAGGGGTTCTGGGTTCAAATTTGACCTTAGACACTTCCTAGCTATTTGATCCTGGGTAAGTCACTTAACCCCAATTGCCTTGCCAATAACACTATTCTGCTTTGGAACCAATGACAGTATTGATTCTAAGATGGAAGGTAAGGATTTAAACAAAACAAAAATAAAAAAGAAAGTTATTGCTGCAGTCTGACATAGAGGACATGAGGTTCTAGATTAGGGTAGTGATTGTGAGTAGGGAAGAAAGACATGAGAAATAGAAATGACAATATTTGACAACAGATTGGATTTGTGGAATAAATGTGAGTTGAGAAGTCGAGGATAACACTGAGGTTGTGAGCATGGGTGACAGGGATGATGTTAATGCCCTGGATAATGATAGGAAAGGAGGAAGATTAGGGGGGAGTTTGTGGGTCTAGCAATGAATTCTGTTTAGACATGTTGAGCTTAAGATGCTTTTGGGAAATCCAGTTCAAGATATCCAAAAGGCAATTAGAAGTGTGGGAATCCAGTTCAGGAGAGAGATTAGAGCTGGCATTGTTTGTCCTTTGTTTCTGAAGAGAACCAATGGCATCATGGGATGATGTCTTGACTTGTGAGTGAATTAGATTTAAGTGAGACAGAGTTGTACAAAGTCATCAGCTTCACTCTCATCTTCCAGAATCATTGTTATACATTGGCAAGACAAAAATCAGAATGACTAGTGATGGCTTGGGATATTTTGGATGATGTTGGTGTATTCAATGTCTGACCAAACTCTGAGAGTTCTAAAGCACCTGCTTTGGCCACCTTAATAGTTGTTGGAAACAACAAATTATTCTAATCTGTCCATTCTTCCGTGGGAAATTTTCACGTAATTTGGGTAGGATATCCCCCTAACTCAAAAGGCTGATATATAGATGTGGGAACCATCATACAGAGGGTAAAAAGAAAAGGACCCAGCACAGAGCCTTGGGGGACACTCATGGTTAGGAGGTTATCCTGTATGAAGATCCAGCAGGAGTGACAGAGAGAGGAGTGTGGTCAAACAGGCAGGTCAAATAGGAGGAGAAACAGAAGAGAGTAGGATTGCCTTCGTTTGGGCAATAAAAAGATCATTGATAATTTTGGGGAGAGCAATTTCAGTTGAATGATAAGATTTGATACCATACTTCAAAGGGTTTAGATTTGAGTGAGGAGAAAGTATAGGCACTTACATTAGACAGATTTCTTATGGAATTAGCAAGAAAGGAAGAAGAAATATAGAAGTAGCTAGTAGAGATAACTGGGTCAAGTGAGAATTTTTAAAGGAAGGGGGAGTCAAGGTAGCTAGTGCCAACTTGTAAATAAACCAAAACTATTAAAGTAGTTATAACAAAGGTCTTTAATCAGACTAGAGAGATTATATAATCTTCAAAGCAGAACAGAACCAGAATCCTGGGACTTTCAGTGAACTACACAAAGCAGGGAGTTTATATAGAAAAGGCAGGCATTAATTGGGTTAATTGGATTAACTGGAGCTTGGATGATTAAAATGTGTTTGAAGTTTTGATTGTCTTCAACTGAGTTCTGGCTTGGATGACCGACAGGTATTTGAGGATGTAATGTTTGATCTGGGACAAGGGTCAATCTGGGGGTTTCAGAAAACAAGGTTGTCACAGGGAAGGAGCCACCTAGGCAGAGAGAGACTGAATATTAGAGAAAGAATGGCATGATAATGGAGTCAGTCTGCTGGAGAACATGGGAGAAGGATGGGGTCAAAGTTGTGTAAAGGTGAAAACAATAATTTTATGAAATTATGTGGTTGCCAATATTTATTGTATCTCAAGTCAGAAATTTATTTACAAATTAGAGAGGAAACAATAAAGTAGAAAAATATGAAGGGGTAGAAAAGTTATCTATCCTATCTTAATCCAGGCAGAGAGTAATTAGCTCTCAATCAGGAAGGCCAGTAGTGATGCCTCCTCCATGATGGAAGCTAGTCTCTCCAGAAACTAGGAAAGGAGTCAGCCTTTCATGCACCCACAAAGTAGTCCAGGAGTCAGAGTCCCAGTTGAAGCTGAGCTCCAAACCCATGATCCAAGCCATAGTCTCTAACTAAGCTCCCTTGAAAACTCTCTGCAGTCAGGAGACTATCTCCACAAGACTGACTCAAGCCATAGGAGTCATGACTTTTTATGTTGATTTCTTGTCGCTGCCCCTCTTCACAGGGGCCAATCACAGTTTCTAAATTGTCTAGCACTGCCCAGGGGGCAGTGCTTCTGGGAACCACATCTCACCTTCTGGAAAGGTAAATACTCATCAAAAGGGTTCACAGATTCCTGGCTGATTGAGTTTCTGAGTGTAAATTCTAATCACAGGATTCACAAGTTTGGGACTGAATTAAAAGGATGGAGCTCTCTAAGTAAAAAGTTCTCTAAGTAAAAAGGATTCCCTTTTACAAGTATAAACTCAGAACAAAGAATTCCCTTTTACCACTGCATGTAGTATGAAGTGGGACAGCTAGGTGGCTCAGTGGAGACAGAGTCAGACTGAAGATGGAAGTTCCTAGTTTCAAATCTGACCTCAGACATTTCCTAGCTGTGTGACCCTGGGAAAGTCACTTAACCCCAATTGCTTTAGCCCTTACTACTCTGCCTTGGAACTAATATTTAGTATTGATTTTGTATAATTAGAAATTTGCTCCCCAGGAACTCTCTTTCCCAGCTTCCCATGTTCCTTCTTATGTTATGTGCTAACATAGGAAGGATATAAGTTTTGTGTAGCTCTGCCCTCGCTCTCTTCTCTCAGAAGCACAGCTGTGGAGGTGGGATGAGGTGAGAGGCAGGAGAATTCTACTGAGGTCTTTTTACTCAGATTTTACTTTTGTTCTTTTTATTTCTTCTATTTCAAGTGATTATTAATAAACTTTATAAAATATAATACTTGGAGTTATTGGATATTAGTTTAAAATTTACATTTTCAAGATATGAAGTAAGAGGGGTTTTTTTGTTTGTTTTTTTTTAAACCCTTGTACTTTGGTGTATTGTCTCATAGGTGGAAGATTGGTAAGGGTGGGCAATGGGGGTCAAATGACTTGCCCAGGGTCACACAGCTGGGAAGTGGCTGAGGCCGGGTTTGAACCTAGGACCTCCTGTCTCTAGGCCTGACTCTCACTCCACTGAGCTACCCAGCTGCCCCATGAAGTAAGAGTTTAAAAAATGCATGTAGAAGGGTTTGCCTTGGGGAGAAGGGCCACCTCTTGATGCAAAATGAGTGAAGGAACCAATACAGTGGGATATTATGTTCTTAGTTCCTTTGAGCTATTTGCATGATTATAAAATGTTGTTCGATCATTTGTAAAATGACTTGTAATAAAAATATTTTTGTGTCCTCATGCAATTTATTCTCCTAAAGATCTTATAAAAATGAAAAGGCAGGCATGGTAATTACTGATATTCTCTCCATCATTTTTGGAGAACATTAAGGTCATTTTTCAGATATGCCATTTTCCTCTCTTTGAGATACCTTATATAATGATTCCTCGATGTTTTCAAGACTATGCTGCCTCCAGTACAGACTTCCTTAGGGTCTACTTGGTCTATTGAAGCTTTTCTTCCTGACTTTGTTTTTTAAGTTCTATTTCATCTTCCTTATATAGCTCATTGCAGACTGAGGTGTTTAGATCCAAATGTGATGTCAGAGATGTTGAAAATAGACCATTATGGGAATGCTGACAAGTTTGTTCCATTCTTTCCATTGGTTGTCCTCTTGCCAGTTTCATCTATGAATGTTCTTGGGATGATGTGGCTTAGCTGGGTCTCATGCCAAACTTCCTGTAGACTTGTTTTCACTTCTTTGCCTTGCCTATGAGGCAAACTGATACATATTCTTTCTCTATTTTCCTGCACAGTATTTTACAAATGAGTTTTAATAATAATAATTAGTATTTATACAGCCCTTTAAGGTTTGCAAAGGGCTTTACAAGTATTATGCCATTTGAACCTCACAATAGCCTTAGGAGGTAGGTGCTATTATTATCTCCATTTTACAGATAGAGAACTAAGGCAGAAAGAAGTTAAATGATTTATCTAAGGTCTCATGGCGAGAGTCTAAAATTAGATTTGAACTCAGGTCCTCCTGACTCCATGACCAGTGCCCTATCCAGCTAACTGCTAAGTTATATTCTGATCTAGTGCTGTCCTTAGCTGCCATGTCCCTCTTTTGCAAGGAGACGAAGCGTTTACTGGCTAAGGTGATTTTCCCTTCTCTTTTGAAGGAAATGGACATAAATCAAGGTCATTGTCTTTTTTTTTCCATGTCCTATTTTTCAACTCATTTGGGCAGCCAGGTGGCACCACAGTGCACAGAGCACTGAGCCTGGAGTCAGGAAGACCTGAATTCAAATCCAGGGTCAGACACTTACTAGTTGTGTGACCCTGGGAAAGTTACTTAACCTCTGTTTGCCTCAGTTTCTTTATCTGATGAAATAGGGATCACAATCTCAGGGTTGTCCTGAGGATCATATGAGATAATAATTGTAAAGTACAATGCCTAGCACATAACAAATACTATATAAATGTTAGCTATTATTTCCATTATTATATCTGAATAGGTCATTTTGGAGCTATTGCAATTATATGCAGTTTTCTCATTTTTATCTTTTTTTTCTAATTTGATGCAGACTATGCATATTAGCTGTTTACAATGATTCACATCAGAAACCAGTTGTTTCCTTTCTTCTAAAATTAAGTCAATTTCTTTCCTTCCTTCCTTCCTTCCTTCCTTCCTTCCTTCCTTCTTTCCTTCCTTCCTTCCTTCCTTCTTTCCTTCCTTCCTTCCTTCCTTGCTTCCTTCCTTCCTTCCTTCCTCCCT
>NC_058131.1:684309689-684399006 GCF_016433145.1 Gracilinanus agilis
AGGCTTCCTCCCACGGATCATCAAGGCAGCCCCCTCCTGTGCCATTATGATCAGCACCTACGAATTTAGCAAAAATTTTTTCCAGAGATTGAACCTGGAAAAATGCCCCCGGGGATCCTGAGGGGAGAGTGGGAGAGAAGTGGAAGATACCAGTCTCCTGAGGAAACCAGCTCTGGCTCTCCAATGGGAGAGGAGACTTACACAAACTTTCCTTAACCTGGGGGCGGTTGGTAGGGCAGGGCATCACCCTCTCATCTTATGTCCGAGAGAGTGAGATGCCCACTCTGCCCCTCCCTCCTACCTGACAATACTAGGGCACCATGCAGGGAACAAAACTCCCCTCTTTCTCCATACAAATATTTTCTCCTTTCCTACAGACCAAATGCACCTAGCTCTTGTTTCCTCTTGTTGGCCCCTTGTTTTTTCCTCTGGACATTACCCCACCCCCTGGTCCTGCTTTGTCTCAATCTGCCCCTTGTTGAATCCTTTGGATCCAAAGATGAAGCTTTGCTGTAAAAAAAAAAAAAAAAAAAAAAAAATATGGAAGAAGGAGGGCAGCTGGGTAGCTCAGTGGATTGAGAACCAGGCCTAGAGACGGGAGGTCCTAGGTTCAAATCTGACCTCAGACATTTCCTAGCTGTGTGACCCTGGGCAAGTCACTTAACCCCCCATTGCCTACTTAACCTCCATTGCCTAGCGTTTACCATTCTTATGCCTTGGAACCAAAACTTAGTACTGATTCTAAGATGGAAGGTAAGGGTTTTTTTTAAATAAGTAAAATAAATTATGGAATAAATAAATAAAATAAATTATGGAAAAAATAAGATTACTATTCTAAATCTGATTTTGACCAAGGAGGACTATTGATTGCTGAAGTAGAAAAGATAAAAACCTTGGAAGCAAATACTACTCCATCACAAGGTTTGGCATAGAAAAGGAAAGGGATCTTATCTCTAGTCTGATCTATACTATAAATTTTGGAAGGTCAGATTTCAAAACAGTCAGGCAGAGTCCAATGGCTAAACTTTTGATTGTTTTTAAGGCTATTTTAAAGACAAGAGGAGGATCAAATAAGTTATAGAAAAAGATAAAGGGGAGAAGGTCAGTTCTAATTTTGCTTCTCTCTTCTCTGGTAAAAGAGGATGAATTTTGGTCTCCAGAGAAGAAAACAAAAGAAGGTAAAAGGAATGGAAATCTTAAAATATGTGAGAAGATAAGACAGTATTCATTCAACGAATCAATCTATCAACAAATTTATTAAACACCCATTATGTTTGAGTCAATAAATTCTAGTCACTAGCCCTTGCCTGACAAAGTAACCATCTCTTGACATATTGAAATAAATTGTGAATATACTTGATAAGTTGCTGTCTGTATTGTTTTTAATATTTATTGGTATTTTCTATTTGGACACATTGGCCATTTCTCAGGAAATGACTCCTTTTTTGTACCTTCCTTTAACCTTCTCTTGAACTCTTTTTGAATCTTTTAAAAGCTATGCAACACTGTTCAAACAGTGATTGTACTTCCATGTAACTTTTTATTTTTCTATTTTATTATTTGTTCAACAAAAGAATATATATATTTAGACATTCTAGAGCCTAATTTGGAATGACCCAAAGACCTAGAAAATTGTGCATGCCCTTTGACCCCAAAATACCCCCAGTAGGTCTGTACCCCAAAAAGATGAAAGAGAAGGAAAAGGACTTACATGTACAAAACTATTTATAGCAACTTGTCTTGTGGTGGCAAAGAACTGGAAACTAAAGGGATACCCATCAATTGAGGAATGGCTAAATAAGTTGGGATATAAGATTGTAATAGAATACTAACTATTGTGCTATAAGAAATGATAAGCAGGATGCTTTCAGGAAAACTTGGAAAAACATATAAAGTGATGCAAAGTGAAGTGGACAGAACCAGGAGAACACTGTATACAATAACAACAATATTATGTTGATGTTCAATTAGAAACATCAACTAGTATGATGATCAGCTAGGAATGATTTAGCTATTCTCAGCAATACAATAATCTAGATAATTGTGAAGGATTTATGATAAAAAATGCTAACCATTTCCAGAAAAAGAACTAGAGGAGTCTGAATTCTGATTGAAACATACTTTTTTTCTTTATTTCTTTTTATTTTTGTCTCATTTTCTTTTGCAACATGGCTAATATATGGAAATTGCATGACTGCACATGTATAACCTATATTAAATTGCTTGTCCTCTCAAGAAGAGGGAGAGGAGGAAGGTATAGAATTTGAAACTCAAAATTTAAAAAAAAGGTTAAAAATTTTTTATGTAATGTAGTGTTTTTGAGAAATATTTAATGAAATAAAAATATATTGGGGGAAAAGAGGATATATGTTTTAACTTTAGTCATTTGAAATCAATATTGTCCATTGCATTTTATTTAAATGCATTTATTTATACTATTGTAATCATCTTATAAACCTTTTTTTTTTTTAACATTTATTAATATTCATTTTTAACATGGTTACATGATTCATGCTCCCCCTTTCCCCTTCAACCCCCGCCCCCGCACCCCCCCCACCCTTGGCCGATGCGCGTTTCCACTAGTTTTGTCATGTGTCCTTGAACAAGACCAATTTCCAAGTTGTTGGTAGTTGCATTGGTGTGGTAGTTTCGAGTCCACACCCTCAATCATGTCCACCCCGACCCATGCGTTGAAGCAGTTGTTTTTCTTATATTTTCCTCTCCTGCAGTCCTTCCTCTGAATGTGGGTAGCTTTCTTTACCATAAATCCCTCAGAATTGTCCTGGGTCATTGCATTGCTGCTGGTACAGAGGTCCATTACATTCAATTTTACCACAGTATATCAGTCTCTGTGTATAGAGTTCTTCTGGCTCTGCTCCTTTCGCTCTGCATCAGTTCCCGGAGGTCTCTCCAGTTCGCCTGGAACTTCTCCAGTTTATTATTCCTTTTAGCACAATAGTATTCCATCACCCGCATATACCACAGTTTGTTCAGCCATTCCCCAATTGAAGGACATACCCTTCTTTTCCAATTTGTTGCCACCACAAAAAGCGCAGCTATGAATATTTTCGTACAAGTCTGTTTATCTATTATCTCTTTGGGGTACAAACCCAACAATGGTATGGCTGGGTCAAAGGGCAAGCATTCTTTTATAGCCCTTTGAGCATGATTCCAAATTGCCAGCCAGAATGCCTGGATCAGTTCACAACTCCACCAGCAATGCATTAATGTCCCAATTTTGCCACATCCCCTCCAACATTCATTACTCTCCCCTTCTTTCATTTTAGCCAATCTGCTAGGTGTGAGGTGATACCTCAGAGTTGTTTTGATTTGCATTTCTCTAATTATTAGAGATTTGGAACACTTTCTCATGTGCTTGTTGATACTTTTGATTTCTTTACCTGAAAATTGCCTATTCATGTCTCTTGCCCATTTATCAATTGGGGAATGGCTTGATGTTTTATACAATTGCTTTAACTCCTTGTATATTTGAGTGATTAGACCCCTGTCAGAGTTTTTCGTTATAAAGATTTTTTCCCAATTTGTTGTTTCCCTCCTGATTTTGACTATATTGTTTTTGTTTGTACAAAAACTTTTTAGTTTAAAATAGTCAAAGCCATTTAATTTACATTTTGTAATTTTCTCTAGCTCTTGCTTGGTTTTAAAGTCTTTCCTTTCCCATAGATCTGACAAGTATACTATTCTGTGTTCACTTAACATGTTTATAGTTTCCCTCTTTATATTCAAGTCATTCACCCATTCTGAATTTATCTTGGTGTAGGGTGTGAGATGTTGATCTAGACCTAATCTCTCCCATATTGTTTTCCAAATTTCCCAGCAGTTTTTGTCAAATAGTGGATTCATGTCCCAAAAGTTGGGCTCTTTGGGTTTATCATACACTGTCTTGCTGATGTCATTTATCCCCAGTCTATTCCATTGATCCTCCTCTCTATCTCTTAGCCAGTACCATATTGTTTTGATGACTGCTGCTTTATAGTATAGTGTAATATCTGGTACTGCCAGGCCCCCTTCCTTCACATTTTTTTTCATTATTTCCCTTGATATTCTTGATCTTTTGTTATTCCAAATGAAATTTGTTATAGTTTTTTCTAATTCAGTAAAGAAGTTTTTTGGTAGCTTGATTTATAAACCTTTTTGATATGGATTTTGTTCTTTCTGCATGAATTCACACACATTTTCTTGGAATTCTTCATCATTATTATTCCTTATGTTTTGTATTAAGACCAACTCCTTCACCTCACACTCATTAGTTGTCTTCCAGGGATTGAAAGTATTCTGTGGGTCCACATCCCTAAACCCAAAGTTCATAACCTTCTTCTAACTCCTCATCTCAAATGAAATTGTTACTTTTAATAGTCATTCAGTAGACACAAATAGCTCAAAGTTATTAAGTTGTAAGACCAATACTACAAAATATTTCTCCCATAAACTTGACAGAAAGGCACACATTTAAAAAAGATATGTCATCAAGGTTACTCATGACTACATCATAACATTGTAGTGAGGATGAAACATAATAATATTTAGAAAGTGCTTAGTATAATCCGTGGCACATAGTAAAGGCATAACATATATTTGTTCCCTTTTCCTTCCCTTCCCCTCTGGCTCTACTTTGTCCTAATATTCTTTCTCTGCTTGTGGCATCTCTCTTCTGTTCCCTGCTTGGTGCAGTGTCTCTGCTGAGTGAGTAGATGGCTCAGGGGAGCTCCCTGGGCCCCTCTCTGAAATTTAATTCCTCACTGAGAGGTCAAATTCTTTCTTGAATCTATAGCTGGCTCTTTTCTCTGCTTCCTAGGGCCACAGACTTCAAGGCTGTCTCCTGCTTCAACTTACTTTTGGGTCTGCTCCTTGCTACATGTGATATCTCTTACTGGATGAGCAGCTCCTCTGCAAAGCAACATAACCAATAAACTGGGAAGGACAGAGAACTCATCTCTCTTTCCTCATTAGCTGCCTTTGGGTACAGGGGAGAATGGAAAAGCAAAGAGAGCTGGTTCTTCCTGTATAGGGGGCTATTTTTTCTGCTGCTAGGGGTCACTCAGTCAATAAGCCCTTATATACTTTCTGTGTGCCAGGCATTATGCTAAATGCTAGGGTCTTTGGTCTCTAAGCTTTAAGCAAAGGTTCTTGTGTGTATGTGTATGTGTGTGTGTGTGCTAGACCAATCTGATAAAGAATATCGACCCCTCAGAATAGTATTTTTAAATATACAAAGTCAAATACATAGAATTATAAAGGACACCATTATATTGATATTTAGTTATAAAACAACAACAACAAAAAAAAAACAAGTTTATGGATTCTAGCTTAAGAATCTCTGCTAGGGATTAGCTAACATGGCAGCAAAGGAAAGTAATAAATGTTGGAGGGGATGTGGCAAAACTGGGACATTAATGCATTGCTGGTGGAGTTGTGAACTGATCCAACCATTCTGGATATGGCAATTTGGAACTATGCCCAAAAGGCCCTAAAAGACTGCCTGCCCTTTGATCCAGCCATACCATTGCTGGGTTTATACTCCAAAGAGATAATAGGGAAAAAGACTTGTATAAAAATATTTATAGCTGCGATCTTTGTAGTAGCAAAAAATTGGAAAATGAGGGAATGTCCTTTAATTGGGGAATGGCTGAACAAATTGTGGTATCTGTTGGTGATGGAGTACTATTGCGCTCAAAGGAATAATGAACTAGAGGAATTCCATGTGAACTGGAACAACCTCCAGGAAGTGATGCAGAGTGAAAGGAGCAGAACCAGGAGAACATTGTACACAGAGACTGATACACTGTGGTACAATTGAATGTAATGGACTTCTGTATTAGCAGCAATGCAATGATCTAGGACAACTTTGAGGGACTTATGAGAAAGAACACTATCTACATTCAGAGGAAGAACTCTGGGAGTAGAAACACAGAAGAAAAACAACTGCCTGATCACATGGGTTGATGGGATATGATTGGAGATATTGACTCTAAATGATCACTCCAGTGCAAATATCAATAATATGGAAATAGGTCTTGATCAATGACACATGTAAAACCCAGTGGAATTGCACGTAGGCTATGGGAGTGGTTTGGGAGAGGGGAGAGAAAGAACATGAATCTTGTAACCATTGAAAAATATCCTTAATTAATTAATTAATTAATTAGAATTTCCAAATTAAAAAAAAAAAGAATCTTTGCTAGGAGGTGTTTCTCAGTTTCCTAAAAGACCAAAGGCAAGTGGCATTCTAATTCCATACAACCTCTTTATACTTTCAAAGAATCCTTCTCAGTGTTATCTTACAACTGGTTTTGGAGGAAGTTAATGGGTCAGCATGGGTCATCTGATCTACTACCCCCACTACAATTACAATATAATAATATTTCATTACATTAAAATAACACAATTTGTTCATTAGACTTCTAGCTTTTTCCCATAATAAATAGTGTTACTATGGATATTTTGATATGTTAAGAACCTTTCTGTCACAGACCTTCTCTGTGGTATAAATCTAAGAGTGGAATTGCTGGATCAGATGAATTGAAACTTGCATGCATAATTCCAAGTTATTTTCCAGAACAGTTGGACTAATTTAAATTTTCACTACTTTTGAATTGGAGTGCCTATCTTCCCTCTGCCCAGTTTTCTGTCAGTGATCTCTGAAAGACTGTGGAGAATAAAAAATATGACATTATGGGACTGGAAAAGGACAAATGTCAAAATGTTCAAAAAGGGGAAGAGGTTCAAGACTGACATTATAGATCAATAATCTTTGTCTCTTGGCAAAATTTTATGACATTATTAGATGACATTTTGTGAGCATTTAGAAAAGGAAGCAGTGACCGCTAAATGCCAAGACAATTTCATTATGAAGAAGTCATGCAGACAAATTTCATTTCCTTTTTTAACAAGGTAACTTGACTAGTACTTTATTGAGCAAGGCATAAAACAGGGAGAAGTTTATTTGCCAAAGGTGTTTACTACTGTCAGGAGAACATGGAAAATATAGTGTACTTAGATTTGGGAGGCCTTCTTCTAGATTTCTTGACACTGTATGAGTGCTAGAGGAGCACAGAGGCTGTATAAAGGTTGACCTTTATTCTTGCTTCATGCCTGGTTTAGTTATAGAGGAAATAGTTGGAGGTGGGGGCAGGCAATACTTGATCTGACCTGGTTCCAGGAGGGAAGATTATACATGTACAAACATTCAGCTGCATCTTATCCACCAGGAAAATAGGAGGGGAAGGGGTTAGGGGAAAAGGAATGAGATAAGAGAGCTAATAGGCTAAAGGAAGGCAGTGGCTAGAAGCAAAACAGACCTTTCAGGAGGGGACAGGGTGAAAAATAGAAGGAAGAGTACATAATTGGTTTCCTGCTTTTCCTGATCATAAATTTCTTTGATCCAAACTTTCCCATAATTTCTCCTGCACAATATGCTATAAGAGAATCTTCTCTCCCACCATGAACCTCTTTATTGCTATTTAGGTGACCTATAAGTTCAGTTCTTCAGAGAGTGCTATTCTGTGACTCCTAGCCATGTAGTGCTACCGAAAGAATATCAGTAGAATGATGAGCCTTTGTTCCAGGTAGAAGTTTATGGTCTTTAAAAGCAAAGTTTAGTTTCCTAAAGAGTTATCCAGTCTACTTTCCTCTTCCCTCCAATTCTGGGACCTGTTCATTGTCCTTTTGCCATGTCTTCCCAAGATATGCATACTAATGGACAAGCTCCATCCAATTGCATATCGTAGTCTGGACAAATAGCACCTACCTAGCAAAGTTGTTGTGAGGATCAAATGAGATAATATTTGTAAAAAGCATTTAACAGGGGCAGCTAGTTGCCTTAGTGGATTGAGAGTTAGGCCTAGAGATGGGAAGTCTTGGGTTCAAATCTAGCCTCAGACATTTTCTAGCTGTGTGACCCATGGGAAGTCACCTAACGTCCACTGTCCAGCCCTTACTATCTTTCTACCTTGGAACCAATACACAGTATTGATTCTAAGAGAGAAGATAAAAGTTTTTAAAATATATCATTTAAAATGAAAATATATTTTGTGTGATAATACATATCTAACCCAGAAAAAAAGATGATTCTGTATCAGACATTATTATAATTTATTATATATCATATAATTAAAATTACTATATTATGTTATATATAATATATAATAAATAAAATAATAAAAAAATTTAAAGTCCTTTAATATTTAATAATCTTTAGTGTATTTCATGCTAGCAGCAATACCTCAATGATATTCTATTTCTCTATTTTTCTTGACTATCAAATAAATGGAACTTAGTCTTTTTGCAAAAAAAAAAATACCATTTAACACAGTGTCTAGTGCATAGTAGGTATATGTATGCTAACTCCATTCCATTTTATCCATTTATTTCTCCTATATGAATAGTTAAGGCAAACTCTTGAGTCATTCTGGAACTCACTTAGGAAGCTTTGCAATAATCTGAAGCTGGTGCAATTAGTGTAATGTCAGCTATAAACAGAAACATCTGAAGAACCTTGCTAACTAGAAGAAATCCCTCTTCCCCTTGGATTTTGCTAGATGCTCTCGATGGCAAAGGCAAACGTATGTCTCCTTGTTTTGTTTTGATCAATGTTTCTAATTAGACCGTTGTTAACCAAAATGACCCTGATTTCTTCTGCCAATGGAACTCTATGATTATAACATGTGTTTGTTGTTGGAGGAGAGCCTTCACTACAGCGTTTTGCTCTGCAGATTCATGCTTTTCTTTAGTCAAACAGGCAAAATAAAACCTTGTATTTTCTTTGTCCTTTGGCCAATTTTATGACCTTCAAGATTACTCTGCTATAGAATAGAAATGGTTTTGAGGGAAAGCCTAATTTTCCCCTTCTCGTCTCTTCATTTGGTATACTCTTTAAATGTGGATAGACTATTCTCAAAAATATTTGAGTGAAATGGGAAAGTAGGTACAAACCAGCATTTATACATGCTTTCTCAATCATTTTTAAAAATAGCACTAACATTTGTGATTAACCTCCCACCACCCCCGCCAAGACTTTAGTTTCCCTTTTTCATTCAGCAATCTTGAATATCAAAAATCATTGCCCTCAAAAAGATGTCACGTCCAGAATAGACTCCCTCTCTTCTTGAAAAAAGTATTCAGGGGGGCAGCTGGGTGGCTCAGTGGATTGAGAGCCAGGCCTAGAGATGGGAGGTCCTAGATTCAAATGTGACCTCAGATACTTCCTAGCTGTGTGACCCTGGACAAGTCACTTGACCCCCATTACCTAACCCTTACCACTCTTCTGCCTTGGAACCAATACACGGTATTGACGCCAAGACAGAAGGTAAGGGTTTTTTTTTTTAAAAAGTATTCAGGTTCTATAAGGTAGTAGTAGTAGGGATCACCCTTCACAGACACCACAAGTTTAATAGGATTACTTTGGTTGGGTAACTATATGTAGCAATGAAGAAGGAAGAAGGGAAAAAGGAGAGGAAAGGAATTTAGGAGTACACACCTTAAGGCTTCCACATAAAAACCACTTGTTTCTGTCTAATGCCCAGGTTTCTCGGTCACAATATTAGCTTAGGGGAAGATGACTCACTTTAGGTTATGAATTGCTCTCACTTCTTTGGGCCTGTGGTCATATATAGCACCATCAGTTATAATCAGTTTAGATTTTCCAGGGAAAGTCCATTGCTTAGCTGTTTTCCCCCTATCTAGTCCTTGCCTTCACAATAGGCGCTAGATAAAATCTATCTCTTTATTCTAGAATGCATTGGCTCCCAATTTCTATCACTTGCTGAACAACACACAAATTAGGATTAGCTGCTGCTAATATAGTTCATATATCACTAAAATCAACAGTGGTAAAGGAACAGACAAAAATTTTAGTGGAGAAAAGGGAACTGCTTGTGGCCATATGTTGACTAGACACAGTTTTTTTGTCACAGGAACCAAGGCTTTCCTGCTTTAACTCATTCCACCCAGAGAGAAGTGAAGCACAAATTCTGGAGGAGTGTTGCAATTAAGGGTGGTTGCCTTCCTCCTGGCTCAGAGCTGTGGGAAGAGAAATTTATCTTTAGGGCAGCACCCAACCTGGTCGGAAGCTATAGTCATTCTTGCCCCATCTCAGTTGCTTTGTTAACTGGACTGATTGTCACTGGGCTAGCAATATCTAATTCTTTGAGAATCTTTGAAGGAGAGAGGAGACAGGAACAAGTCCTACTCTGAGTGTTTGATTAAGAAAGTCCATATGGCCTCAAGATGGAGATGACTTAACTTTCTACCCCTCAGTTACAGCCTCCTTTTCCTTCTCTCTCTCTCTAAAATATTTGTGAATAATACCAGAAACCCTTCACAAAGTTAATGAACTTAGTAGCCAACAGAATCCTGGAAAAGTGGATAAATCTCTGTGGTTACCCTTTGGTTGGGCCAGATTTCAGTGCAGGGCTACATCTTTAGGAGATTTTTGTATAGTCTACAGGCCTCCTGTCTTTCTCTCCCCTTTTTTCTCATTCTGTGAGTGTGTGTATATGTGTGTTCATATGGAGGGGGTGAGAAGAGAGAAAGAGAAGAGAGAGAATAAGAGAGGAGAGGGAGGAAAAGAAGAAAAGAGAAAAAAAGAGGAAAAGGAAAAAAAGAAGAAAAGAGAAAAAAAGAGGAAAAGGAAAAAAAGAAGAAAAGGAAAAAAAAGAAAAAAAGAAAAAAGAAAAAAAGAGGAAAAGGAAAAAAAGAAGAATAGAGAGGAGAGAGGGAAAAAGAGAGACAATGAGAAAAAAGGATGAGAGAGGGAGGGAGAAAGAGAAAGAGAGATAGAAAGGATGGTGGAAGGCAGGAGATGGAGAGGGAAGGAGAAAGATATATGAGCAAAAAGCTAGTACAGTCCTCAAATCTTTCCTCAAAACCCTTGATTTGGGATCTCATATATGTGAATACTCCTTTCAACAGTATATAGATCATTGTCCATTCATTCCTCATCCTGGGTAACTCTTATTTGTCTTCTCTAGTAAAGTATCTATGTCCTGGGATCCTTTTTCTGACTCTTTTGACATTGTATTAATGATACAAAGAGCATGCAAGTTGTATTTTGGTTATCACTCTCATGGCATTGATCAACATATCTCATATTTTTCTTCTCATGATATATGGCCCACAGAACTAGTGTCTCTCTCTCTTTTTCTGTGTGTGTGTGTGTGTGTGTGTGTGTGTGTGTGTGTGTGTGTGTGTGTTTTGAATAGATAGGTCCAAAACTGAATAGGAGGAAGATAGTAGACTGAATTGAATTTGGAAATACCCATTACTTATAATGACCATAAGCTTCTCCCTGAATCAGAGGTTTATCTTTATAACTATAATATTAGTCCAGGGATTCAGTATGATGGCAAGTCATGAAATATCACAGTTTCTAAATAACTGAAATTGCAGGTTTACCAAAAGCAAGATAAGTTACAAGGTGTGAACAATTAAGATTTGTGTAGGAAAATTGGAATAAATCTATGCCGTTCCATTAATGATGTCTGAATGTCTAGAATAAAAAAAGTATTTGGGTCTGAGTGCCACATTCTGAGAAAGACAATGCCATTGATTTTTTGGGGGAAGAAATTTCTCTCTATTTGTAGTCATCCTGTCATGCTCCTCAACTCAATGGATTTGGAAATAACACTAGAATATTCTTTGTTTCTCAATAGCATTTTAGTCATGGAGCAAGCAAGCTATATTAGCTAAAATAGCAAAGGGTCCTAAGAATGAGACAAGAAAAATCACATGTCAAGTGGGTTAAACCACTATCATCACCTCAACTACCACCTTTTCTAGAAGAACTCTAGAAACTGAAGTGTCTCCTAGGCTACCCATCCTGCTTCCATAACCTGGTCCTTACAGCCACCATTAAGGGGAGCAACCCTTTTGGAGAAGAGGCTTATTGTCTCTGCCATCAATAACAACTGTTGACCAATTGCTACAACAAGCAGATAATCCCCAAAGTCCCAGAAATAAGTGCCATTCAGACTACCAGCCCTGCTACCAGCCCAGATCCTGTAGTCATCATCTGAGGAACAATCTTTATGGAAATGTGACTTTTCAGGAGGTACAGCCCTGCTTCCTTAAGAGTCACAGCTATGAAAGTACTAGAAAAGAATGTTCTCTTCACCATAGTGCTTGGCACTGTCAAACTAGGCAATGTTGGAAACATATAATTTAATCAGTGGAATTAACATTAAAGAAGATGCAGTGCCATCTGTTTTGCTTCTATTGAATAAGACTTTCTGTCTTCCTTGTAGCTGAAATCTCCTATATGTATCTTTTTCCTCTGTTAGAATATAAGATCCTTGAGGGCAGGGACTGTCTTTTCTTCTTGAATCTCCAGAGCTCAGTGTAGTGCTTTGCACATAGTAAACCAAAGCCTGATAAATGCTTCTTCCTTCCTTCATTTATTCTTTCATTCCTCTGATGTCTTCACTCAGCAATTTGTCTTTCACAGAGCTTTTTCTCTCTGTATAGAATGAATTCCCTCCTCTCTTCCATCTCTTAGAATCCCAAGTTTCCTTAACATATAAGGTCTTTGAAGACAAAGATTATTTACTTTTTTTACTTTGTATCCTCAGTAGCTAGTCTAGTTTCCTGCACAGAGCAGATGCTTACAAGTGTTTGTTCAATGGAAACAAGCTTGGCCTTGGACAACATCTTCTTTGATCAGACCCTGGCACAAACCCTCTTTACTCAGGAGGATTCTCTAGAGCCTCAGTGATTGCGCTTAATCATGAGCACACATGATCTCCTTCCCCTAAAGGGTTCTATTGTATTTTACTGTCAGGAAACAAATTGTTTCCACAATATCTGGCAGAACTCTTTGCGCCACTGTAAATCTTCAGACTTCTGCTGAACAAACAATGCTCTGGGGAACACTTGTGGACTTGAAGGAAGTAAATGAGTGGCTCCGGAAGCAGGGTGGAGTTGGCATGTTCTCATGGTGCTGCTAGGACTTCCTCATATCTTTTTGCCAGATGATCAGATTTTCCAAGGATTATCATTTATTTTAAAGGTTTTTGGTCTAGACTTGAGATTTTATCAACTCCAGATGTAGAAATTATCCCCATTGACACATATCAGCAACTCTTTTATAACTGATAAGTCTTAGCCAGATGCCTCAGGGTCCTGAGAAGTTAAGGAACTTGGCCCAAGAGCACAGTGTCACTGTGTCAAAGGGAGGATTTGAACCTAGGTCTTCCTGATTCCAAGGCTTGTTCTTTATCATCATACCACACTGATTTTTTTCTAACCAAACAGAAATTCTTTAAAAAAAATTTTTTTTTATTTATTTAGCATATTTTTTCCATGTTTACATGATTCATGATTTTTCCTGCCCCTCTTCCTTCCCCCCTCTTGGAACCAATAAGCAATTCCACTGGGTTATACGTATATCATTGTTCAAAACCTATTTCCATGTTATTCATATTGGCAGTAGAGTGATCTTTTAACATCAGAACCCTAATCATATCCCCATTGAAGCATGTGATCGATCCTATGTTTTTCTTCTGCGTTCCTACTTCCACAGTTCTTTCTCATGAATTCCTCTAGATTGTCCCAAGTTGCATTGTTACTAGTAGCAAAGTCTGTTACATTTGATCATGCTACAATGTATCAGTCTCTGTGTACAATGTTCTCCTGGCTCTGCTCCTTTCACTCTGCATTACTTCCTGGAGGTCTTTTCAGTTCACATGGAATTCCTCCATTTTATTATTCCTTTGAGCACAATGTATTCCATCATCATCAGATACTACAATTTGTTGAGCCATTCCCCAATTTAGGATACTTTTTCATGTGATTATTGATAGTTTTGATTTCTTCATCTGAGAACTACCTATTCATATACCTTGACCATTTGTTGATTGGGGAATGGCTTGATTTTTTTGTAAATTTGACTTAGTTCCTTATATATTTGGGAAATTAAACCTTTGTCAGTTTTGTTATGAAGATTTTTTTCCTGATTTGTTGCTTTCCTTCTAACTTTAAGTTACATTGGTTTTGTTTGTACAAAACCTTTTTAATTTGATGTAATCAAAATCATTCATTTTACATTTTGTAAATCTCTTGTTTAGTCTTAAATTCCTTCCTTTCCCACAAATCTGACAGTTATACTATTCTGTGTTCACCTAATTTATTCATGATTTCATTCCCTATATTTAAATCATTTACCCATTTTGAATTTATCTTGGTATAGAGTATGAGATGTTGATCTAGACCTGATTTTTCCCATTCTCTTTTCCAATTTTCCCAGCAGTTCTTTTTTACACTTTTTTAAAGTTCTTCTTCCATTTTAGAATCAATACTGGGTATTGGTTCTAAGGCAGAAGAGTAGTAAGGGCTAGGTAATAGGGGTTAAGTGACTTGCCCAGGGTCACAAAGCTGGGAAGTGTTGGAGACTAGATTTGAACCCAGGACCTCCAGTCTCTGGGCCTCACTCTCAATCCACTGAGCCCCGCAGCTGCACCCCCAGCAGTTTTTTCAAATAGTGAGTTCTTGTTATAAAAGGTAAAATTTATAGTTGGACTGAATATTTAAGAGCATGGTCACCAGGAATTAAGTACTTAATTCCAAATGAAAGACTCAAGTCAGAATGATTTTTATGGTAGTTTATTTACAAATAGAAAGAGTAAAAGCAAGGAATATGAGAGAGAAAGATAATTACTCTGGCATGGTCAGAACCAGGCGGGGCTTCAGAGGTCCCAGCAAATGGGGCCTACAGAGGTTAATTAAACAAGGCTTCTAGCCATGAGGCCTCCTCCAGAAAAGCCAAGGAAAGGGAGTCAGTCTTTTCACTCACCCATGTGGCAGTCCAAAGGGAAGCAGTCTGAGGTCTCAATCCTGAGCTCCTCCAAGGCCAAGTTTAAAGGGCAAAAACCTTCTCACAGGAAGTGTAAGGATGGGATTTATGCAACGGGGATGGTACAAAAGGAGCCAGAACAGAAGTTACCATCATATTTAAAGACAGTTCTTTGCGTCATTTCCTGTGTCTACCTTCCACTTTTACATGGACCAATGGAAGCTTTAACTTTGCTTCAGACTGCCTATGGGACAATCAGTGGTTTTTGATTTGTCACTTACTAGCCCACGTGGGTCATAGGTCTCACTCCCCAACTTAATCATTAAGTGGAGGTGTATACATTCCTGGTGGCTAAAATCTAAAGACTAATAGGGGAGAGTTAATCCCATCTTCACATTGTCCCAAAATCTGGGATCTTTGGGTCAAATATTAATTCTTAATGATCTTAATGGAAATTATTCCCCACAGTTCTGGCAGATATTCGTTATACTTAATGGGGCAGGCTATCACTTGAGCTACATTTATAGAAAACAACCCCTTATGGCACAGTGTAGTGGGGTCCTCTACCCTCTTTGACACTGCCACCCCCTTACGGAGTGAAGTGGCCATCCTCCTGATTTACTAGTTTTAATAGGGCAAGGAATTATGGTGGAATAGCTAGCTCTGTCCAGACCCTGAATCATAACTTGACATGGAATATCCCTACTCTGGTTGAGCAGTTATTTAAGGAGTTAAATAAAGGAGAGAGAGAAAAGGGGGAGGGGGACAAGATGGAATGCTTTTGTTGAGCTGTCCAGCAGTAGGGTCCCCCTGCTCTGTCCTGCTATTAGACCTGGTTTTCTTTCCTCTCGAAGTGCTCTGTTCTCTATCTCAGTGTGGTGAAGCAAGTAGTTCTCAAGTTTTGCTCCATTTAAGCCACCATATTCCAAGCGTTTTTGCTGTGTTTCTTTGGCTTTCTCCTCTAACTATCTCCCTGGCCCCTGTGTTCAACTCCCTGAATCCGGCACTAGCAAGGCCCTCTCTCCGGGTTTAACCAGAGAGTTTGCTGCCCAAACACAGAACTCAAGAGAATCAACATAAGGTAATTAAGAGAGCGAGGGGGAAAAATATTTTCTTTAAGGGACCCAATAAGTTCAATCGATTTATATCCCTAGAAGAAAAGAAGATATTGGTAAACATTAAAAATTGTTATTATCAACAGGGTAGTTGTTGAAGTAGAAGAAGTTTACTTAGAGAGAACAGTGACAAACTATATAGGATGAAATGTCAAGATATATGTGTGTGTGTGTGTGTGTGTGTGTGCATGTATAAATATATATAAAAACTAGAGAGAAAAAAGGAGATAATATTAAGAAAAATGGGAAAACAGACAAAATGGAGTAAATTTATATTCCATAAAGAAGCACATGTGACAAACAGGGGAGAAGATCAATACAATGGAAGGGTAAAGAGGTTGGAGATAGGGAATACTTAATACTTAAGTGCAATGAAATTAACTTAAAGAGGGAAGAACAAATCAGATCCACTGGGGCAGAGAATTGATTTGTGCCCTATAGAGAAGTATAAGGGTAACAAAAGGACTAGTAGGGAGGGAAGCAACACTAGGGAGGGAGAGGGTGGGGGGGTAGCTTAAAAAGACCCTAAACAAGAATAAGAGGGGAATAAAAATGGAGAGGGAAGGAAGGGAAGTACAATAAGGGAGGGGGAACTAATTAAAAACAAAACACTGATATAGAAGGAAATGGTGAAAGAAGAAAGGGCAGGACAAGGAGCGAGAATCAAAATGTCTGGGAATACACAGTTGATAATTATAACTCTGAATGTGAATGGGATGAACTTACCCATAAAAAGGAAGCAAATAGCAGAGTGGATTAGAAACCAAAATCTTAATATATGTTGTCTACAAGAAACATACATGAGACAGGCAGACATATGTAGAGTAAAAATGAGAGGCTGGAGCAAAATCTATTGGGCTTCAACTGAGAAAAAGAAGGCAGGCGTTGCAGTCATGATTTCTGACAGAGCCAAAGTAAAAACAGATCTGGTTAAAAGAGATAGGGAAGGGCAGCTGGGTAGCTCAGTGGATTGAGAGCCAGGCCTAGAGACAGGAGGTCCTAGGTTCAAATCCGGCCTCAGACACTTCCCAGCTGTGTGACCCTGGGCAAGTCACTTGACCCCCATTGCCTACTCTTGCCAATCTTCCACCTATAAGTCAATACACAGAAGTTAAGGGTTTAAAATTTAAAAAAAAAAGAGAGATAGGGAAGATAATTACATTCTGATAAAAGGCAGTATAAACAATGAAGAAATATCAGTATTTGACATGTATGCACCAAATGGTATAGCATCCAAATTTCTAAAGGAGAAGCTAGTGGAGCTCAAGGACTAAATAAAGAGCAAAACTATACTAGTGGGTGACCTCAACCTTCCCCTATCAGATCTAGATAAATCAAACCAAAAAATAAATAAGGAAGAGATAAAAGAGGTGAATGAAATCTTAGGAAAATTAGAGTTAATAGATATATGGAAAAAAATAAATAGGGACAAAAAGGAATACACCTTCTTTTCAGCAGCACATGGAACATTCACAAAGATTGACCATGTACTAGGGCATAGAAACATACCAAAAAAGCAGAAATAATAAATGCAACCGTATCAGATCATAATGCAATAAAAATAGTTATTAGCAAGGATACATGGTGAGGCAAATCAAAAACTAATTGAAAATTAAATAATATGATTCTCCAAAATAAGCTAAAGAACAAATCTTAGAAATAATTAATAATTTCATTGAAGACAATGATAATGATGAGACTTCTTACCAAAACCTATGGGATGCAGCCAAAGCAGTTCTAAGGGGAAAATTTATATCATTGAGTGCATTATTAACATATTAGGGAGGGCAGAGATTAATGAATTGGGCATGCAACTTAAAAAACTAGAAAGCAAACAAATTTAAAATCCCCAGATGAAAACTAAATTAGAAATACTAAAAATCAAAGGAGAAATTAATAAAATCAAAAGTAAAAGAACTATTGAATTAATAAATAAGACTAGAAGCTGGTATTTTGAAAAAACAGATAAAATAGACAAAGTACTAGTAAATTTAATAAAAAAAAAAGGAAAGAAGAAAAATTACAAAATGTAAAATAAATAATTTTGATTACATTATATTAAAAAGTACAACAGTACAAACAAAAACAATGTAACCAAAATCAGAAGGGAAACAACCAACTGGGGAAAAAATTTTATAACAAAAACCTCTGACAGAGGTCTAATTACTCAAATATACAAGGAGCTGAATGGATTGTACAAAAAATCAAGCTATTCCCCAATTGATAAATGGGCAAGGGACATGAATAGGCAATTTTCAGATAAAGAAATGAAAACTATCAATAAGCACATGAGAAAGTGTTCTAAATCTCTAATAATTAGAGAAATGCAAATCAAAAGAACTCTGAGGTACCACCTCACACCTAACAGATTGGCTAAAATGACAGCAGGGGAGAGTAATAAATATTGGAGGGGATGTGGCAAAATTGGGACATTAATGCATTGCTGGTGGAGCTGGGAACTGATCCAACCATTCTGGCTGGCAATTTGGAACTATGTCCAAAGAGCTCTAAAAGACTGTCTGCCCTTTGATCCTGCCTTTCCATTGCTGGGTTTGTACCCCAAAGAGATCATAAGGAAAAAGACATGTACAAAAATATTTATAGACGTGCTCTTAGTGGTGGCAAAAAACTGGAATATGAGGGTATGCCCTTCAATTGGGGAATGACTGAACAAATTGTGGTATATGCTGGTGATGGAATACTATTGTGCTCAAAGGAATAATGAACTAGAGGAATTCCATGTGAACTGGAAAGACCTCCAGGAATTGATGCAGCATGAAAGGAGCAGAACCAGGAGAAAATTATACACAGAGATGGATACACTGTGGTACAATCCAATGTAATGGACTTCTGTACCAGCAGCAATGCAATGACCCAGGACAATTCTGAGGGATTTATGGAAAAGAACACTACCCACATTCAGAGGAAGAACTACAAGAGTGGAAATACAGAAGAAAAACAACTGCTTGAACACATGGGTTGATGCAGACATGATTAGGATGTAGACTCTTAATGACAACCCTAGAACAATTATCAATAATATGGAAATAGGTCTTGATCGATGACACAGGAAGAAACCAGTACCATGAAAAAAATTTTTTCTAAAAAAAATTAAATTTAAAAAAAGTTGTTGATGGTTTGTGTTTTTCTCTTCATGGCCCTCTTGCTTTATTTTATTTTATTTTATTTTATTTTATTTTATTTTTAACATTTATTAATATTCATTTTTAACATGGTTACATGATTCATGCTCCTCCTTTCCCCTTCAACCCCCCCCACACCCCCTCTACCCATGGCCTCTTGCTTTATTTTTAAATATTTCTTGCTGTATCTAGTTAGTTGCTTACAAAAAACAGTTGTTGGCAAGAGAAGGCCAAATTGAATGAGAACTTCCCTCTGCCTCCCAACTATTTTCGACTTTGAGCCTTTTAGTTCAAGTTTCAGGTGTTGGCCAAGTGTGTTACATTTCCTTTGCTTTTTTCAGTTGGCAGTCAAACTTGGCACTCCTCCCTTCTCTTTCCCAAACCCTACATTTACAAAGGGGAATGTTTGAAGAGTGGTGGTGGTGGGGGATGGTCATGGGTTGAGTTCTCTCCTGGCATTTAGTCCCTGAATACAAAGAGGTCCAAGTCCTTTTATTGATTGGCATAAACGCCATTGTAGATACTGGAGTTGAGGCTTACTATATAGCACATCTTATTCAACCATCCCCATACAAATCAATTCTCAAATTCTGGCTGAAATGTTCTGGACCTTCAGAATTAAATTACTAAGCTTCTGGTATTGTGAACCTCAAATCTGGTGAATATAGGGGATTGGGTAAACTTTATGGATTTAATTTTTTCTCAGTGAGAGTGAATGTTTCCTAGACTGTACACGGTCATGGCTACTTTAGTCTGGATCTCTGACCCAAGAGACCAAACCCTTTTGGATTTGAGTAGGGAAGCACTGCAAACATATTTAGCTACTCCTTTTTCTTCCTAGTTGTTTTGAGAAGTTATTGGCTAGCACTGCATGGACCAACAACTGATGATTGTTACTTGACTGCCCAACACAGAATTCTAATATAATAATAAGTATTTAGTGGCAGCTAGGTGGAACAGTGGATAGAGCCCGAGGAAGATTTGAATTAAAACCTAGTTTCAGATACAAATCTGAAGAATAGGAGATTCATTCCCAATTACTAGATACTACTAGATCCTGGGCAAGCCACTTCACCCTGTTTGCCTCAGGTTCCTCACCTGTAAAATGAACTGGAGAAGGAAATGGCAAATCTCTACAGTA
Source organism: Gracilinanus agilis (assembly GCF_016433145.1). Taxonomy (NCBI): domain Eukaryota; kingdom Metazoa; phylum Chordata; class Mammalia; order Didelphimorphia; family Didelphidae; genus Gracilinanus; species Gracilinanus agilis. The sequence continues at coordinate 684,329,892 of NC_058131.1, forward strand.
TTCTCGCCAAGAAAATCCCCAAAGGGGTCATGAAGAGTTAGACACAACTGAAATGACTGAAACAAACCAAATTCAATCCAGGCATTCAAAACAATACTGGATTCCCTTCTATGCTCATTATGTGTACCATGGCAACTATGTGGGCAAGTTAGAAGCTTCCAATGACAATTTTTGAACTATTTTATGAGGGGACAAAGCTGTATATAAATGGGTTGGGTCACCTGCCATCTTACCCCTGGGGAGCAATCAAAAGGACTGGGTTTTGTCATATTCCTCCTACATCTGTTCCCAGAATCACACAAACATTCACTACATTGCTTTATTTTATTTTAAAAATTCTGAACACCAAGTAAAATGTGCATTTCCAGACACATATACACTGTAGAACAGCATAAGATGATTGTACATGAAACTGAAGATCTCTTTTATGTACAGCTTGCTTTTCTTTTTAAGTACATAATGTATTTAACCTTCAGCTTTCAAAGTTATCTTGCTTGTCTGTGATTCTTTCTGGCCTTCATTCTGTTCTCTTTTCTATATTAAAAAAAAAAAGTTGCCTCTATGACCCTACTCTATGTCCTTGAATCTTTGCCCTCCTATGCTTACCCCTCCCATTGGAGAAAAAAAAGAAAAACAAATAGACCTTGTTATAAATGTTCATGGTCAAGCAGAACAAATTCCATGTCTTACTTTCAAATGCTTGTAGATGAGATTGTGATTAAAAATGCAAATTAATTTAAAAGCATTACTGAATTCATAATGACATTTGTCAAGTATGTTCTCTGTCAATGAATGCTAATAGTTTAACAACTATGGAGGTAGAGGGCAATTCAGTTTATTTTTAAAAATTTTATTATTTTATTTTAATAACAAATTTCAATTCAGTTTACTTTTGATATTAAAAAGGACCTAGTCTAAACATACACCTGTATACTCACCCAGAGATATGCTGGCAAATATTTTTACAACTTGCTCCCCAAGATAAAAAAGACACTCAGATTTCATTTTAAAATTTAATCAGCATTAACATTTCTTTCATCACTTTCTTCAATGTAGACAATTCAGGAAACAATCAATCAGGCCTTGATTTCTGAGATGTAAATACTCACACTAAACATTTTTGGCTCCAGAATGGCCCTAGACCAGTGATGGCAAACCTTTTAGAGAGTGCTGCCTCCCCCTAATGAGTGCTGGGTGTGTCCCCCTCCCCTTACTCCATACAGGGGAGGGAGGGGAGTGCTCCCATTGGGTTGCTGGGCAGAGGGGTGGGGATGTGAAAAAATGTCATCAGGTGTGGTGGAGAGGGGCAGGGGAGCAGCTGCCTTTCTAGTAAGAAGGGGGGGGGGAAGGGGTGCCCACAAAGAGCACTCTATGTGCCATCTTTGGCACCTGTGCTATAGGTTCACCATCACTGCCCTAGACCATAGGGATCATCTGGCTGTAAGATCTGTCAGGCACATTCCAGTTCTGAATCCTATAATTCAGGGTTTTTAACCTTTTTTTTTATTTTTATTTTTTTATTTTTATGTCAGGGACCTCTCCTGCAGTCTGGTAAAGCTTATATGAACCCCTTTTCAGAATAATTGCTTTAAATAATTGAAAGAAATGTTAGATTTTAGTTAGTGGTGAGTGAAAACAAAGAAATAATTTTTCTCCCACTCAAGTTCATGGACTTCCTCAAATTTATCCATTGGAATCTGGTTAAGAGTATTTATTATCTTATGGCATAATATAATATTGTAAAAGTGAAATTTGGGAGATGCCATCTTTAAGTATATATATATATGTATTTTCTGGACACGGGGAAATTATCAAACTACATTTCCCGTGGTCCAACGGGTTTCCGGTTCTGGTTCTTTGGGCGTGGGGAGGCCTATGTCTCCACGCAGAGAAGAGTTTATAATCTCCTGGGTTAGGAGGGAGTGGGCTCTTGGCCAGCAGACTGAGGAAAAGGTAATAATGACTGGCGCGGCAATTTTGAATGCTTACAAGCTCGTGGTCTAATAACTTTATCTATCAGCATGGATTTAATTAAAATACTAAATTATATTATTATTTCAATTATAATTATTTTTCATATTTATATACTATATAACACTAAATGTCAATATATTACACTACTAATATTTTTTTTTTTTTTTTATCCTGAGACTCCATTCTAGGAGCATAGGGCCACAACCAGTAGGCAATGGGTCACACAGTCGCTCAGGGTCACCCAGCTGGGAAGTGTCTGAGCCCAGGTTTGAACCTAGGACCTTTGGTCTCTAGGCCTGGCTCTCAATCTACTGAGCCAGCCCAGCTGCCCCTACTTTAGGTTGCAGTTTCTTTAGCAGATGTAGTTTTTACAGGGTGGGGTTGCTAGCCCCACGCCCAACCCTCCTCCTTTTTCATCCGGGCTAGGGACCGTCCTTGGCCCAGGAGTGGTAAGGGTGGGCAATAGGGGTCAAGTGACTTGCCCAAGGTCACACAGCTGGAAGTGTCCGAGGCTGGACTTGAACCTAGGACCTCCAGTCTCTAGGCCTGGCTCTCAATCCACTGAGTCACCCAGCTGCCCCTGTGTATATATATACACAAATATATATTATTGTGTAATTTTTTATTCTTTATTCCTCTAGAGAGTATGATGAGTTATGGCATAGGATAATAATATTAGCTGGCATTTATATAGTGCTGAAGCTTTAGAAAGCAAAGTGCTTTACATATGCAGGACAGCCCAAAAGTCTTAGTTTTAAGATTTAATTTTAAGCTTTTGACTTTATTTTAGTTAATCCCATTACTAACTGTCCTAGAGTTAAAAAAACAAAACAAAGATCACAAAAGACTGAATTGGCTGAATTGACTGTGAACCTGGGTCTTGCCTAGTTGCCAGAAAATACCTGAATTTGAAAGATGACAATCAAATCTGAAGAACAGGAGATGGACTCACAATTATCCTAGCCTCTGGCTCAGGAGTCAGCAACGTATGGCTCTTGAGCCATATCTGGCTCTTTTGAGGGCCAGATATGGCTCTTTCTGCAGGAGCCATAAAGTCAATTTTTTTTTCAGCCACTGTGACAGGAGCATGCACTGTTATAGGAGCATGCACTGTGAGCACTGTATGGCTCTCATGAAATTACATTTTAAAAAATGTGGTGTTTATGGTTCTCATGGCCAAAAAGGTTGCCGACCCCTACTCTGGCTAGTGCCTCTTTCCCAAACTTTAGTGAACTCTTGAGTAACCCAGCTTTTGCCCTTTTTCAAAATTATTTAAGTATTCTACTTTCTTTAGTGTTTCAGTACTGTGTCTTCTCCAGGTTATATCCCAGGGTGATGGCTCTATGAGGTTTTTCTCAATTATAATCTTCTTGCTTGATTACAGGCCTGTGATTATAACTCTGATTTTTTCAGATTTATGCTTTAATAACTTAAAACTGTACTAAGACTTCTATATTATCTCATTTGATGACTGACCTAGGGCTAGAGGGGACTTTTTAAAGTCATATAGTCTAATTCATTTTAAAAGAGGAGGAAACTGGAGGCAGCTGGGTAGTTCAGTGGATTGAGATTCAGGCTTAGAGATGGAAGGTCCTGGGTTCAAATTTGACCTCAGACACTTCCTACCAGTGTGACTCTGGGCAAGTCGCTTAATCTCCATTGCCTAGCCTTTACCTTGTCTTAGCTAGTCTGCCTTGGAATCAATAACCAGTGTTGATTCTAAAATGGAAGATAAAGATAAGAGTTAAGAAAAAAAGAGGGGGAAAAAAGAGGAAAGCCAGGCCAAAAAAAGCTAAATGACTTTTCCAAAGGTAGCTAGATGGGGCAGTGGATAGTGCTGGACCCCTGACATTGAGTAAAGAAGAATACCTAAATTCAAATCCTGACTATGACACTTATTAGCCGGGTGACCCGACCTCTCTCAGACTCAGTTTTCTCATCTGTAAAAATGGGGATAATAATAGTTACCTTTCCCACAGAAGTGTGGTGGGACTCAAATGAGCTAAGGGATGTAAAGAACTATTGTTATTGTGTGATGGTGATGATGATGATGGTGTTGATGAGGATGATGGTGTCCACCTGAAAAACACAGGCTACCCAATATAGTTATTAGGGTCTTTCATCAAAGCACACAGATTAACCTGCGAAGACACACAGAATCGCAGCCCAGGGACTTCCAATGGATTACAGAAATCGGGGTGCTTAAATAGATCTTTGGGGAAGGGGCAAGGACTACAGTTTGGTAGCTCGAACTTACCAACTAGAGAGCTTCTTGAGAGCTAATTGTTTTTAGGAGGTTAGGGTGACGGGGAGTGGATCTCTGGTTCTTCTTTTGATTATCTTCTTTCAACTTCAATCCTTGGGGCAAAGGGGCATTTACTGGGAATTAGGGGAAATCTTTAATTCAGTCTTTTGAGGTCTTTGTTTTAAACTTCAGGGAGAGTCAGTAATGGGATTAAGTAAAATGATGTAGTCAATGATGATGATGAAGAGGATGATGGGATGGGACGAGCGGGGGGGGGGGGGGGAAATACATGATCCAAGGAGACCTTTCCCAACTTCTCCCGCTGTGGAAGGGGCAGGGCTTGCAGTAGGGGCTGGAGGACCCCCGGGTCTAGCACGAAGTCTGCCCAGTCTCGTTGGGAGGGAGGATGGGGTGCAGGTGTTTAACATTTGGGTTTTTTCTGGGAAAAAGCAGGGAGCAGCGTTTGGTCGGCATTAAGAAATATCCAGAGCGGAGTCATATTTGTCTACTTCAGGAACATTGTCTCCATCTTCTTAAGTGCTCTTTCATTGACAAAAGGAGAACTCCAACGCCGGTTTGTCCGCCAAATGGAAGTGCTCGCAGTTTAAATTTAATCTTGGGTTTAACCCCCAATCTCCTCCTCTCTATAGTCTGCGCAGTCTACCCCGGGAAGTTGAGCCTCAAACATCACCAAGTCCCGAGAAGCCGAGGAAGTTTGGGCTGGCTCAGCAGCCGTAGGGCGTGCCCACGCGGCATCACCCAGCCCGGCTCCTGGAGGGCGGAGCAGAGGGAAGTGGGCTGGGCTAGGAGGCGCGGGCCCGCCTCCTTCCGCTGCCACTACCTCCTCCTTCTTCCCCCGGCGGCTGCGGCGGGTTCGGGGCGGGGCCGCCGGCACAGGCACACCCAGCGAACCTTCCCTGCTGTCGCCACCTCTACCGCGCCCGGGAAGCGCTCCGCCGCCTCCCACTTCCCTCCGAGGCTTCGCTGTGCTCACCTCTCTCCTGCCGCCATGTCCGTTGCGGACGAAGTCGATGGGCTGGGCGTGGTCCGGCCACACTATGGCTGTGAGTTCGGGGTTCGGAAGGTGGGGGAATCCCAGGGGGGCCCGGCCCCTCCGCGCCAGGACCGGCTAGGCTTCTCCCGGGGCCGCGCCGCACCTACCCGGAAGGGCAGGGCGCCCGTTGTCTGGCCTCGGCCCTAACCCTGGCGGGCCGGGCCTGACCTTGCAGTCTGTCAGGTGGAGGGGCGGCCGGGGTGGAACCCACCAGGAAATCCTCGGCTCCGTCTCCCCGGCGGTTACACTGAGGCCCAGGAAGCCGGAGGAGGGTTAGCAAAGCTCTCCTGGCTCGGCAGTTTGGGTCCCCTCGGACTCTCCGTGGGTTCTGCCCTCTTCCCGCCCCGCCCCTAGTAACCCGAGTGGGCCTTTGGCATCCACTCTTCCGCGGGCTTGGCAGTTTCTTCCCGGGGGGCAGCAGCGGGACAAGAGTTCATGAACTCCTTTTTCTTATGTCCTATATTCCGTATTAAGTTTGGACGCCTGGCCCGGGATCTCCTAGGCCTGTGGGGTCTAATGACTCACCTAGAGGCACCCAGCCAGGAAATTCCCGAGGACAAATTTGAACTCAGGACCTCCCGCCTCCGGGAGTTTATTATTTTTATGTAAAACCTTTAACTTCCTTCTTAGAATCAATTCTGTGTATTGGTTCCTTGGCAGAAGGGCAGGGCTATGAAGGTTAAGTGACTTTCCCTGGGTCACACACCTAGGAAGTGCCCGAAGCCAGACTTGAACACCCGACCTCCCATCTCTAAGCCTGGTTGTAGCCACCTGAATTTATTTTAAAAAAACCCTTACCTTCCATTTTAGAATCAATACCGTGTATCTGCCATGGAGGTTAAGTAACTTGTCTAGGGTCACACAGGTAGGAAGTGTGGGAGACCAGATACCAGATTTAATCCTAGGATCTTCTGTCTCTAGGCCTGGTTCTCTAGCTGCATAAACTCATTTTTTAAAAATATCTTGATAAATTCCAAGGAGTCCATAGGCCTCCCCAGGCTGCCTTAGAAGTCCTTGACACCAAAAAGGATAAGAATTTCCTTTTGAAGGAGAGAACTGATGAGAGACCCATCTTGGTGATTTGGAAAGAACTCTAGACTCTAAGAGTCTAGAGAGGTGGGCATCTGAGAGTCTAGAGAGGTGGGTAGTGAAAAGAATCAGGGACTCCTGCAATCAAGTAGGGTTTTGTCCCCACTTCTGCTACCTGTGGAACACTAGACAGTCACTTGACCCCTTTCTTAGGCTTCTATTTCCTCTCTTAAAATGATAGAATTGGACTATATGATCTCAGATCACGAGTTGTTTATAGTTTATGATTCTAGGTCTTTAGAAAAAAATAAAATGCTGTTCTCTTCATATTCACCTGTATTTCCCAGAGTATCCCATCTCTCCCTCAGAGAGCATCTCTTAAATTGCAAAATAACAAAGCCAGGGTAAAAACTGTTCAGCAAAACTAACCAATTTATTCAGTCTTAATGTTATATGTAGTGTTCTGCACCAGAGTTCCTCCACATCTGCAATGGGGGAGAGGTAGAGAAGTGCATTCTCACATCACTTGCTTCCAAATTTGATTCTAAAATGTGCTGAATCTTTGAGGGCATACTTTTCCAGGATCTTGAAAGTAAAGTGGTGGAGGGGAAAGAAAGGAGCTTGCTTCCTTATTCAATGTGTCAAGTAATTCTGCTCTCCTTGGGTCTTGGACATGATTATATCTCTTCTGGAGGGGAAAAGGGAGACCCAACCTAGTTCCCCTTTTTTTTTTTTTTTTGGGAAAGAAGCCATCCCTTTTGATGATGTAGGAGCTTTGGTTTCAAGTTACACAAGTTTTTTTGGATAAAAGTTCAACACTAATATTTTGTAATGTGAAATGCAAAGTCAGATATGTATGTCTATGTTACTATATTTTGACAAAAATGATAAAAGTAACATAGGTGGGGTCCAAGTTCTTGCATGAATAAGATCATTATATTATACCTGGCAACATTGCCAGGAGGAAATGGGAAGTTACCAAGTACAGGCTGATCTAACTTTCTTACATATCTTATGAATGCTACAGATTTCTGCATTTTCATAATTTCTCTTATTTTATAGCTGTCTTGGATAATGAAAGGCTTACTGCTGAGGAGATGGATGAGAGGAGACGTCAGAATGTGGCATATGAGTATCTTTGTCACCTAGAGGAAGCAAAGAGGTAAGGAAGAGGTGGTTGGCAACAAACTGGAACAAGTAAACTTGATTTGTTGTGTACTTCTCTTTGGCATGTGGGCCTGTAGGAGGATAGTATGGTAGTGGGGAGAATGAGCTTAGATTTAGTTTGGAGGTGCCTATCTTTTGTAGAACATCTCCCTAACTAGTTAGGGGCAGAATTGGGTTAGATTCTAAGTTTGCTTCTGAGATCTGTGATGTTCAGCGCTTAGCTTTATTCCCTTTAGAATATTTCCTTCCATCCATTCTATCCAGTTTTTTTCTTCAGTGTTATAAGTACAGAGATTATTTTTGTTTTCATTTGGGAAGAATATTTTTCATTGAAATCATCTGCCATTCTGCTTTAAATTGTCACATGATATATGAATGACCAGTTAGAATAATTCCCCTTATCACAGTTCTTCAGATACCAGTGTACTTCATTTGTAAATACTTTTAGAGCATTTTCTTTTCTGTTAGGTTTTGGACTTCCAGTTTAGAGAGGTGACATTTTTTCTATGAAGTCTCTCTTATACATGGTTCTTTAGGGGTTTATTCTTTTCAAACTGAGCTATTTACAAAACTTTCTACTTACCTATAAGTGATCATCACATCCTGGAAGCTGTCACTGTTTATGGACAAATTCTTTTTTTTGTGCATAAATTTGTCCATTCACTAAATGGTTGCTATTTGCAGGGCACAGGGAATACAGAGATAAATTATGGCTTGGCTTTTCTTTCCGAATTTATAATTGAACTGGGAAGGACAGCCACATAACTAATTATTAGAAGGGACAGTGAGGTAAATTCACAGTGCTAGGAGAAATCTGAGGAGGATGAAATCATCTTTACTTTGGTGGATATGGATTTGGTGAAGGAAGCTTCATGGTAGAGATAGCAACTGAGAGGAATTTTGAATTGAATTGAACCTTGAGAGGAATTTCTGAATGTGGAAATGGTCTAGGGTGTCTGTTAATGCACAAGGGAAAGTCTGAGCAAAGGTATGAAGACGAGAGGTGGCAAGAGAAGAAGACTGGAGAATAGACTTGTTGGGTTGGGATGGAGAGAAAGGCTGGATAGCTCAGATTGTGAAAATACTTGGTCAGTATTGTAAACTTCATTCTGTAAACAAGGAGAGCTGCTTAAGGTTTTTGAGCAGAGGAGTAACATTAGCAGAACTGAGCATTCCCCATTAGTGATCTCTGTTGTATACTCAGGAGGGAAGCCCAGAGAGATCTTCCAGCCAGCACCAAGGACAAGGCTTTTCTTATTTAGAGTAGGTGGTCTAGCCCAAGCCCTAGAACAGTGATGGCAAACCTGTAGCACAAGGAGAGTCCTCTCTGTGGGCACACCTGCAGCCCCCCCCCCCCCCAACAGAGTTCCTTACTAGAAAGTCAGAGGGACTTGGTGGCCTTGCTCCCCCTGCCTGAGGACATTTCTCCCTTCCCCCACGGGGGTGGGATGGGGCCTGGCACTCCCATCTCTAAAAGGTTCACCATCACTGCCCTAGAACGAGGAGCTGCTTTGTGGGACACTGAGCTTTGCAGACCTGAGAGGGGCAGGCTGGGTTCTCTGCCTACTTGAATGTGTCTTTTAACATCTGGAAATCTTCTGGTAGAAGTTTATAAGACAGCTTACAATGGTGGTCATTCAAACAACATTAGGATAGGCTCCATGAGAATAGGTAAGTTATTTAGAAATTAAGGCTGTGATAGCATGAAGAATAGGTAAAATAAACTGACTTGTTTAACCATTTCTATACTATCAGAAGTAGTGAGTATCCCATAACATTTTAAATAGAAGATACTTCTTTACAGAGTAAATGATACAAGTATAAACTTATAAAGCTGGAAGGGACCTTAGAAGTAATTGAACCCAGGGGGCAGCTGGGTAGCTCAGTGGATTGAGAGCCAGGCCTAGAGACAGGAGGTCCTAGGTTCAAATCCGGCCTCAGACACTTCCTAGCTGTGTGACCCTGGGCAAGTCACTTGACCCCCATTGCCTACCCTTACCACTCTTCCACCTATAAGTCAATAAACAGAAGTTAAGGGTTTAAAATAAAAAAAAATTAATAATAATAAAAAAAAAGAAGTAATTGAACCCATAGTCTCTCCATTTTACATGAAGAAATTGAGTGACAGAAAGAGAAGTACTTGCTCAAGGAAATGCTTGCTAATGACTCAGTTGGAAGTAGGATGCAGTCCGAAAACACAGCTAGGTCCAGAAGCATTTCCATAAGTTCATCTATGCATGGCATAAAAGAAGCTAGAGTGGGGGAACTAGGGAGTGCAGTGGACAAACTGCCAGGTTTGGAGTTGGGAGGACCTGGGATCATATTTGGCCTCAGATACTTTTTAGTTATATGACTCTGGGCAAGTCACTTACCCACCATTGCCTATTCCTTACCACTCTTCTGTCATAGAATTGTATAGAATACAGGGACCAGCTGGGTGGCTCAGTGGTACTTAACCCCCATTGCCTAACCCTTACTACTCTTCTGCCTTGCAGCCAACATGCAGTATCTATTCTAAGATAGAAGGTAAGGGTTAAAAAAAAAAAAAAGAGTTGTGTAGAATACAGAAGGTAAAGGTTTTTAAAAGAAGCAGTAGCAGCTTGGGACCAAACTTTTTTTTATTTGAAAAATTTTATTTAATTAATTGATTTAGAATATTTTTCCATGGTTACATGATTGATGTTCTTTCCCTTCCCTCCTCTCACCTCCCTCCCGTAGCCAACTCGCAATTCCACTGGGTTTTACATGTGTTATTGATCAAGACCTATTTCCATATTATTAATATTTGTATTAGGGTGATCATTTAGAGTCTATGTCCTCAATCATATCCCCATTGACCCATGTGATCAAGCAGTTGTTTTTCTACTCCCACAGTTCTTTCTCTGGATATGGATGGTGTTCTTTCTCATAAGTCCCTCAGAATTGTGGCACCAAACTTCTAAACTTTTAGACTGATGTCAAGGAGAGAAACTATTGTCTTTTCCCATAAAAAACATATCTTGAGGCCTTACCTGTTCAGAGCTAATATAGATTGCTTCTACCTGAGGATGGGTCGTATTGTAATAAGCTTCATTGTCTTTTGAAACAATGTTTTTAATAATAATAATTGTCAAAAGTTATGTTGCTCTTTATGGTTACAAAGCATTTTACAGTAATCTTGTTTGATTTTTATAACCGAGTGAGGAAGGCTGAATAAATACTATTATTCCCATATTATTAATGAAGAAGCTGAGGCTTTATGGAGTTATTTCATCTACTCAAGGTCACATAGTTGAGAGCCAGTATTTGGATCAGGGCAGTTAGGTTCCCAGACTGGTTAATAAAAGCATATATAACTCAGATTACAGAAATATTGTACATTTTCAGTGGAGAGTTGTAAACAAATTTTTTGTTGTTGTGGCAAATACTAATAATTCTTCTACTAAAGGCCTCATCATGACTAGAGGTGACCGTGGTGTCTCAAAGGAAATAAGTGAGATACAAACTCTGGCAGATCCTGCCAGTCTAGAAAGGATTTTAATGTGAACTACAGTCAGAATGTCATCTACTACCACCTTTCTAATCCTTAGCAGTTATGATTATTTATTTTGTAAATGGGACAAAGAGGGAGAGAGATTTTTCCTGGAGTGGCTGAGGAAGAAAGGGGTTGAGGTGTATGGTGTGTGTGAAAGACAAACATACATGAGCATGTGTGTAACCTGCTACTCATATCTTTGTTAAAGACAGAGAAAAAAGATTGAGGGAGAAGGAAGGAGCAGATGTTGGGGTATGTAGTTCCCATATGCTAGTCAGCCCAGGGCAACTTGATAACTCTGGAGTAGGACTGGAATGGATGACAGCAGAGAGGCAGACCTAGACCATATTTAATAGGCTTTTTTTAAAAAAATTTTTTTTATTTTTAAACCCTTAACTTCTGTGTATTGACTTATAGGTGGAAGAGTGGTAAGGATAGGCAATGGGGGTCAAGTGACTTGCCCAGGGTCACACAGCTGGGAAGTGTCTGAGGCCGGATTTGAACCTAGGACCTCCCATCTCTAGGCCTGGCTCTCAATCCACTGACCTACCCAGCTGCCTCCATATTTAATAGGCTTTTGAGTATAGGGGATGTTAACAGAAAGTGCCTGTACTAGGTTTGACTTTGTGCATTGATAAGGTCAAGACACCAAATTTGGAATTGGATTTGCATTTCTTTGGAAATCTGTACATCTGACCTTTTGATCTCTGGCAAGCTATGATTCATTGAGATAAGGATACATAATGTATAGGTAGAGTATTTCAGTTTTTCCTTGTAGAGTTTTACTCCTGGGCTTGAATCCTGCTCTTCCATGGTGGAGTGGTTTTTGGATACTGGTATATTGCATAGTTTGGAGATGCTCTTATCATCTGACACTTGAATCCTGGTTGTTTCAAATTGAGGCTGCTGCCGAAACTCCCTGACAGGAAATGTTTGTGCCAGATAGAGTTGGTGGGCAAAGTGAGAGGGCTTGGAGGTGACTCATATGACAGTTGGTGTTGGTTTATTTTGAGTCTTTGTTGCTTAGAAACCATATCAGTAGCTGGTTTGCAGGGTTGTACCACTTGGAGGAGGACAGTAAAAAGCTTTTACCTTGCCAGATCAGGGAGCTTCCACTGTGGCTTCTGATTTGAAAAAGTGTTAATATTAATCTGTGGTTTTGCAGAATGCAAATTAAGGAAACTTTAAAAAGCTTAAATGAAGAATTTGGTTAGTGGTTTGAAGAAAAAAAGATAATTTCCTTAACTTTAGAGCCTACTGTATTTTTATTAATACCAAAGGCTGTTGATAATTTGCTTTGTGCTATTTGACAGTAGCTTAACTACTTAACATATTTGTATATTTTATCTCTGATTTATATTAACCAGAAGGAGCAAAAAGTGATTACCTTTTTTGTGACTATAGAATATTCATATTTGCATCTTGCCATTAAAGCCAGAAAAATGTTGCATAGTTTTGTTGCTCTTGTCCACAAGGCTGTGGAAAATAAACTCATAATAAAAAAATGAGAATTTTAGAGTTTTGTTAAAAAGCTCTTTTTTTTAACACACTTTGCTTAAATCTTTTGCCCGAAAAGCTAATTAATTTCCTCTAGATTTTTAAGCACCTTCTAGCGTGAAGATAAACTTTTATAGTTGTTAGATATTTACAGTGTACTTTTTCTATACAAAGACTCACTTGAGATTCCTACAGCTCTGTGAGGGAGGCTCTACATGTACCCCCATTGTTTCACAGAGAAGGAAATAGCCATTCAAGAACTAAACCACTTGTCCAAATGGAAACTGACAGGACTTGTTTTGTCAAAGGTGGGATTGAGAGCTAGGCCTTCCTGACTCACAGCCAGGTCCTCGCCATTTCACTGTGCTGCTTACAAGTTCTTAAATGGTTTTGCTGGGGAATTGACTTTGAAGGAATGATGAGGCCTAGCCCCCCCCTTCTCTTTTCCTGTCTTTTTTTTCCATTTATCAAGCTCCCCGATTCTGCCAGGTCTTTGAGCTTTTCCCTTGCAAACCCTACCCACAAGGATATCTTCTTTCTCCTTATTCCTTTTGTATTCATCCATACCATAAGATAGATTAGAATTGGAATGGACCTTAAAGAGTTATTATATAACTTCATGGCCTAATAGAGTGATTTTACTTCCGCTTCACTGTGAGGTAACTAAGGCCCAGAGATGTTAGGTGTCCTGTTCAAATTCACTCAACTACAATTTTTAGTGATGGAGAGGCTCTTGGAATGTAGGGTTCTTGTTTATTTCTACCATATTATGCTTTTAGTATTCTTTCTGCTATATTGTATGATTATGTGCTTCTTTTTTTCTTAATTTGTTATAAAGGGAGTTTGCTTTCCCCATTGTGAGCTTCTTGTGGGCACTGATCACGTATCCTTTTTATTATGCCCTAAAGTACCTATGAATGCTAACCATAAACAAAACATTAAAAGTGCCCAATTATTACTTAATAACAAATGTTACTTAATAAATTGTTCAAATTTATAGCATGCTTTTATAGTATTTTCTGATTGACTAGTAAAAGATTGTGGAAAACATTGGCTACAGGAACTTTAATACAAAGCCAGCTTGTCTGTCATATATATTGAATTGTGACAGATATTCAGAACCAGAATTACAGAATACAGAATGAGTGTTGAAAGGGACTTTAGAGGTCATCTTGTCTCTGAACAAGATTTTTTTCTTATTTCATATATCACAAGGTTGCAGCAATTTCTTGAAAACCTCCTTTGGAGGGCAGTCCATTCCCTTGTTGGACAGGTTTAATTACCAGGAGATTTTTCCTATCATCAAATCTATATTGATCTTTGTTATTTCCTGTTTTTTCCTCTGTGGCCAATCAGAACACATATAAACCCTTTTTGACATGAAAGCAATTCATATATTTGAAGATAGTTATCAGGTATTTCCTGAGTTTTTTCATTTCCAATTCCCAACCTTGTTGTATTTGAAGGGTTAACTTCCTTTCTGACCTCATTCCTCCTGCTCAATAAGTATAATCTCTTGAAGTGGCTATAGTGGTATCTTTTTTTTTCTGGGGCAGGTAAAAGCGGCCCCTAATTGCTTTTCACCAGAGTAGTCTGGAGTTTTTGGCTCCTCTCTCCTGTAGAAGAAAGATGCTTCCCTTGCTTCTTGTTCTTTGTTAGCTGATGACCTCATACGATGGGAGTGGCAGTTTGGATGGGAAACTGTTGAATCATGTGACAAAGAACTATATTTTGGGGGCTGTGGGTGGAGGAAAAGCCTTGTCTAAAGGCCTCCTGTACTCTTCTGTACTCTGAATACCTTCCTGTTGAGTCAGTGGCAAAAATAAGTAAAAGCAGGAGTGATGGAGAGAGGCAGCTGCCAACCTAAGGTTTGACTTCTGTCTCTGGCAGATATTTGGGCTCCAGGAAGGCTTGAGCCCTTTCACAAGTATTTTGGAGCTTAATGTAGGGGAAGCTGGTACCACTGTGATAAGTTCTTAAGGTAAGGAGGGTTGTCAGGAACTCTATTAGAATTCATTAACATTCTTGAAGTAAAAGACTCCATCAGAGTCTTCTTGGGAAGCAAGGAAGCAATGAACAGAGAACTTGGGGGGAAATTCTAGAAGGAAAATTCTAGAAGGAAGATAGAAAATGGAAAAAACCTATGACATATTAACCTGAGTAAAGCTAAAATTGAAATTCATGTAATAAAGTAATTAGTACATATAGCTAGTACACAAAGACACATAAAGAACTGAACTGACGCTTGGAAATAAACTTTGTAAAGCCACTATATGGTTGTTGTGAGGAAAGCATTTTTATAAATCTTAATGTACTGCCTTCTTTTGAATAGTTATCATTTTCTCAAAAATGATGGGAATGGCCCTTCTGAAGGTTTCTGGGAAGGTCTTTGTTTTTAGGTATCAGGGAGGGATTCTCATGGCCTCTCTTTCTGTCTTGTACCAGAAGAGCTTAGCTGGGAGTCAGGAGCCCTGGGTTTGAATCTTACCCTCTACTATTACTGTGACCATAAGCAAGTCCCTTCATCCCTTTTCACCTGTTTCCCCATCTGTAAAATGGGGATTATAGTATTTTCACTTCCTCATTGTGTCATTGTGAGTAAAAAGTTTAGTACACTTTAAAGTGCTGGATGAGATTTATTAATTCTCTGCTGAGGTTAGAGAATTGCTTGCAGGATAAGGTAGCTGTCACTTTTGACATTGTTTTAGAAATGAATGACTTAACTAATTCTTAATGAAATTAGTTGGAATTTGACAGGCCTTTCTTAACCTCTTCAAGGATGATGTGAGACAAGAGTTTTAGTTGGCATTGAGGAAGCAGCCATGTTTATACTGAACAGATTTTGGCAGCTCTCTTGGGGAGGCACACTGTAAAGAGAGTGGTAGTTATTACTTGTAAAGGAGAGTCAAGAGTTCTGGGTTTTAGAACTTTATAACTTGCTTTCTAGCAGGGTAATAGATTTTGGGGAGCATTTACTTTTTTTGTTGGGTTTGAGGGATGGGCTCTTTGTTGGTTAAGTTAAGATAAAGAATAAACACTTCCATACTCACTTCTTATATATCCATTTTGTTGATTATCTGTAGCTCCTACTCTTCCACAATTCAGGTTCCAGGTTAATTGACCTGGTGCTGAAGGAAACTGGTTATAAAGTGCTTAAGTTTGCAAAGGCCTTCTAAAGCAAAATATAAAACCATTTGGGATAATATTTCATTTTTGGATTGCCTCATTTCTTCTCTCCATTAGTGTAGGTAATTGAGAGTTGACTCAATGTTGATCATTTGGATGGTTTTTTTTTTTCTGGCCTTATATTGAACACTTTTCTTTACAGTGAAATTCAGTCATGCTTTTGCAAAAGTGTGTTATTGGAACAGGTAGGTGACTCGGTGGATAGAGCCACACCTAAATAAGATGAGAGGTCCTGAATTCAAATTTGGTTGCAAATACTTCCTAGCTCTGTGATCCTGGGCAAGTCTTTTCCCTAGCCCTTACTACTCTTTTGCCTTGAAACAGACACTTAGTATTGATTTCAAGACAGAAGGTAAAGTTTTGTTTTTTTTTAAAAAGAACATTGCATAATTTTTTGGGCAGATACCTTTGCCAGTTTTTTCTTCCGCCTCCTGTGAGAGATTTGGTAATCAAGAAATAATTGTTGAATGCTTACTAATAATGCACATCATTATTTTAGGGCCACACGTGATAGAGTTGTATCAGAAATGTGTTTTTTGTTTCCAAAGTTTACTATATTTTTGAGAGGCAAGACTTGCTAAGAAGAAGAGAACAAATAGATGCTAATCAGGTACTAAATGGTGCAGTAAATGTAATAAATTCACTATGAATTTAGAGGAGAGAAAAATCAAGGTATGATGAGGTAGATAGGACTGGGAAAAGCATGCTGATGAGAGGAGCAATAATAGGAGGTGATAGATTAGAGATGATAATGAATACGGACTGTATAACCAGTGAAAGAGACTTCTAAGAGGAAAAAGCTGAAGACCAAGGATTGTGCCTTGCAGGTTGTCCACCTTTAGGAGGAGGTGCCAAGAAAGCAGACAGTTCTAGAAGCAGGAAGAAAGCAATATTAGTGCAGTGTGATGAAAGTTGGGAGGAATGTTTCAAGAGGAAAGAGGTCAAGTGTCAGATGCCCCAGAGATAGCAAAGAAGATTAACACCAATAAAATACTATTACATTTGATAAAAAGGAAGCTATCTAATTAGAGAGCTGTTTATCTTGCTGAAAACTAGGTTGGAGGAGTTGAATCCTGGATGGAAAGTGAGGGTGTGGAGGTATTCATTAGAGAAATGAAGTAGTAATTAGAAGCAGCAGCAAAGGTTACGATTTCATATGTAAATATAGATGAGGAGCCACTAGAGATGGAAGATGCTAGAGGCTACTGAAAGAAGATAGGAAGAGTACCCAATTTCAGATGAAGTAGAGCACAAATGTAATGTTTATTGAATGTCTACTTTGTATACAAATAATAGAGATGCATCGATGAAAAGAGTTCTTAGTGGTCAAGAGGCAGATCTAAAGCATCACAACAATGATTTGTAAAGCTGAAGGTGATGATTTTGATGGAAAGGCTAGAGAGTGCTTTTGAGTAGTAAGATTGGGCATAATTTTGACAGGCAGAGATTTGTCAGGAGTATGAGATAAGCTGGTGTAGAGACAATATGAGCAAAGGAATTAAAACTGAGTGATGCAAACCTTAAATAGCTTTATAAATGCTAGCTATTATCATCATCATCATTATTGCCATCACCATCACTTGTTCTGGCAAGCAGTCTAACTTTGCTAGATCATAGGGTGTATGAAAGGAACTAATGGGAAATAAGGTCCTCCAGATAAGGTAGGATGGGGCTGATAGAGAATGTTAGGCTAATGAATTTAGACTTGTTTTTGTAGGTAGTGGAGAGAAAGTTTTTTTGGAAAGAAGTGGTTTTTTAATTGGTATATTTTATTTAGGCAACTTACTCTGATAGAGTGAGGAGAGACTTGAGGCAGGAAGACCAGGTGGGAGGATATTCAGACGAGCAAATGAGGGCCTAAATGAAGGTAGTAGCAGTGGAAATGAAAAGAAGGGGGCAGATGCCATACAGAAACAATGACCAGCAATGAAGAAATATTAGAGAAGGCCTGAGAAAAGACTTTCAACAAAGAGAGGAACTTAGAAGGTAGGTCTAGCAATGAAAGGAAGGGGAAAATAATATTATATAAAAGTAAGCTTTGTTTTAAGTTGTGGAAGACTTGAACATGTTTGTGGCATTCCTTTATTTAAATACACGGAGATAAGAGGCAAAGTGGTAGGAGCCAGGAGGAAAATTCAATGGTATGAAAGAGAAGATAACTGATAAATAATCTGTTTACAAAGCATTTTCTTCATAACAACTCTTTGAGGTAGGTAATGCAAATATTATTATTCATATCTCACATGGGGAAACTTATACACAGATAAATTATTAATTAGTCCATAGTCACACAACTAGTAATTATTTTTTTATTTTAATTTTTTTTCTCAATTATATATAAACAAAAGTTTTTAACATTCTTGAAAAAAATTTTTGAATTTCAGATTCTTCCTTCTTTCCCTCCCACCACCTTGAGAAGGCAAGCAATTTGATGTAGATTACATATGTGTAGTCATATAAAACATTTCCATATTAGCTTTGTTGCAAAAGAAGACAGAGACAGGGGCAACTAGGTGACTCAATGGATAGAGAACCAGACCAGATGGGAAGTCCTGGATTCAAATTTGGCCTCAGACACTTCCTAGATATGTGACCCTGGGCAAGTCCCCATTGTCTGACCCTTACTGCTCTTTTGCCTTGGAACTAATACTCAGTGTTGAGTCTAAGATAGAAGATAAGGGTTTTAAAAAAAAAGGTACAGACCAAAAAAAACCTCAAGAATAATAAAGTTTTAAAAAAGTATGTTTCAATCTGCATTCATATACCATCAGTTCTTTCTCTGGAGATGGATAATATTTTTTTGTCATTAAGTCCTTTGGGGTTGTTTTGGATCATTGTGTTGCTAAGAATAACTAAGCCATTTAGAGTTGATTGTGGAGCAATATTGACATTACTGTGCACAACATTCTGGTTCTGCTCATTTCGCCTTGCATCATCAGTTCATGTAAAGTTTTTCTGAAATCATTCTCCTTATCATTTCTTATCATTACAAAAGTATTCCATTACAATCATATGCTACAACTTATTCAGCATTTCTCTAATTGATGAGAATCCCCTTAATTTCTAATTCTTTGCCACCTCAAAAAGAATTGCTATAAATATTTTTGTACATATAGGTTCTGTTTCTTTTCTTTTGATCTTTTTGGAATATAGACCTAGCAGTGTGATTACTGGATAAAAGGTTATATATAGTTTTGTCTCCCTTTGAGCATAGTTCCAAATTGCTTTGCAAAGTGGTTGGATCAGTTTACAACTCTACCGGCAGTGCATTTAGTGTCCCTATTTTTCCATATCCCTTCTCATAGTTGTCATTTTCCTTTTCTGTCATATTAGCCAACCTGAGAGGGGAGAGTTGGTACTTAATTGTTCTAATTTTCATTTCTCTGATCATTAGTGTTTTAGAGCATGTTTTCTTGCTTTGATTTGATTAGCTTTGACTTCTTCATCTGAAACTGCCTACTCTTATGCTTTGACCATTTATCAATTGGAGAATGATTTGTAATCTTATAAAATTGACTCAGTTTTCTGTACATTTGAGAAACGAGGCCTTTATCAGAGAAAGTTGTAAAAAATTCCCCCATTTCCTACTTTTCTTCTAATCTTGGTTTCATTGGTTTTATTTTTGCTAGAGCTAATAATTATTAAGGCAAGATTTGAACCAGACATTTTGAATTCCAAGTTCAGTCTTTTTTGCCCTATTTGATTGAAAGGAAGAGGGATACTTTTGACTCTTATCAAAAGATGAGATGAAAAAAGACTGAATCACAGAACCTAATAGAAGGAACCTTATTTAGGCTATCATACACTTGTTGTTTGGCATGATAAAAAGAGTATTGAACTTGGAATGAGGAAGTCTTTGGTTAAAGAATTTCAAAATGGAAGGGACCTTAGAATTCATTTATACCAATGAATACATAAAAACAAAATTCTTGCTACAATCCACTCATTAAGTGGTCTTGGTCTTTGCTTAAAGAATTCTTGACAGTTGAGGTTGTCCATTTCATTCAAGCTATTAGATCATTTGATTTTGGGCAAATCACTTAACTTTACTATGATTGAAATTTTCCATTTAAGAAATGGGAATTAAAGATAATATTTTGTATTAATGTTCACTAGGGATATTTGGTATGTAATTTGTTTTGTTTCTTGCTGGTCTAGGTATCTACTATATTTGTATCAGAAGTTCTATTAGATCTTTCTTATTTTTGCAGATAGTTCATGTAATATTAGAATTCATTGTTCTTTGAATGTTTGATAGAATTCACTTGTAAATCAATCTCATGTGGCCCTGGGACTTTTTTCCTTTAGGAATTCACTAATAGATAATTCAGTTTCTTTTTCTGAATTTGTTATTTATAACATCATCTATTTTTTGTTCTTTTAGTTTCTGAATATCTTAAATTTTTTGTAAATATTCATTTCACCTAAGGTATTAATTTATTGGCATGTACTTGGGCAAGAGAGGTTTTTTAATTTGATATTCAAATTGTTGTGAATCCTTTTTAATTTTTGATGGTTGACAGTTGGCTTGGCTGAATTAAAAAAGTGAGCTTTTATTTGCTTAAAAATGCTCCTACCTCCTAGTTTTAGTCTTTGATGGGGTTTTGTTTTTTGCTTTTAGCTTTGCTAATTTCTTCTTTTGATTTTCAGAATTTCTCATTTAGTGTTGGGTTTTTTTATTTGTTTCTTTTTTAGTTTTATTTAATTGCATGCCCAATTGAAGTTTCTTTCTTGTTGATGAAAGATTTTAGAGATACACATTTTTTTCTTGATTATTTTAGCTACCAAAAGTTTTGGTATTTTGTGCCATTGTCATTTTCTTTGATTAAATTTTCCTTTTGTTTTCATGATTTGTTCTTTCACACAACTTTTTAGGATTACATTGTTTAGTCCACAATTTTTTCTTCAAGGCCCTTTAAAGAATATAGTTTTTATTATAGAGTGATAAGTAAAGGATGTGTTTAATATCTCTGCTTTTTTCCATTTGTTTGTGACTTGTGCTCTGTGTAGTCTCTTTTAATTCTTATAAAGGTGCAATACCTGCCTAAGAAATATAGATACTCCTTTCTGTTTCTCTTAAGTAATCATCAGAAATATATCACATTTAAATCTTCTAAAGTTAAATTCATATCCATAACAAATTCTTGATAGTTTTGTTAAATTTCTGAGGTCTGAACACAGATTTATTGAGGTTCCCTGCTAAAATCCCACTAGGGTTTTATTGTTTAATTTTCCTTTCAATTTAATTAACTTTTCTTTTAAGCACTTATTTACATACTATGTTATTTGGTGTATACATATTAAATATTGATATTATTAGATTTTGCTTTCTTATCTTTTCTGGTATCCTTTTCCATTTCTTAAGTAAGTTTATCCCATTCAGGTTCTTTTTTATATTTATGATTAGTTTGTATTTCCCCCCAACCTATGCTCTTATATTTTTTACTCTGTGCTCCCTCTTTTTACAAAGAAGGTTGTGAAAGAGGAATGTGCTTAACACTAGTTTGTAATTGAAGCAACCTATTTCCCTGTTTGGTTCTCCTGCCCTTCTTTCCCCTGCTCCTGATTGTGATCACAAATGTTAACTCTTTTTTCCCCCCTTTAATTGCTCCTTCATACTCTATCCTCCTCTGTTGTAGTGAGATTATTTTGCTTGACTCTTCAGTGATCCTGTTTCCCCTCCTTACTCCCTTCCCCTTTCTCCTGTTCCTACCTAGTTCCCCATTGGTTTTTTTTTAGCCTTTACCTTCTTTTTTAGAATCAATATCATTATTAGTATTAGTATTGATTCCAAGGCAGAAGTATGCCATAAGGGCTTCTGTTAAGTGACTTGCCCAGGGTCACAGAGCTAGGAAGTGTCTGAGGCTAGACCTCCTGTCTCCAGGCCTGACTCTCTATCCAGAGCTACATAGCTGCCCCTTCTTGTTGAATTTAATGTATTTCTACACTGAACTCTTTTGTGTGGATGTGTGAGTCTATCATTTCTCCTGTTGGGGTAACATGGGATAGGCATGAGATGCCTATTTGCCAGCTCTTTCCTTTATGTTTGTATAGTGTCTTCATCTTTATGTAAGCTAGTGAGGGATGAAAGGAGCAACCATTTAAGTGTCTACTGTGGACCAGATACTGTGTTAGGCATTGGACAAATATGGTAAGTGAGCCTCACCACAACTTTTAGAGGCAAGTGCTATTATTATCATCTCCATTTTACAGATGAGGAAACTGGGGCCAACAAAGGTTAAATGACTTGCCATATCTAGTAAGTATCTGAGGCTGAATTTCAACTCAAGTCTTCCTATCTCTAGGCCCAGCGCTTTATCTACTTCACCACTTAGCTAGATGACTAGTAGGTTCTTTCTTTTCCCTTCTTCCCATGTGTCTTCTCTTTCTCTTCCTCTTCTTTTTTCTCTTTAAAACCATCAGAACAGAACTAAACCACTCCCAGGCTTTCTCTTTGTATAAGGACTCTGCAGGAATATTTGTTCTTTCCTTATTAGATTAGATTGTAAGCCTCTATAGAAGCCTTCTGAATACTCAGATGTTTTCACTTTTTATTTTCTCTTCACTTTGTGTTTCCATTTGGGGGGGGGGGAGGAGTTGTCCTTTTTTCTGTCTGGAGTACTTGAAAGTCCTTTATTCTATTCAAAGTCTTTTTTTCCTCTCCTATAGGATTTAGTCTGGGTTTTGTAGGGTAATAAGTGTTAATTGTCCCCATTCCTTACCTTGACCCTGTCTCCTGCACAAGTAGCAGGTTTTTTGGGTTACCTCATGTGCTACAAAATCCTTTGATGCCTTGGTCCTTTTTCCTTCTGTGACTGAGGTGTGAGCTTCTCTTTAGGTTTTGCCACAGGATGTTCTGGCTGTCTGGACTCTTGACAGGATGGGTGGGGCATAGGCTGTCTGGGTATTGGTCTCTCATCATGTAATGTGCTGTGGCATGAGCACAGACTGCCTGAGCCCTGGGCTTGGCCTTGGCACAGGCTTGCCCCAATCTTCACTTCTGAACTGCCCCTCTGCCTACCTTCTTTTTGCCTTTGTTCAGTCTCTACAGGCTTTGGAAGTTCTGAACTGGATTGGGTGCTCAGAGCCAAGGCTGGATTCTTTTCTGTTAGAATTGGTGTAGTCAGAATTTTATAGGGGAGCCCACTGGTGATAAAATTCGGGGTTTTGTTTTAACACACATTGAAGTACTTTTACATGCATTCTTGTCATCTAACCTTCCCAAGAATCCTGGGACTCTGACGTGAGGGCGTTAATATCTTCATTTTGTAATGATGAAACTGGTAGGAGAGAGGTGAGGTGTCTTGGCCTGGGTCACTGAGCCAGGAAGTGTGGAATCAAAGCCTAGGACTACCTGGCTTCATGCCCAGGGCTTGTGAAAACCTTAAAGTTAATTGGAAATGTGAGTTGTTGCTAACAAAGACCCCAATAATCCTCCTTCCTACAACACTGCATTCTTAACCCAGGAATCTTCCAGCCCCAGCTTAAGATACTCAGTGTGGGAGCTCTTGGGCAACCTGTTCAGTCATGAATTGTTACAATTATTGGGAAACTTTATCTACCATCACACCTCAATTTTTCTCTTCAGTTTTTACTCATTGTGCTGCCCAATGATGCCAAGCATAAGACAGGGACAGTGCCTTCTCTTAGTCTCAGTCTCTTATCTTTAGAGTCTTAGAATAGAGAAAAGAGAAAATGTTAGAGAGATCCTAATGGCCTTGTTCAGAATTAAGGGAAGCAAATGAGGCCTGCAGAAGAGTAGAAAAGGCTGGAGGCAGCCTGGAAATGCATTCAGGAATCAGCTTAAAAGTAAAATAATTGATATGCTGAAGTTAGGGCACAGTGGAAGGGTCTACTAGATCAATTAGTGGTTTTCTTTTGGATAGTAGGTAGTATAGAAGTAGAAAAATGAATTGTTGGCGATTAACATAGGGAGAAAAGGGAGGATGTTAGAGGGGAATGTCCCTGGAGAAGAATTTTCTAGGGTCCTTGAAGTGGCTGTCTGTTCCCAGATTGAGTAGGGAGATGACTAAAGTCTGAGGCAGGATGACAGTCTGAGAGAAGAGGAACAAGTGAGGGTTTGTAGATCCAAGGATTTAGAACTGCAAAGGTCCTTAGAGGCCATCATTTTTAAACTCGTTTTATAAATCAGGCAGAGGCATGAAGAGTCAAGGTTCACAGAGCTAGTGAGTGTTTGAAGCAGATTTTGAACCCAGTTCTTGCTGACTCCAAGCCTGTAGACTTCTGCTAGACTGCCTTAGGGTGCCAGATAGCTGGAGGAGGAGGAAGAGCAGGTTTGTCAGGGGTACCAGGAAAATTGGAAGGTAAGGAGAAGAGGGAGTTTAAAGTCTTGAAGATAGCACATCCTGAGTGATTAAATTGCTTTTTTTTTAAATTGGTGGAAATGCAGAACTTTATTTAAAAATATCACATTGATAAAGATTTAACAAGCAGAATTGTAAATTTGTTAAATGGCCAGGATTTTGAAATGCCGGAAAAAAACCAAACCATCATTGGATAGGTTTATTGTGAACTTATACTTGGTGAATTTCCAGCAGGGTGCAGTGATAAGGGAAGAAAAGAGAAAGAACTCCAGAGGGGCAGTTATCCTCAGATATTATGGAAGTGGACTCCTATTCTAGAGGAGCTTGCTTATTTCTGTAATGCTTTAAGATTTTTAAAGTGCTTTTCTGCAGGAAGCCAATGTGTAAAGCTCTGTTTTTATAGGATTTGTATCTAGATTTTATAAATGAGGAAACTGAGGGTCTCATGACTAATAGTGTTAGCTGGAAATCAAACCCAGATCTTCTGACTTGATGCTTGCTCTCTCCATTATACTATCGTCCCTCTCCAAGGAGTGGTGGGTCGATGTAGTCATTATGCTTGTGGTTTTGAAGTGGAAGGGGGATTAAGGTCATTGGAGTTGAAGAGTTAAGGGATCTCAAGATGAGGCCAGTGGTTTTTTAAAGGGCCTCTTCTTGGATGTTAAAAGTCGTTGAAGATGGATCATGTTTCACTTTGGTTGTCTTTTTGCCATGTACTCTGCAGCCAGTTAGTGATCCTAACTAACCTCTGGAGGAATTAAGCAGCTCCTTTGGAAATTCTTCCCTGGGGCTAGTAGAACTTTCTCCTTCAGGGATGGGAAACCTGATTGCTGAGAGCTCATTATACTTTATTTAACTTGCCCTGGATCCAACTGACTATGGCTTACCCTGGCCATTTTCTCCCTAGATGTAGACATCTTATTACCTGCTGTTCACCTCCTTGTTGTGTCTCCTCCCCCCCTCCCCCCCCAATTCCTTTCCCTGGTAACTGGAATCAAACCAACATTGCCATTGTTAAGGGTGTGTCATGATGGCTCCATTTTCTATCCTCATGACTTTACCACTCATAGCATTCTTTCCAGGCCATCTCCAGTGGGATTTCAGACTCCTTGATGCATCCCCAGAGTTTAGCACAACATGATGAGAAAATAGATCAGAAATTGGTTGAACCAGGTGTTGACCTTGAAGGTAAGGGGAGCTTTCCAAGAGTAAGAAGTTGAGAAGAGATTCTAGGAGCATGGATTCAGAGCCATTTTACAGATGTGTTAACTGAGGCCCATAGAAGTTAAATTTCTCAAGTTCACATAAATAGTGGTAAAACTGCCACACAACTTAATAGCAATGCATTTCTACTTCATATTTTGTGGAAACAAAGAAATTTTTTAATTGAAGTAACTTTTGGTTCTATAGGCATTCTTCCTTTTATTTTCTTGAGGACAGAATATTCTTTTTTTCCCATTTATTTATTTCTTATTGATTAAGAAAAATTTTCCATGGTTACATGATTCATGTTCTTTCCCTCCTCTCCTCCCAACCCCCTCCCATAGCCAATGTGCAATTCTACTGGGTTTTACATGTGTCATTGATCAAGCCCTATTTCCATATTATTGATATTTGCAGTAGGGTGATCTTTAGAGTCTACATTCCCAATCATATATCCCCATTGACCTATGTGATCAAGCAGTTGTTTTTCTTCTGTGTTTCTACTCCCACAGTTCTTTCTCGTCGATGTGGATATCGTTCTTTCTCATAGGGGAGGACAGAGTAGTCTTGATGCAGAGCTCTTTTATCCCTAATGCTGATTGATCTTTTTTTACATTTCATTTATTTGGTTTTTTTTTTCTTCTGTCATAGAATCATTATTGTATGTTGGTTGTGAGGCAGAAGAGTAATAAGGACTTGGCAGTGGGGGAGAAAAGTTACTTGCCCAAGGTTACAATAGCTAGGAAGAGTCAGAGACCAGATTTGAATCCAGGACTTTCCTAGGTCTGGTTGTCAAATCCACTGAGCCACCTACCTGTGTGTCCCCCTCTCCCCCTTTCCCACCCCCCCTCTATCTACAACCTTTTAGATAAAAGATTTAAAAGAATAGGAAAGGAAGTTGTGGAGTTTGGGTTCATAAATTGTTCTGGAGTTGATAACTTTGATTTGTGATGTGTCAAAAGGTAGCATTTACTCATCTACATTTCTTCTTCTATTAACTATTTGCTTCTGACAGGTTCCTAGTTTGAAGTTCTTTTGGTTTCCTTATAAGAAAACAGGCATTCTGAATTTGTTGAAGTCTACTTGGAATATAGGACACTTGAAAAGCAATGGCTCTGCCACTTCTGACCTAGCTTTGATTTAGAGTAAATCTTAATTGGAATCTCTTTCAGTATTTGAGATTTCCATAATTGAATGGAAGGAACCCAAAGTATGAATCCGTTTTAGTGTGCAAAAGTGTTCTATCTTTTAAGCCTTCTCAAAAAATGTATTTTTAAAATATTGGACATTTTTTGACCTAAAGGATTTGCATCAAGTTAAATCATGTGTCAAAAAGCATAGCATATATACTGGAGAGATGGTACTGACCAAATAGGTTCAAATGCAGAATTTATTAATTTAGTTGTACTCACTGAGCCTGCTTCTCCAGTGTGACAAAATGTATATCCATTAGGAGTTTATAAGGAGAGGTAATGAATACTCCCATCCTATAGAAGTAGAAAGGCTCCAACTTAGTTCTTTAATGTTTGGCAAGTCAACTGACCTCTCAACAACACTTCTCTCTTTCTACTGCTGACCCTCAGCAGAGAGCCTTCTATCTGCCTGGATTATTTTGATGATTCTGGACAAAGTAGTGGAAGGGGAAATGAACTTTTAGAAAGCTTGATAATAAGATTCAGCCAAGCCAGAACAATCCTAAAACTTATGGATGAAACTAGAAGATGGACATGGATCAGACATGAAATGGAACAGATTTGTCAGCATTTCTATAACAAACTATCTTTATTATTGATTACAAGGGAGCCATCATATTTGTTTTTTACCAAGCATAGTACCTGATATAAGGAAATGGAAGTGACTTTTAAGAAACTAGTCAGGAAGGTAGCTAGTTGGATCTGACCAAATATATATATATATATTATGTGTATATGTATATATATATATTTTTTTTTTTAATTTTTAATTTTGAATATTTTCCCATGGTTACATGATTCATGTTCTTTCCCTCTTCCCCAAACTCTCCCCCACCCCCCGTAGCCGACACACAGTTCCACTGGGTTTTACATGTATCATTGATTATGACCTATTTCCATATTATTGATAATTGTTCTAGGGTTGTCATTAAGAGTCTACATCCTAATCATGTCTGCATCAACCCATGTGTTCAAGCAGTTGTTTTTCTTCTGTGTTTCCACTCTTGTAGTTCTTCCTCTGAATGTGGGTAGCGTTCTTTTCCATAAATCCCTCAGAATTGTCCTGGGTCATTGCATTGCTGCTGGTACAGAAGTCCATTACATTCAATTGTACCACAGTGTATCAGTCTCTGTGTACAATGTTCTCCTGCTTCTGCTCCTTTCACTCTGCATCAATTCCTGGAGGTCATTCCAGTTCACATGGAATTCCTCCAGTTCTTTATTCCTTTTAATGCAATAATATTCCATCGCCAACAGATACCACAATTTGTTCAGCCATTCCCCAAATTGAAGGGAATTCCCTCATTTTCCAGTTTTTTGCCACTACGAAGATCGCAGCTATAAATATTTTTATACGAGTCTTTTTCCCTATTATCTCTTTGGAGTATAAACCCAGCAGCAGTATGGCTGTATCAAAGAGCAGGCAGTCTTTTAGAGCCCTTTGGGTATAGTTCCAAATTGCCATCCAGAATGGTTGGATCAGTTCACAACTCCACAAGCAATGCATTAATGTCTCAATTTTGCTACATCCCCTCCAACATTCATTACTCTCCCCTGCTGTCTTTTTAGCCAGTCTGCTGGGTGTGAGATTATACCTCAGAGTTGTTTTGATTTGCATTTCTCTAATTATTAGAGATTTAGAACACTTTCTCATGTGCTTATTGATGGTTTTGATTTCTTTACCTGAAAATTGCCTATTCATGTCCCTTGCCCATTTATCAATTAGGGAATCTTTGATTTTTTTGTACAATTGAGTTCGCTAGTTAGACCAAATTTTTTTAAAAATTAAACTGCTGGAGTTTTTGGTTTTTTTTAATCCTTACCTTCTGTCTTGAAGTCAATACTGTGTATTGGCCCCAAGGCAGAAGAGTGGTAAGGGCTAGGCAGTGGGGGTTAAGTGACTTGCCCAGGGTCACACAGCTGGGCAGTGTCTGAGGTCAGATTTGACCATCTCTAGGCCTGGCTCTCAATCCACTGAGCTACCCAGTTGCTCCCTAAACTGCTGGAGTTTTAAAAGGCACCCAGAGATTAATTTTTAAGACTACTGATAGAGGGGAAGATTTCCTAAGAAATGGAAAAGATTATATGGTAATGTCTCTAAGAATGGTCATTTGAAAGACTTGGGAAAGTAAGGTGCAACGAATTTCCATTAATGACTTGAAGGTAAGAAGTCAGGAAGTAGGTGGTGGGGAAAGGAGGTGGACCAGTCAAGTATTGGAAATGAGGGCTAATCAGTGAACAAAACAGCCTTTGAGTTAACCCTGCCATATGTAGGAACCTAGAGGAGTATATTCTGTACTTAGGGTAAATCTTCTATGGAAAGTTTATAGATGGATGTGGACAGCTCAGTTCAGTAGACCCTGAGTATTTTCAGTGTGCAAGGTGAGAGGCAGCAGGGGTAGTAAGAGGCTGAACCTTAAGTCAGGAAGACCCTGGGGCTAAGTCCTGCCACTGACTTATTGGTGAGGGGCAGAGCCTTTATGCTGTCAGTCTTCCAGGGGACTTCTCCAAGAGTGTATGAAAGTGGCCGATGGGTTTGCTGATTTTGCACATGTAGAGGGAGTTCCCACACATGATGTTCTGTAGTTTCATGGAATCACAGGGTTCTCTCAAAATGTGTTAGGTGCCAGGGATATAGAGACAACCAAAACAGTCACTGTTCTCAAGGAACTTACATTCCTTGAATGGGGATATCCCGCTGATAACACAAGGAAGTAAGTGCAAGGTAATTTAAAAGGGAGAGTGTGAGAACAGCTGAAGGCATCTGGAGAGACTTATGAAAGAGAGTACTTGGATTGGAGCTTAAGGGAAGCTAGGGATTTTGAGGGGCTGGCAGAGGTGGGAGGAAGCATTCTGGGCCTCCAGGCTCTCTTAGCTGATTTACAGGTAGAGGGTGAGGAATGGAATGTTGAGTAGCCAGTTTTGCTTGGAACATAGAGTACATGGAGAATAATATGAAAAAAGGCTAAAAAAATAGTTTGGAGACAGATTGTGGAGAGCTCAACTGTTGGCCGAGGAATTTGCATTTTGTCCTAGAAGCAAGGCAATGGGTCGTCCTTTTGAGTAAAGATATATATATATATACATACATATACATATATACACACACATACACACATATACATATACACACATGTGTGTATATAAACATATATACACACATGCATACACATATATGTGTGTGCGTAAAATCATGATCAAACCATTCATGCTTTAGAAAGAATATTTTGGGAATAAGAGAAGGATGGATGGATTAGAGGCAAGCCAGGAATCTGAGACCAATTAGGTTGTGATATTATTTCGGGTGAGAGGGTAGTCTTAGAATAGTATCAGTGCTGCTAAAGTTTATTATGGAGATTGGTGAGGAAAACTAAAACAACTTTTTAAGAATCTATTTTGGGTAAGAGATGATTAAAGATTGGAAAGGGTTATAGCTCTGGAATGATGAGACACTGGCAGAAAAGCTGGTCACTTCTTAGCTAAATTCTGTGCTTCTGTTTTGTTTATTTTGTTTGTTTGTTTGTTTTTTACCAAGGAGAATGTCCTGGGCCTGGAAAGGACAGAACAAAAAAAAAGGACTAGATATACAAGATAAGTAAAGCAGTGATTGGAGAACACTTTGCTTCCCTGGACACCTCATCCCCTCACTCAGATAAACTACAAGATAAAATTTAATACGTATAAATTCTTGTCAGTTGTGAAGTTGATTATAAGAGGGAGCATGGCTACTTATCAGTCTTTCTGAAAAAAAGATGTGATGGATTTCAAACTCACCATAAATTAATCACATGATATTGCAGCCTTAGAACCCAATGCGATTTTGGACTCCATTGAGAGGCACTTGGCTTCTGGGATTAAGGAGATGATATTTGGCTCTACTCATCATTATGTTTCTACTTGGGCACCATTTTAGGAAGAACATTGATAAACTCTAGACTAGAGAATATAAACGACTTGGAGTTTGGTTAAAGGAACTGTAGGTGTTTAATCTGGGGAAGAGAAGGCATGGGATGTTCCAAGTGTTTGAAGGGTTGGTTAAAGGAACTGTAGGTGTTTAATCTGGGGAAGAGAAGGCATGGGATGTTCCAAGTGTTTGAAGGGTTGGTTTGTCCCAGAAGGCAGACCTAGGAGTGGGTTGAAGCTACAAAAAGACAAATATAGAATAGATCTAAGGAACAATTTCCTAACAGTTGGAGCTATCCAGGAGTGGAATGGACTGCTTTGGAAAGTCTTGGGTACCTAGTTTTTCAAGAAAAGATTAGATGATTCTTGGTTGGGTATATGACCAAAGGACTGCTGCCTTTTTTTTGGGGGGGGGGGGGATAGTTTGAATTAGAGATCCCTTTTAACTTGGAAATTCAGTGACATTAAATGTTATTATGGAGATCAAAAGAGATAATACATGTGGGGCATTTTGTAAACTTCTTAGTATGAAAATCTGAGTATTTTCAGTGATGCTCAGGCTTTTTTTCCTCATCCTTCTCATTTCCGATTTTGTTACTTGATTTATACATATTGGAAGATTTGGAGAATACTAGCTTCCCTCATATGTCTGCTGTTATGATTTGAATTAACCTCACCCAGTAGCCATAAGGGGTTCTTTAGCATTTTTGAGCAATAGTTTGGGGAGAAATTCATGTGCTTGACTGACTGCTGAAGAGGGGAGTGCCTCTCAGCTAACTGACAGCCTCTTGTGGGTGTCACAGAGAGAAAAAAGAACATTAAGATTGTAGTCATTCCATCAGAACCTGGAAGTGATTACAGGGACCTGCCTTGAAGTTGGAGAGAGTCCTAGAGTTCCTTGGTGGAGCTTTTTTGAAGCTAGAGATTTCCTGTGGGAAATAGCCACTGGGAGAGGAAGTACCTAGTCTGGAACTCCCATCACCAGAGTATATGGCCAGAACTCTCTTTGATCCCTGCCAGAAGTTTTCCAAAATGTAGATGAAGTCTGTGTGAAATAAGAGAAGATTCAATTTACATTTTTTCCTTTTCCTGAGAGCAGTGCTTGTAGGAGGAACCAATGAATAACTCAGGATGATGCTTGCTGGAACACCAGGGAGAGGACTATTTGGGATGATAAATGGGTGAGAAGATCTTTGGATCTAAGAACTTTAGAAAGGTAGAAGATGGACAAGATCATGAAGGACTTTGAACACCAAAAAAGATGATTTTTATAAAGGATCCTAGAGAAGCCACTGGAGCTGATTAAATGATCAGACCTATGCATTATGAAGATAAATTGGAGTGTGGATTGAAGTGGGATGAAGGCAGACAGAACCCTCAGCAGGCAATTACGAAAGTCTAGGCATGAAACGAGGGGCACTTGCATCAGCATGGGAGGCAGTGTCAAAGGAGGGAGGAGGTCCTCAAGGAGCTCCTTGTGGTGTTCTCCATGAACTCCTAAAAAATGTACAATTGATGCTTTTATTTTTCCCTGTTACTGTCACTTTCCAGGCTTGCTCAGCTTAATAGTCCTCTCATTATAAGGAACCAACCCTGATGAGAGTTTTTGCAGCAGGTCAGCCACCCTTATTCTCTACCATTCTCTTTTTTGACTCTAAACTCATCAGTAGGGAAGTGTTTCCCCCTCTGATAGGAGAGGAGGGTATGTAGGAGCATTCGCCTCCATGAAATGTTCTGGAATACTTTGCATTCACAGTATTTCTAGGCTGCTTTTTATACTTGTAATCTTCTTTTGCCATCTCCTGTTGCTTCTTGCTACTCTGTTCTTTACTGTATTCTGATCTTCCTGCCCTTGTCTGCAGTTGGCTGGGTATGGGCCTTAGAATTTTCTAGGCTTGCTTTAGTTTCAAGACCAAACATTTTGTGGCTGTAAACTAACTATTTTTCCATGGTTACATGATTCATATTCTTTCCTACCCTCTTCTCTCCAAGAGCTGACAAGCAATTCCACTGGGTTATCCATGTATTATCACTCAATACTTATTAACATACTATTCATTTTTGTAATCTTTTAAAAACCAAAACCTCATATCTAAAACCTATTTAAACAAGAAGGAAAATATGAGATTTTTCACTTGCTTAAATATTTTCCTTCTGTTTCTATTCCCACAGTTTTTTTTTTCTCGATGTGGAAGCATTCTTTTTCATATAAGGGGGAAAATGGGGTTTTGATTGGGTAAATATATTAAAAGGTAAGGTTTCCAGGGAATTGAATAATTATTACTTCCCAATTAAAGAATAACCTCAAATCAGAATGACTTTTATGTAAGTTTATTTACAAAATATAGGAGAGAATTGAAATAGAGAGATGAGAAGAGGGTAGAAGAGATTTGTATTCAAGTCTGGGCTTTACTCCAGCAGGGCTCCAGAGGCCCAGCCAGAGTCTAAAAGTCAATTAACAAGAGTTTTAACCACAAGGACTTTTCCCAATCAAGGGAGCCTCCTGGAGGCTATTGCCTCCTGGGAGGTTAAAGGAGTCAGCCTTCTTCACTCACCACGTGTAGTTCTGAGAGATTTAAGAGCAGTCTCATCAAGGTCTCAGGGTCCCAGGTCCAGGGTTCCTCTACATCCAAGCAAGAACCAGAAGTGCTCCTTCAGGTCCTGTTCATGAACCAGAAGAGAGCCCCCAACTCCCCGAACTCTCTTTTTAAAGGGGTCTCTTTTGTGGCACTTCCTATGCCTTCCTCTTAGTTTATGTGTCCAATCACAACAAACGCTTTTCTTAGGACTGCCCAGGAGGCAGTTAGTAAATTCTGATTTGTCACTCACTCTAGCACATGTGGGTTACAGACCACCCAACTTGTGAGTTAAGTGGAGATGTTTTCACCTTTGGTGATTAAATCTAAAGATGGGCAGGGTAGATTTAATCTCATTATCACATTCTGATCATTGCATTGCTATCAGTAGCAAAGTTAATTACACATGAACATTCCAGAATGTTTCAGTTTCTTCTTACAATGTTCTCCTGGTTCTGCTCATTTCACTCCACATCAGTTCGTGGAGGTCTTTCCAGCTCATATGAAAATCAAGAAGTTTATCTTTCTCCTTTTTTAAATCTAGAAATGAAATCTAGGTTATAAATGAGAATGATGTAGGCTGTTGACTCAAGATGAAATGGGAAAGTTGTTCATTGTCTTATATTTGACCTGGGTGTGGATTAGTGAGAGAGGGCTGTGTGTGTGTGTGTGTGTGTGGGGGGTGTCTGTGTGAGAGAGAGAGAGAGAGAGAGAGAGAGAGAGAGACAGAGACAGAGAGAGAGACAGAGAAAGAGAAAGAAAGGAGTGGGTGGGTTGGTCCAAGACAGTTTACCTTTCAGAAAGGGGGTCCATTCCCTGGAGATTACTTGTTAAAAATCCACCTGATAAGATTTTGGGAATATCCAAATAAAAGCTTTTTAAGGCGATCTGAACTGGAATTTTGATAGTACTGTCATTAAGTATATGTTAGGCCACTGGTATTTATTAAACACTTACTATGTGGCAGGCACTGTGCTAAGTGCTGTGGATAGATACAAAGACAGACAGTTCTTTACCTCACCCCATGCCAAACCAACCATCAAAAATTTGCTCTTTATTATAAATTCCTTGAGGTTGGGAGCTGGTGTTTTTTTTATCTCTCTCACCTTTCCTTAGCTTTTTGTACATAGAAAGCATTCAATAAATGCTTTTAAAAATGGTGTTGACTCCTTATCATAACCTTCTCTCAATTTGGAAAGCTACTGAGATCAGATTGAGGCACATAGTAAGACAGCTAAACTAAGTGGTACAGAGGACCCAAGCATTAGACCTGGAGTCAAGAAGACCTTATTTCACATCTGGCCTTGGAGTCTGGTTTGTGTAAATCTCTTCACCTCCTCCTGCTGCCTCAGTTTTTTTAATCTGTAAAATGAAGATAGCACCTACCTTCTAGGGTGAGTGTGAGGATCAAAACAAATGATAACTATAAAGTTTTTTGCAACTCTTAAAGCACTATAGAAATGCTAGCTATTATTATTACTAATAGTATTTTAAAAATGAAAATGAAAACTCTTATTCCACAAAGAATCATCTATATAGAATTAGAAGGGACCATAAATAGAAGTCAGTTTATAGCAGCCCCCAACTTAGAGAAATTGTGATTAAACCAAGACTATATAAATGCCAGAATCAGGATTTGAACTTAGATCCTCTGAGTACAAATCCAGCCTCTTTTATTTTTGTTGCTTGGGCTTGAGCCTGAGTAAGGACTTTGACCTGTTAATTGTCTATAAAAATTCAGGTTTGGATCAGTACTTGGTATATGAGTTGGTCCTTGTCAAATGAATTATATGATCATCCTAGTATGGAAAATTCCCATTATCCTTGTGGGTTATCATTTCTGTCTGCTCCCCCTATCCCCCCTCCCAAACCCCAAACATTCAATAACAAAACCAAACCCCAAACCACTCATTGCTAGCTGTTTGAGCAGCTTATAGTTGCAGAGGGTGCAGGGAGGGAGGATTGAGAGACCCAAGTCTGTTGTTGGGAGAATTGCCCTGCAATATAAGCAAACATAATATAGGTTCAATTATGACTGTTATGCATTTGAACCTATTACCTCTTAAATTTGAGAATCTAGAAAATCCAGGGAGAATTGACCTTATGGTAGCATAATCATCTTTTTTTGGGCAAATGGACTAATGAATCTCATCCAATTCAGTTTATTACAGGAGTGAGTTTATGTTGGGGTCAATACATTAGGGAGGAAAGAATGAAAATTAATTTTTTCTATTTCATTTGTCTTCCCTTTCCCCAGGCCTACAATTCAGATTGGTTAATTTTAAACATAGACAATAGCTTCTTTTTAAACAAATGCTAACAAAAATACTCTGCTCTATAGTATAGAAAATGGGGCAAAGCAATAAACTTAAAGGTCTCAGAAATGGTTGAACCAGTAGAGCTCCATTCTAAGGGCAGGACTCTAACTAAGAGGCTCCATTATCCATGGAGATGGGTAAAGACAGTAGGAGAGTTGTTTCAGGAGGAACTGAATCTTAGTGGTTTGAATGGACACTTCCGGCATTGGTATGTTCCCTTTCTGGATTGTATGAAGCTGGGAAACCACTTTAATCACGTGTTCTTCAAAACTTGTTAAACTGGTTTCTTTTCCTTAGACCCCAGTTGAGATGCCAGTCCTTCATTTTTTCAGCTTGTTTTCTCTGACTTTCCTTAAGCAATCGTTTCTTTGTCTTGCTGAGGGGGAGAATGGGTGGGGTTAAGTATTACCTTCTTTAAAAGTTTATTTTTTATCCAGAGAAAGAACTATGAGTGTAGAAACACAGAAGAAAAACAACTGCTTGATCACATGGTTTAATGGGATTATGATTGGGGATGTAGACTCTAAGCAATCATTCTATTGCAATTATTAATAATATGGAAATAGGTCTTGATCACTGATACATATAAATTCAGTGGAATTACTCCTTGGCTACGGGAGGGGGACAGGAGGAGGGAAGGGAAAGAACATGAATCATGTAACCATTGTATAATAATGAGAGCCAGTAACCAGTGTTTGATAGAAGGGAGATAGAGAGTCTATCTGGTGAATCTCTTCCAGCTCTCCCCAGGGGCCAAATATTTACTGAGAGACTTTAGGGGGGTGTCACCCCAAAACTGGGTGACCTGGATGGTCATGCCGCCCCACAGGAGTTGGGGGGGAGGCTTCCCTATAAAATGAGGTATGTGGTACCCCAATGCGATTCTGAATAAGGAAGGGGTTCACATAAACCTCCCCCTAATCAGTTAATTTTACAGCTGGGGGTCTGGCTTCAAGATAGAGGTAGCCAGACCAAGCTGTGGTTCCCCTCTCTGTCCTTGTCTCTCAGGCACTCTGGAACTCTATCTGACTGATGAATGGCTTTTATTATTCACAATTCAGGGTTTGGGGAAAGGGGTGAAGGGCAGAGGGATATGGGGGTGCCCTCTTCTCTGTTCCTATGGAGTCCATTGCTTAGGTGGGAACCTTAATGATTCCCACTCCTAAGCTTCTACCCCCCTTGCCCCTTCTTCTGTTTCTATTTCTAGTTTTCTGTTACAGTCCTTTTCTATAATCGTAAGTTTTGACTGAAAAGAGGGTCTCTCAACAAGGTTGGGTAATGGGTGAAGGAGACTAAGGGATGGCTCCCAAAATGGAGTCCAAAAACTTAGCTGACTCTATGGTTGAAGTCTTGATGGTTGAGATGCGATGAATGGCTTTGACCAGGGAATCAGGGTTTCAATTTCCAAAGAAAGATCCTCAGGAAGCTCTCAGAACTGGATCTGAGCTGGGATGTCTTCCTCTTCTTTCCTCACAGTCCTCCGCCCAAAGACATCTCTTCCCCTTCCTCCTCTGGAGAATTTCCCAGAATTCCCTCTGGTCTCAACTGTCACCAACTGCTAGCAACTTTTTCTCTAGCTCCTTTTGTCCCATCCCCCTTGCACAAATCCCATCCTTATAGTATCCTGTTTTGTGTGGTAGGACTTGGGCCCCTCCCCCATTGTGGGTCAGGAACCTGTTCTGTTCTATGGCCCCTTGGTGGTGGGGCCCCGGGCGCCCAGTTCCCTGCCTCCGGTCGTTAGGGTCCTGGCTTCAAGGGTCAGTGTCCCTCTGCTTCACCTCAGCCAGCGGTTGGATATCTTTTAGGTTCCCCGTGTCCGTGCTTGCCATCGTGGCCGAATTACCTTGCCCCCACTGGTGGGGCAGGGCTGGCGGTGCTTAGGCCCCTGCCCTGGTGGCTCGTGAGGGGTCCCCTCTGCGTTCCGGCCAGATGGGCTCTGGCGGTCAGGCTCTGGGGTCGGTCTGCTCACCGTGTGAGCGTCTTCCCTCGGAGACGGGAAATAGGGTTGGTGTTACTGGCCGGGTATGCCTCAGTTGCTCGCCTAGAAGGGCTGGGACAAAAACTCCCATGCCTCAAAGTCCCACTTAATTCGTGCATCATTATTTCCTATTTCTATCTTATGTTCCCCTTCCCTCCAAAATAATAAATCCTTATCTTGTCTTATCACTATACTAATTATCTATCTATTCCTATTCTAAGACGGGTTTTTGAGAGGTTGGTAGAGGGATAAGGGTTGCAATTTATATAACAATATTTATAGGGTGTAAAACAATTTTGTAACACGTAGAGTTTTTCCATTGAACACAATGTCTAAGTTTACAGTGTAACAATTTTCTTATCCTTAAACTCTTCTAAGTTATTATTTAACCCATCTATGATTTTAACAAAATAACTTGTTTCTACTTTTAATATATGTCTATCAAGTAATGAAATACAACTATCTTATTCTTAGCTGTTATCAAATTATGTTTAAACTACCTGTTTTAAATGCAATGTTAATTTTTATATTGAGAATCTATTTTAGTATGTTAGTATTCTTAGTTATCTATCCAACAACACTTATATGTCTTATTCTTATGCTTTCCCTGCACTAGCTTGCTAAAAATATTTTGAACTTCCCTAGTCCTTTCTGCACTTTCCCTATGTCTAATGTTCTAATTATCTGCTAAATTGTTAGAATGCTACAGTATCTACATGGTTAGGGACTATTATTTACAATCTACTCTACTTTTCCAACCGATGTTACAGGTATGTATAAAATTTACATTATTTACACTATTATACATTTGTACAAGCATTAGCTCTGCATATTGATGTTAACCAGACAAGAAAATTGCTTGAAGATATCTTGTTATGTTCAATCTTCTTATGTGGTTAAAATCTTATGGAACTTGCAACTATTTACATTATAGACATAATATACATTTTGTATTTTCACAATCTTCAGACACTTGCTTATTTACATGAGGTCTTGACTAGATATCAGTTTTGTGTTCTCTTTATGTACTGTACATGCAAAATACTCACTCTTGTTTTCAAAGTTGTTAATTTTCTTCAAGTTGTCTGTAGATTTCTCTTATATCTTGATGCTATGTACTGTGGTTGCATTTTCCTTAAAGTGTGAGGTTAATTTGTGTTTTTGTGCTATCGCCACACCATAGTCTTATGTAAACTGTTTCCTTCTGTCCTCTTTTTTGTGCAATTGTCCATTTTTGCGGAGTTCAAAGTTCAAAAGTTTTTTTACAATGTCTTTTCAAGTACTCTTTTCTTGTATCTTTCTTCTTGGTGATTTTCCCAATTTCCTTTTCTTCTCTTGATGCTTTTTCCCTTCTCTGTTTCTCCATCACACGTTGTCTGTTGTCATACGTGTTGTTGGACGGACTCTCTGGTTTGGATGCAGGAACAATTTGGATTGTGATGCTTTGGTAGATGTAGGAAGATTTGCCCTGATTGGTCACGTTGTATAGTCGCCCTGATTTTGCACAAAAAAATCTCACCCCAGGGCAGCTGGGTAGCTCAGTGGAGTGAGAGTCAGGCCTAGAGACGGGAGGTCCTAGGTTCAAACCCGGCCTCAGCCACTTCCCAGCTGTGTGACCTTGGGCAAGTCACTTGACCCCCATTGCCCACCCTTACCACTCTTCCACCTATAAGACAATACACCAAAATTAAGGGTTAAAAAAAAAAAATCTCACCCCAAAGGTTCAAGGGACATTCAGGAATTAAGAGAAAAGTATGATCTATGGTAAGAGGACCTAGCTTTATTTTACCATCTTTGATTTCTGTTTTGGAACTCATTGTGTTTTCCCAGTTGCCCCTTTCACTTGGATAGAACCTATGATAGTGCTGTTCTCTGGTGATGGTTTGAGAATAGAACTAGTGGCACCTATGTCAATAATATAGCAGGGTAAATTTCATTCCCTACTTTAATCATTACTTGTGGTTCATTATTTTCTGTCTCTTGATTTACTTGTATCATTGGAGCCTCTATCTCTATATATTCTGTGTCCCTTTCCTGTTGTAAAGTGACCACTGTTTATTCTGGTTTTGGACCCTCAGATTGCAATGCATTTTGATCTTGTAATACATTTGCTTCTCCTACATTGTTGTTTCTGTATGGCATTAACATGTTATTATCTTGATTGTTACCCTGGCTTGGATGTATTATTTTATGGATTGATTGTGTGAGTGATTCCTCTATTTGGTTATCTCTTAAGCATTTAGAGTCCTCTCCAGGTGGAGTCATTCCTGAAGTTACACAAGCTTGTAAGTTTGGAAGTTTTTGAATCAAGGTTTTTCTCAGATATTTTATTGGCTTAAAGTCTTTTACTGTTGGGTTTAAGTTTGAATGACCTAGTATGTCAATGCAATTCTTTTCTCTTAATCTTTTCATGTGCCAACTCTCTTCGAGGTTTGCTTGTGTCAGTGCTTAAGGATAATGCTCTTTCCTTCCCAATGGTCTTTGTTGTAAGTTGCTTTGTACTTTCTTTCATATCATTGCCTGTCTCTGTGTGAAGCTGCTCAGAACATCCATTTATGCTTATCTCTTGAACTGTTATTTGAATTTGTCATTAGTTGATCTTTTTGTGTATGTTCTATCTTTATGCTATGATATTGTATATCTGGAACCTTCTTGTCTTTAAGTGTTGAGGATTTTAAGTTTAAATCTGTTGTTACTGGTACTTTGCCTGTTGCAATTTCCCTATCATTTGCTAGTGCTCTAGTCATTATGTTTGGTTTAAAGTCTGGTGTAAATGCATTTGTATTTTTCTCCTTTTTCTTTGAGTCGTTGTATTTTATCCCATAAATTCTGTTTTTTATTTCAATTACATCCCTGATCATTTGATTCTCTTCTATCTGATCCCTAGATTAATCTTTGCTTTTCCATTTCCATAGTATTTCCACACCCAAATCTCTTATATCATGGTTTATATCATCCTTACACCATGGAAAAATATTCCAAATTAGTTAAATAAATAAACTTAAATTTTCTTTAGTTAAACAAAGAAGGAAAGTATTGCCTAAGCCAGTGATGGGCAAACTATGGCCCCAGCCAGATGTGGCCCTCTGGAATGTTCTATCCAGCCTGGCAACATTATTCCTAATCTAACGAATACAATGAGTAGGATACAATACAATGAAACTTCAAAATAGTTGCCTTAGAAACAGACTGACAGATGAGCATTTCCTTTCCTTTGACCCCCACTTTAAAAAGTTTGCCCATCACTGGCCTAAGCCATTTAATTGAATTTGACAAGAATTTCTATCGAGGGGGACATGGGAGAAGAATTATTGTTTGTAGACTATATTTGACCATCTGGGTAGATAAAGACAGATTTAAAAATGAATCTTTTTGTTTTAGATCAAGAAAACCAATATGTAGGTAATTTTAAAGATATACCAAGGTTCAAAGAACTCATGTAGTAATGATTACAATTTCTGTC
The DNA here is from genome assembly GCF_016433145.1 of Gracilinanus agilis. Lineage (NCBI taxonomy): Eukaryota > Metazoa > Chordata > Mammalia > Didelphimorphia > Didelphidae > Gracilinanus > Gracilinanus agilis. The sequence continues at coordinate 684,370,516 of NC_058131.1, forward strand.
TTTTTCAGTGTTAGAGACCCCTGAAGCTAGGAACTATTTTAATTTTGTTTTTGTATTTTGGGGACTGTGCCAAGACTAATAGTAACTTGGAATCAGTCAGTCAGCAAGCATTTATTAAGCTCCTTTTCTGTGTTAGACGTTGTGCTATGTTCTGAGAATACAAAGACAAAAGAAAACTGTGTCCTAAAGCATGACAACAACATATCTATTCAAAGAAGTATGGACTATTATTCTATGAATAAATATAGACTAGTTTTGGGAGGAAGAGCACAGACAGCCGGAAAGATCAGGGAAGGCCTCATGCAGAAGATAGGGATCCCAAGAGATGGACATGAGGCAAGTGTGCCTTTCGGACAGTGGGGGATAGCCAGTACAAAGGCACAGAGACTGGAAGTGAATGTTTTATGTATGTGAGGTACAGCATGGAGGCCAGTGTGACCATGTCATAGAGTTCATGGAGGAGAGTGATGTGGAAGGAGCCTGGAATGCCAAAGAGAGGAAACATTTGATCTTAGAGGTAGGAGAAGACCACTGGAGTTTGTCAAGTAGGGCAAGACATGATCCTCACAACAATTCTTGAGATATAGGCAGTATTATGAGCCCAGTTTCACTGTTAAGGAAATGGAGTAGCAAGGCTAGATTTGAACTCAAATCTTCCTGGTCTAGAGCTTTATCCACTGTTTCACCTAGCTGCCTAAACTCATGGATATGGGAGAAGTGGTAGAAGTGATAAGATTTGACAACAAAAAAGATATGACTTTGAGGCTGTGAACCTTGGTGATTAGTAGGCTGACAGTACTCTGGATAGTAATAGGAAAAATAGGAGATAAGAGGGAGGGTTTGGTGGAACATAATGAATTTATTTTGAATATATTAAGTTTGAAATGCCTACAGGACATTCAGGTTGAGGTGTCTAAAAGGTAGTTGATGTGGGATGGGGTGCTTAGAATTGGGGTTAGGGCTGGATATACATATAGATCTGATTATCTTCTATATACAGACATGACAACTGAACTCCTGGGAATGATATTACCTAGGAAGATGGTATAAAGGAAAAAGAAAAGCAGCCTGTGACAGAACTTTTTGGATGTCCCTGAATAAAATATGGAGGGTGATCCTGCAAAGGAGTCTAAGGAGAAGGGACCAGATCTGACACCAAGTAGGAACAGTATTGAGAAAACCAAATTAGCAATATTAAAAATGAAAAACCAAAATTTATAGTCCTAATGAAATAGATTAAGTAATTTGTACAAATATAATATCCAAGATTAACAGAATAGGAAATAGATCTCTTTCATCTTAGAAAATATAATTGAACAAGCTGTAAATGAAAGGGGGTGAAAAACAGAAGCAAATCAATATACAGGTGAATTCTTCCAGACATTCAAAGAACAATTAATTCCAAAGGTACATAAATTGTCAGGGAAAAATTAGGAAAAGAAGGAATTCCACCAAATTTCTCTTTAAGACACAAATATGGTCTGGATACCTAAACCAGAGGGAATTAAAATAGAAAACCATAGACCAGTCGTCCCCAAACTTTTTTGGTCTACCACCCCCTTTCCAGAAAAAAATATTACTTAGCCCCCAGAAATTAATTTTCAAAAAATTTTAATAGCAATTAATAGTAAAGATAAATGCACTTGTGGCCATCACCGCCCTCCTGGATCATGGTAGCACCCACTTTGGGAATCACTGCTATAGACCAATATTCCTAATGAATATTGACAAAAGTTTTAAATAAAATACTAAGAAGAAGGCTATAACAGTATTTCACAAAGATCATAGACCAGGCAGAGTTTACACTAAGAATGCAGGACTGGTTTAATGCAGGCAAAACTTTAAACATAACAAAACAACAAAAATTTGATTATATCATTATCTGCAGAAAAGGCTTTTTACAATATACAAAACCCACTTCTGTCAAAACACTAGAAAGCATAGAAGTAAGTGGAGCTTTCCTTCCATAGGAGTAAGTGGAGCCAACATTATCTGTAATGGGGATAAGCTTGAGGATTTTCTAATATGATTAAAGAAAAAAATGTTCATTATCACTACTAATATTCAGTAGAGTGCTAGAAATGTTTTTTAAGTAAGACAATGGAAAGAAATTAAAGGACTAATCATAGGCAAAAAGATAAGATTCACTTTTGCAGATGTTATAATGGTTTACTTAGAGAACCCTAGATTCAACTGAAAAACTAATTGAAACAACAATTTTAGGTGGGGAAACATGAATTGTCAGTGCATGCCATTGCTTACTACTTTAATGGATTGGGACAGGGTGAAAAAAAGCACTGCACCAGAATAGAAAAATTTTAAGTTAGTGCCCGAGTCTTATTGCTGGCACTGCCTGGATGTCCTTGACCAGGTCATTTAACTTGGCATCAATTCCCTTGTCAATTAAAAAAAGAGGTGCAGGATATTGGATATAGTTGTGATCTCATGAAAAATAGGTAGGTAGATATCTGAGTATTGTTTTTCCCTGAATCTCCTGTCCCTGACAACTTTATGTGGATCAGGAGAAAAAGATATTTGTACTGGGTCCTGAATTGTTTCCTGGACCAACCCTAACCTTTCTCATAAAATAAGGAAATGATCCTTAAAAAGTTAAAGAAAAGGGGCAGCTAGTTGACTTAGTGGATAGAGAGCTTGGTCCTGGGCTCACATCTGGCCTCTGATACTTCCTACCTATGGGACCCTGGGCAACCCTTATACTTAGTATTGATTCTAACACAGAAGGTAAGGGTTTAAGAAAAATATTTTTTGGATCTTTTCTCTTATGTCTTTTTTTTTTTTTTTTTTTTTTTTTTTTTTTTTTTTTTTTTTTTTTTTGGTGCAGGTGGATGGAGGCTTGTCTCAATGAAGAGTTGCCTCCTACTACAGAACTGGAAGAGGGACTAAGGAATGGCGTTTACCTTGCCAAACTTGGAAACTTCTTCTCTCCCAAAGTGGTGTCCTTGAAGAAGATTTATGATCGGGAGCAAACCAGATATAAGGTGTGAATTCCTTATTTCCTAGGCTTAAAAATGTCTATAGATTTGGTAAAGAGAAGTCTAAAATGCCTAATAGTGCCACTCCTCTGCTTTAATGGCCTATGGTCTGGAGGAGTTCACAATCTCCTGGGGAACATAAAATGTACAGGAATAGGAAGTAAATAAAAATACCAGGTGCCAAAAAACTAGTTATAGTAGTAATCAGAATGGCAACCATAATACTAGCTCGGCTTGTATGCAGTGCTGGATGATTTATAATATATTTTATTCATAACTTTGCAAGGTAGGTAGGCCAGTCATGGGATTTAGAGTTGGAAGGGACAAATTCTGTCTATTCTACAAATAATGAAAAATCATCTTACTGTTGAGGGTATTTTATCTTTCCAAAAAATTATAACCCTATAGGCAGAGATGATGCCTTATATAAGCAGTTCTCTGTATGAACAAGTGTTAAAAAAGGTGACTTCTAAGTCATTTGTTTAGAATTCTGAAGTTTTCCTTAGAAATAGTGTTATCAATAATAATTATGTATTCATGTTAGCCAGCAAAAAAACTTTTAAATCCATATGCAACTGAAATAATGAGAGCACTTTGAGTCCTCGAGATCTATTGGACTTAGTCTTAGACCTAGAATCCCCCTACCTAGTCAGTTTTTCACAGAAAATCATTGTACAATATTGCTGTTACTCTGAACAATGTTCTCCTGGTTATGCTTATTTCACTTTGCATCAGTTGCATTTCTTATAGCACAGTATTAGTTTATCACCAACATGTACCACAATTTGTTCAGCCATTCCCAATTGATGGACATCCCTTCAATTTCCAAATCTTTACCACCACTAAAAGAGGTGCTATAAATATTTTGTACAAGTAGGCCCTCTCCCATATCTCTAAGTAGAATTTTGAAGAAAAGGGACTCCTAAGAGGTGAAGGTAAAGGAGGTGGGAGGGTAAAAGAGGCTATTATAGTTATATAACAGCATGTATGTACTAGGCTTTTCCTGACTAAATGTATATGAGAAAACCAATGAATTGTGTTGTACAGACGGAATTAGGACTTTTTCTCATTTTTTTGTTTGTTTTCTTTGAAGTGTGAATGAGAGTATAGACTAGGGGAATTGATTTGCAATGCTGCACTTTGAAATTAAATTTAAATTGGCCTGAGGATGCCTTTAACTGAGATTTTGGAAGAAACAGAAATTCATTTGGAATTTGTCTCAATTTACTTCATTATGCTTAATGTGTTTTGTTTTGTTTGTTTTAGGCAACTGGCCTTCACTTTCGGCATACTGATAATGTGATTCAGTGGCTGAATGCAATGTCTGAGATTGGACTGCCTAAGGTAGATATCCCTGAGTGTTTGCACTGTTTTTTTTTTTTTTTGTTTTGTTTTGTTTTTTTATCTTAGAACCTGAGTGTTTCACTCTGAAGCACTTCCTGAATTTTTTATACTACTTTAAGTCTTTAAAAAAAAAGATTAAGCAAAACAGAGAAGCATATTGGCCATGTCTGAAAATGTAGGCCTCATTTTGTCTACTGAAAGGGAAGGGGTGGCTGAGCAGAGTTCTGATGAAGTTCTTTAATATTGTTTTCCTTCTTACCTTTCCTCCCAATTATGCAGACTCATAGAAAGGTATTCTGGTCTCCACCCCCCATCCAGTCAGTTGTCAAGTCTCTGTCATTTTGCCCTTTTCCCCATCTTTTGTATATGGCTCTTTGTCTCTTCTGCCACTGCCACCACCCTAGTGTGGGACATTCCTCCCTTCACCCATCCCTCTGCCCAGAAGCCCAGTGGGAAGGCTTCTTCTTCCCTCCCCTGTCTGAGATAAGGGGGATAGTGGGGAAGGAGCCAGGCAGGGGGAGGGGCATGGCACTGTGTCTTTTGTGGGGGGGGAAGAGGGAGGGGGAGCGGGAACTGAGTCCTATCACTCTGTCTCTAAAAGGTTGCCATCACTGTCTAATCCTTTACACTAGTACTCTTCCATTCAGTGACACTGGCCTCTTGGCTATTCCTCAAACAACATACTCCATCTCCTATTTCAGGCATTTTCCCTGACTCTTGCTCATACCTGAAATGCCCTCCTTTATCTTGTATTTCTTTAAGTCCTTTCCCTATTCTTTGTAATCTTAATGCCTTCTTTTGGGGATTATCTCCAGTTTATCTCCTGTATATAATATATCTTGATAGGCCATAGTGGTTGTCATGTTGTCTCCCCCATTAGACACTGAGATCCCTAAGAACAAGAATTCTTTGTTGCTTTTCTTCCTCCCAGTACTTAGTACAGTGCCTGGCATATAGTAGAAGCTTAATTGACTGAATAGCTTTTAATTAAAGTCCCTTAAAATTATTAGGTGTATCTGAAATATATTATGAAATATTATTTAATCAGTAGGTTATCTATCTTGTTTGCCTCTTTGAGATGGGAATCAATTTTTTCTTTTTATTCTGTATTCCTTATATGAATGACCCAGCAATAAATTTCTACTCTTCATCTTCATTATCTTATACTATAGAAGAATATGTGTTTTGTTGTTTTTTTTTTTACCTTCTGTCTTGGAATCAATACTGTGTATTGATTGTTTCTAAGGCAGAAGAATGGTAAGGGCTAGGCAATGGGGGTTAAGATCCTCCTGCTGCCATTGCCTCACCTTTTGTTTATTTTGTATTTATCTTAGAGATTTATATAGATGTTGTTTCCCTCATTAGAACTGAAGCTATTCTAGGGCAGGAACTGGTTTTGTTTTTTAACTTTGTATCCAATATTCCTAGCACTGTTCCTCACAGATAGTAAATGCCCAATAAGTATTTAAATACTGAAGTTAGGGCATTAAAATTCCAGGTATGAACCATTGCACATTGATATTTTATCTTCTTTTTACTTAGCACTGCATCTAAGTGCCTTTCTTGGCAGTTGTTTTAGAGAAAATTTAAAAAATCGAGCCCCACAAAAGACAGGAAATGCAAGAGTTCAAATTCTTACAACAGTGTTAGCTTGGCCTTGTTAAATATCTGTAATTTCCTGTTCCTCTTTTCTCGTTTCCTATATGTAATGCCTATTGGGCAAAGATTTTCTAGTCTTGCTTAGAATGATGTGAAGAGGACTGTTAATATTTACTATGGCTGGGGGGCAGCTGGGTGGCTCAGTGGATTGAGAGCCAGGCCTGGAAGAGGCCCTGGGTTCAAATTTGATCACAAACACTTCCTAGCTGTGTGACCCTGGGCAAGTCACTTAATCCCCATTGCCTAGTCCTTATCTCCCTTCTGCCTTAGAACCAATACACAGTGTTGATTCTAAGATCGAAGATAGCGGTTTTTAAAAAAATACTTACTATGACTGTAAAATGACTGTAAAACTTTTTTTAATTGTGCTCCTCAGCTTTTATTGACAGCTTATTCTCTTGGGCCACATACGTGATTTTCTGAAAGTATTCATTGTTAGTTCTAGAGAGTTAGTACATCCATAATGACATGTCAGGCAGGCAGGAATTTTGAATTATTTGGATTTAAAGTGCTTCAAAAAATAATTTTATAGGGTCATAGATTTAGAGCTGAAAAAGACCTGTCTAAACCATCAGATCCAATGCCATCATCTTATGGATGAGGAAACTATGACACAGAATTTATGTGAATTTCCCAGGGTCATGTAGGTTTTGAGGCAGAATTTGAACCAAAGTCTTTCAGATGCCAACTCAAATGCCCTATTCATAATGTCATACTGTCACATCATTTTGAAGTATAATACTTCTTAAGTTAAAAAAATACAGCAGTGTGTATTTATAGGTCATCATTTTTATTGGATTCCTGCTCTAATAGGCTTCTCAAATTGCTGAGCTTAGGCTGTTAACCTTGTGTAAATGGCCTAGTTGTTGAAGTAGTCCATTGACTCCAGTGATTTTTGTCTGCCTTTGTTTTCCTTTCAGAGTCAATAAATACTGTTTAAAACCCCTCTATGACACTCTTACATCCTTTGTTTTCTGATACTATAATGTCTTCCAATGTACCCAACCATTACTTCTTTTTTGTATTTGATGGTACCTCTTTCTCCCTTGCCCCCTAAGTGTGCATATTCCACAAGGTCTGGTCCTTTCTTTTAAGTCTATTTCCCCCCCCCCCCCCAAGTTAGCAAGCAAAAGTGCCTACTATATACTAGGTATTGTGCTGAGGGTTGGGGATACAAAGAAAGACTGCACCTTCCCTCTCCCAAACCTCTCCTCTCAGAGAGATCACATTCTGATTGGGGAGATAAAATGCAACCAATTGTAAACAAACAAACTGTATACCGGATAAATTGGAGAAACTCTTGGAGAGAAGGCACCAAGATTAAGAACTAGGAAAGGCTTCTAGCAGAACATGGTAGGTGGAGGCCCCAGGGATTCCAGGAAGCAGAGATGAGGTGAGAGAGTTTTAGGCATGGAGGACAGCCAGTGAAGGTGATTGGAGTTAGGAGAATGGAGTATCTTGTTTGAGGAATAGCTAGGAAAGCTGTGACATTAGATTGCAGAGTACCTGGAGGGAAGTATGGAAGAAGACTAGAAAGGCAGGAAGGACTCCTTATGAAAGGTTAGACTGAAGATTTTAGATCTGATCCTGGAGCTGATTGAATGGGGTAAGAAGGGTGAGAGGAAGGAGGCAGGAAGCTACTGACCTGTGCTTAAGGAAGATCACTTTGACAGCTCAGTCGCGGATGTTACAATGGGGAGAGAGAGGTTTGTGACAGGGAGACCAACCAGGAAGTTATTTCAGTAGACTCAGACTTGAGGTGATACAAGACTGCCTTAGGGTAGTGTCAGTGTCATAGGACACAAGGGGTCACATTCAGGAGGTAGAAATGATAGGAGGTTCCTCCCATTTTCTTAGATCCATTGAGATTTGTTTTCTTCTGTATGACACTGCTTCCCTATCCACCCTTTCCATCTTTGGTTGTACTTTCATTCATATAGTTTTCTCCAGCCCCTTCACCCCCTCTCCCAATCACTGGTTGTAGTACAAGTTTGAGGAATCTAAGATGACATCTGTATTGTGAACCTAGGTGACTGGAAAGATAGTGATACCCTTGACACTGATAGGGAGTTTCAGATGGGGGAGAATTGGGGAGAAAGATACTGAATCTAATTTTAGACAAGATGAATTTAAGATATCTATGGCATATCCATTTTGAAGTGTCTAATAGGCATTTGGAGATGGTAGAGGTCAAAAGGCAGATTGCAACTAAATAAGTAGATTTGAGAATCATTAGCATAGAGATGACATTTTATTCTATGGGAACAGATGATATCACCAGATGAAATAGTATAGAGGGAGAAGAGAAGAGGACCCAGGGCAGAACCCTGAGGGTTCCCTGCAGTTAGCATATGTGTGCTAGATGGAGGCAGAGGAGTGGTGGTCAGATCAGTAGGAGAAAAGCCAGAAAAGACTCTAGAAAGAAGAGGATTTTCAGGTAGAACAGGGTAATCAAAAGTGGCAAAGGCTGCAGAGAATTCAATGGGAATGAAGATTGAGAAAAGACTACTTGATTTGGCAATTGAGAGATTATTGTTGGTAACCAGAGGAAGCAATTTCAGTTAGTGATGTAGTCAGAACTAGATTTGCAGAGATTTAAGAGTGAGGGAAGGAAGTATGGCATCTCTTTTAACCATCCTTCTAAAGGAGGCCACAAAAGGGAGGAAAGAGATGGGACAGTAGATGGGTTGGTACAATTAATTCAGGGTTTTTGAGAATGGAGGAAACACAAATATATTTGTAGGCATTAGAGAATTAGCTAGTAGATAAGACAAGATTAGTGAGACAGTCTGTTGGAGTTTGATATATTATGGTGGGTAACTTTAGAGTGAATTGGGTTGGAGGGGATAAATTAAGGGGGGAACCATGAATGGAGGAAAAGGGTTTAGTCAGTAGCATCTGGGGTTTCATGATCATTGGGATGGGTAGAGTATGATCAGAGTGGAAGTATGTTAATCATCCAAGAATGAGTTCATATAGATTCTCGTCCATAGGGGTTTGGCTTCCTGATAGAGTTGTCCTAAGATAGACAGCTGAAGGGGAAGGGGAAGGGGGAAGGGGAGGGGCACGGGGTGCCTGGGTGGGGGGAATAAGGCAGTTGCTGTAGAGTTTTAGATATTCAGAGAAGGTATCTAGAGCTTCCTGAAATCGGAGGAGGGTAGGCAACTCCCCTTCTTCCCAGGCAGATATATAGGTACGACTTGATTTTTTTTTTTTTTTTTTTTTTTTTTATGATTTCTTTAGCCTTCATGTAACAGTGTTTTACTTCTTGGACATTTTCATTTGGGTCTTGATTTCAACTCAAGTTCATTATGTCTAAAATCGAATTTATCTTTTTCCCAAATCATATTCTCTGACTATGTAAAATAGCACCCATCACATTCATCTTCATACCTTGGTTCCTTTTAAAGCCTTTTATGACCTTATCTTTTTTAGGGCCATTAAGCCTTTTTGTAGTCTTATGATCTTTCATTTCATTCTTCGTGACCTTATATCTTAATTATTTTAATAGGCTCCTAGATTTCTTTCCTTTCCTAACTCTATTATCTTCTCTTTCCAAGACTTCTTATAACTTACTACCAGATTAATCTTCCTGAAAATTATTCTTATTTCATTCCTCATTTTTACCCCAAAACAAATACAAAAAGCTTACAGTGATTTGTTTTGACCTTTTATATCAACTTAAGCTCTAGCCTGACTTTGAAGATTCTCCATAATATGACTCTATACCCCCTATCCATCTTGTATTGCAGTTACAATGTGTTTATTACTATTTCTTTGGTTTTCCTGACATTATTCCTTTTTTTAGTAATACCTTTCCCCTCTTCTTTGTCTAGCCATAGCCCTAAATAGTGCTTCAGGGTCCTAGTTTAGTCAAATTCTACTTTTTCCCTGAGCTCTGTCATCACAAGTGTACTCTCATTGATCTTTCTTTCTTCCAACAGTTACAGTGTGTAACCAAAGTTTAGTATGTAATTACATATTTATTCTTATGATTTATTAATTATTTTCCTGGATTTTATTATTATCCAATTAGATTTGGATATTCTTTGTGACCATGCCTCATGTTCTTCTTAGTATTTAAAATGGTGCATAAATTGTCTAGGACAAGCAGTAATATTGCTATAATTTTATTTGTAACCACAGTGGTTATGTGTTATTATTTCTGTGTGCAGTAGAATGGTTCAGGTCTTATCTTAATCAAATGAAACCAGATCCCAAAAGGCAAAGAATAGTGGATAGATATAGTTTTAGTATGATAAGGATAAGGGTTTGGTCAGAGGGTGGTGTAAAACTTTACTGTGCATCTAAGTCAGTAAAAATAGATGACTGGGAATGAGGAGCTTGAATGATACGGGTAGATTGGGCATTTTCCATTTGTAGTACTTGGAGAATAGAAGATTAGCAGAGTTTATATACCAATAAAGTCAAGATGAAATATGAAATTCTGGCTTTTTATTTTATTTTATTTTTGAATTTGGAAAATCTTATTAATTAATTTAGAATATTTTCCCCATGGTTACAATTCATGTTCTTTCCCTCCCTTCCCCCACCTCCCTCCCATAGCTGACGTGCAATGGAATTCTGGTATTTTAGAACAGCCATGGCAAACAGACTTATGACTTAAAAACCCCTTGAGTCTGGCCTGAATCAGATTAAAATGGGAAATGTTTAACAAAATAAATAAAAGTATAATGCAACATAAATAATCTTAATTTGTGGTGGTCTTAGTCAGCATGCTGTCTGCAGAGATCCTTTTCTATTTGACTTTGTTTGACACCTCATTTTTAGTATAATTTTTGGGCCACTTCTGGCACTGATTTCAGGGAAGGGAAGGCCAGATAAAGAGGATGATGACCCAGAATCTCACCCTCATGTGGCTTTCTGGATATGATGTTATAGGTAGGCAAGACTCTGACCCTGCTGTGAACAAAATGACTGGGAGGAATGTTTGAAATATCTAAAAGTATTGCTGTTATTTCATATAAGAAATGTGCATCTACTTTGTATTATTGTCGGGTGGTATAAGATGAAATGAAGATTTATGTCTTCACTTTTATTTCTGGGCAGATTTTTTACCCTGAAACCACAGACATCTATGATCGAAAGAACATGCCACGCTGTATCTACTGCATCCATGCACTCAGGTAATAAACTTTGTTGAAAAAAGAATGTAGTAGAATCTTTAAACCTGAATATAGTAAGCAGATTCCATTTCATGAATATAGAACTGGGAGCATGAAGCATCAGACCGAAAATTGGGAAATCAGTAGAAAACTGATTTGTTGTGAGAAAGTTCTTATAAATCCTTTCTGTCATTCCTTGCAGTCTCTGGCTCTCTCTTGTTCTGGCTTGTTTTTTTTATTCTACTTTTGTCTCTGGCTCCTCCTCCCTTTTCCTCCCCCTTTTCCTCCTCCTCCTTTGACTCTTCCCCCTTTGACTCCTCCCACTGTAACAAATAGATGCAGTTTCATTAAGTCTATTTTTAAAATACATCTGTCCCTGTGAAGACTTTTATAGATACCTTTTTGTTATAACATGGAAAATTGAACCATGAATTCAGGGTTTAAGAACTAGTTAAATGCATGAATGCAAAGTATCAAAGCAGTCAAGTTGAAACAATTTGGTTTCACTTTGGCTAGCTTGGTAATTTTTGTAATTGTCTCTCAAAGCATCACAGGTACAAGGTGGTGGCATGAAGTCCTGTGTTTATTAGTTAACACTTAGCTAAGCCATTTAGTAGCAGTGCCTTTATCCCTTAGGTGACAGATAAGAAAACTGGAGTTTAATTGACTTGCTCCAAGCCCTGCAGTGTGCCAGTGAAAGATGACTGGGTTCCATTTTCTAGTCACCAACCAAGTTTAGGATGATAAGTCACCTGTGCAAGAAAGAGCTGTACAGCAGTGATTCTCCCATCTTGAGAATGTGCTAGGTGGTCAGCTTGATTAGAGATGATTGAGATGTGATTTAAATGAAAGAGTTATGAAAATGAAGCCTCATTGCCTGATGCTAGTCCCTTTGTCTACTCTGTGGAAATAGGTATGTTCTCTTAATCCACAGATTTCTCCATTTCCTCTCATTGATGTGATGAGAATCTTTGTAGCATTGAAATCTAGTCATGAAAACATATAGGGAGGATTAATGCAGGTAAACTAGAAGAGTACATAGGCTTTAAGGTCACGTATATTGAGATAAGATTTTTTTCTCCCGACTAAAGAAAGATCACCTTGCTTATGATAAGAAGGAAGGAAGGAAAGAAGGGAGGGAGAAAAAAAAAGGAAGGAGGGGAAAAGGGAAAAAAGGAAGGAAGGAAGGATTGCTTGAGTCTTTGTTCATGCTACTTTCTCTGTATGAATGATCCTCTGTCTTCTCCGTCTTTTTGAATCACACACATCTAGCTCTAGCTCAAGTTTTCCCTTGTTGGTGAGTGCTGACTGTTCCAGTCTACTCTTATCCTTTATCTTTTCTGAACTTCTATGGTACTTACTGGCTGTAAAACAATGAGAGCTAGTATAGCATTTCTGTACGGCTGTTAGGTTTGCAAAGCACTATACCGAGGTTAACTCATTTAATTTTTGCCACAACCTAAGTGAGATAGGTGTTCTATATTACCCCCATATTCTAGAGGGAGGCAGAGAGAGGGTGCTCATTGCCCCACAGTTCTTAAATGTCTGAGAGATAACATTCCAACCCAGGTCTTTTTGATTTCAAGTCTGGGCTCTACCCACAGTCCTATACTACCTAGTTGCTGAATACTATTTAGCATTTTAAGTGTATTGTTTCCTCTTGTGTCTTAGTCTTTTAAAAATATTTTTTTGAGTGTGTATGAATCTAACACCAAGTAAAATGGGTATATTTGTGTAGTATTTTTTCCTAGCTAGGTTGTCATCTTCTTAAAGAGAAGGATCTTATTCTTAGGTTTCTTGTCTGTCTTTGTAACTGTCCGAGTTCCTGGCATAGTGCTGTGCCCTACATTGAATGAGATGAAATACTTGCAAAACTTTTAAGTTCTCTCTCCATAAGTTCTGGTCATTAATAGGGGTTGAAAGTACTTAGTAAGCTCTTGTTTGACTTCGCCCATAGGACGTGAGGTGCAGTTCCTGAAATCCCTCACTTATATAAGATTTTTCTAGATTTTCTGGGCCCATATCCAACAAATTCTTTATATTGTGATTTGGCTGAGGGTTACACATAGGCTTCATGAAGACTGTGCCTGAGGAAAAGCTAGCAGAGAGGGTCAGTGCTTAGCTGGGGTTGCCCTTTCTGTTACCTGAACTGAAATTCAGGCCCTCCTTCCTTTCTTTAAAAGAACTTCCCAGAGCACTTTTTCAAGATAAGATTAGAAAAAGAAAGAAAGGTAATAGTAATTTATTTTTTTATTCCTTGGTAGCTCTAGATCAGGGGTCGGTAACGTATGGCTCTTTCTGCAGGAGCCATAAAGTCAAATTTTTTTCAGGCACTGTTACAGGAGCGGCACTGTGAGCACTGTACAGCTCTCATGAAATTACATTTTAAAAAATGTGGCATTTATGACTCTTATGGCCAAAAAGGTTGCCGACCCCTGCTCTAGACTGTTCTGAGAAAACTTCTCTAGAATTGGGTGCTTTGGTTTATGAATTTTGTGGTCCCTTTTAATCTGGAGCACTTTTATGGAAAGTGACCTGACTGGCTAATAGCCTGTCAATTGAAAGGAAAGATGTGCTGGAAGCCCTTCCCTTCATTTAAAATAACAAAGGCATCCCCTCATTTTCCAAATTTTTGCCACCACAAAGTGCAACTATAAATATTTTTGTAAAAGTCTTTTCCCTTATTCTCTCTTTGGGTTATAAACCCAGCAGTGGTATAGCTGGATCAAAGGGCAAACAGTCTTTTAAAGTCCTTTGGGCATAGTTCCAAATCGACATCCAGAATGGTTGAATCAGTTCACAACTGCACCAGCACTGCATTCATTGATGTCCCAATTTTGCCACATCCTCTCCAATATTATTACTTTCCTTTGCTGTCATATTGACCAACCTGCTAGGTGTGAGGTGCTATCTCAGAGTTGTTTTTATTTATATTTCTCTAATTATGAGAGGTTTAGAGTACTTTTACATGTGCTTATTGGTAGTTTTGATTTCTTTATCTGAAAATTACTTATTCATGTCCCTTGCCCATTTATCAATTGAAGAATGACTTGATTTTTTTGTAGCTCCTTATAAATTTGAGAAATGAGACCTTTGTCAGAGGTTTTTGTTATAAAGGTATTTTACCAATTTGTTGCTTCTCTTCTCATTTTGGTTATATTGCTTTTATTTGTACAAAAAATTTTCAATTTAATGTAATCAAAATTATTCCTTTTACATTTTATAATGTTTTCTATCTCATACTTGGTCTTAAATTCTTTTCTTTCCCATAGATCTGACAGGTGTACTATTCTATGTTCTCCCAATTTACCTATAATTTCCTTCTTTATATTTAAGTCATTTACCCATTCTGAATTTATCTTGGTATAGGGTGTGAGATGTTGATCTAAATTTAATCTCTCATACTGTTTCCAATTCTCCCAGCAGTTTTTGTCAAATAGTCGGTTCTTGTCCCCAAAATGGGAATCTTTGGGTTTATCATATGTTATCTTGCTGAGATCATTTACCCCCAGTCTATTCCATTGATCTTCCCTTCTGTCTCTTAGCCAGTACCATATTGTTTTGATGACTGCTGCTTTATGTGGATCCAGATCTCTTAACACTTCTCTCATCTTTCTGTTCAATTCCTTCTGTTGCTGAAAACTTAGACCCTTTGGCAAATATGATTTCATTGGTGTATGCCACTGGCAAAGCAGAGAGTGAGTGGGAGTGAGGTGGTTAAGAAAGTCTCCTTAACTGCTGATGTAAAACACAGGCCAAAAGCAGTTGAAATTTGTATATCTTGTCTGAGGTTGCTAATGCTTCTCCCTAACAAAATTATCTTGGATTTATTGTATATATACTTATATATGTAAATGTTGTTTCACCAAATAGAATGTGAGTCATAGGGTAGGGTTCTTTTTGTCCTCATTGTGCCTGGCACAGTGCTTGGCATATAGGTACTTAATAAATAATGATTGATCAATGATCTTGACTGAATGAGGGTGGTGTCATTTGCAGTCCTGATGTGAAGGACAGAGACTGACTGGAGAGTGAGAAGGGAAACTGAGCAATTGATCATGAATCTGAGATGTGGACCTGGGTGACTGAAAGAGTTGTTGTACTTATTCTCAGTGGATAGAGGGGAAGTTCAGAGGAGAGGCTAGTTTAGAAAGAAAATGTGAGTTCCATTTTGAACACCTTGACATGAGATGCTGATGGAACACATCAAAGTATCTGATAGGCAGCTGGTGATAAGCAGGCTGGATGTGAGTATATCAAGGCTACATATGTAGATGTAGGTGTTACCTGCTTTTGGAGAGGTAATATTTGATCCCATCAGGGATAAAGAGAAGAGATGGATAATGATTTAGCTGGAGGGATTGAGAGAGGCCAGGAATCAAGGGAACCTGGAGTTGAGCAGTGTTACAGAAGAATAGGGTTAGAGTATCCAGGTTCCAGAAATGTCAGATTGCAACTAGGATGAGGATTAAGAAAAGTCTCAAGAACTCAAAAAGGACAGCAATGTGGGACCAGTTAGTGTAGGGGAAAAAAACTTCAAGCTTTGAAGGCATCACCAGAGTGTATCCCTATACATTATGTTGACCGACCTTCAATCAATAAAAAAAGTTTGATTTTTATATTCAGTAGCCTTTATTTAAGAAGAGAGAGAAATGCATGCTTTATTTCTGAAAGATATTCTGCTAAATGATTTAAACAAAAATCCCAACAGTTTTGAATTGCTAAAGTTTTACTGTCTTTATTTTAACCACCTTCTTTCTCCAGAAATAAATTGTACCATCAAAAAGTTATAACATAGAAAACTTGAATTTATAATGGGTACCTTGTTCTTTTTTTTAATTCCTCCATATCCCTTAATTCTTCTACAACCAAAAGGTAGCGCTGACTGCATATTAATAACAGTGCTATACAGGTTAGAGCAGAGTTGTAACCTTTCTACATATTTTGTCTTCTAGCTTGTACCTGTTCAAACTGGGGCTGGCTCCCCAGATTCAAGACCTGTATGGCAAGGTTGACTTCACAGGTAAAGAGCTCTACTTTTGTATTCAGGATTGGTTGATTTATGGAATGAAAGAAAGGGCAGATACCACCTTATTTGTCAGCTATCCTTACAGTTGTGTACCAGAACTTAAATGGTCCCAGTAGCAATTGGAATGGGGCTGGGAGAAAAAAGTAAAAAAAAAAGGTTTTTCTTTTATTTCTATTTCTATTTTTGGAAAATTTATATTTATAGGGTATTCCAAATATATTTCCTTTGGGCAGGACTTCATGTTTTCTCAGCATAGTTATTTGAAGGCAAGATGGAAGAGATAAAGATAGCAAAGAGGGTGGGGAGGTATCAGTATGTATATATTGGTCATGTTTTAATAGGTCTTAGATTTGTAAACTATTATAAAGGAGTGACTTGTTATTCTATACAGGGAATTTGTTCATCAGAGAGAAGTCAAAATCTCACCATTAAACATTGCTTTATTTTTTTAATCTTTTGGCTTACTATTTTTTGAGAAATAGGTCACAGACTTATAAAATCTTAAAAATTCCCTCTGAACTGGTGCTTGAAAAAAATCCTTTTTTCAGTATAGCTAACAAATGATTGAATATTTAGCCTTTACTTGGAAGACTTATAGTAAGGGGGAAGCCAGCTATTTTCCAAGAAAGCTGATTCCATTTTTGGAGACCTTCAGTTCTTTAAAGCAAGTTTTCCCTTTTTTTCCACTTCTACCTGTTGTCTCTAGTTCTTTCTTTTCAGAATGAGGGGAATAAGTCCAATTTCTATTTTTCTTCATGATTGTGCTTGAATAACTGAAAATTAGCCCTTATGCCCCTGCTGAGTATTTTCTTCTTCAGGCTAGACATTTCTAGCTTTGTGAATTCTAACATACCATGATGACATCTTGGTTGCACTTCTCTGGACAGTCTCTACCTTGTAAATGTCTTTTCAAGATGTGGGGCCCACACTTGAACACAAGCCCTTAGGATGTTGATGGGGAAGGCAAGAGGCCTCTGGTTTCCCTAGAACTGGAAGCTCTGTTGCTCTTCATACAGCTTAGGTTTGCTTTAGCTTTTTGGCCTGCCAAATCACACTGGTGACTCACTGTGCTTATAGTTCACAAAAACCCTTAGGTCTTTTCAGATACACTGAGTTTTAGCCATGGATCTTCTGGGATTTTGGCCTTAATACTGGTGACTTTGCTATCCCTCCCAGCTTTATGTCATCTGCAGATTTAGTAATCTGAATAGTAATATATAACATAATAACAATTCATGACATACTTTTATATTTAAGACATTGAAAAGAATATTTTACAGTACACGGCCAGACATAGCCTTCTTGAATATTTCACTGGAAATCTCTTTTCAGGTTGGCATTAAACCTTTTTTGTATTGCCATTCACCCAATTTGGATACATCTAATTCTGCTCTCATCTAGTCCCTCCCCATTTTCTCATTTTTTTTCCACAAGAATTCAATGGATATCTCATAAGAAAACATGATAGACTTTGTCAGATGTGAAGCAAAAATCCATATAAATGACAGTTCTAGATTCCCCTTGTCCTACCAGTCTAGTTACTGCCAAAAAGGAAATAAAGTTTATCTTTCGTTACCTGTTTTTTATTAAACCATGCTGACTCATTGTGATCCCTGCTGTGTTTTTTAGATGATTACCTGCCATTCCTTTAATAAGGTTATAGACTTTGCCAGATATTGAAGTCAACCTCATTGGCCTATGAGTTTTGATTTTATATTCTCTTCCTGTTTTTTTTCCTTCTCTTCCTATTTTTGAGGATGTTTTCCCTCTATAATTCTGTGGCTTTCCTGATGGGTTGAACAGTCACAACTACCTATTCTCCCAGGATGCTGGGCAGTAGTCTTTTTTTTTTCCCCCCTCCCTGGTGATATAAACAGGGCCAGCTAGGTGCTTTCTTGTTTTTGCTATACTTATCAGTTCTCTACTCTCCATTTTTATTTTGGTCTTTTCAGTTCAGACAGAGAGTTCCTCAGATAGAAGAGAATCAAAGGAAGAGTCAAGTGTCTTCGCTTTTTCTTTATCATTTTTATGATGGTCTCACTCATTTCAGGCAGAAGCTCTATCCTTTTCTTGAGCCTCTTCTCTTCATCAAAGTAGTTTAAAAAACACAACGAACCATTTTGGCTGCCAATCTTAGTTCATTCTGAGCTTTTTCATTCCCAATAGGAGCATGCTATGCATTTGCCATCATACTATGACCTTCTTTTGCTTTCATTTTCTGGGTATTTCTTTCAAAAATCTAGATTGGTTGGTTAGTTCCCATTGTTGGTTTCTAAGAACATTTCCCTCTTTTTCTTCACCTTAAAATTAATTTCCCTTTTATATCTTTAAGTCATTTACCTCAAGTCATATAGCTAGTCTTATCAGATATGGGAATGATATACCAAGTGTCCTGACTGTAAGTCTTAGATTCTTTCTGCTATCTAGTGATGGGCAAACTTTTTAAAGAGGGGGCCAAAGGAAAGGAAATGCTCATCTGTCAGTCTGTTTCTTTTCTTTTCTTTTCTTTTTAAACCCTTACCTTCTGTCTTGGAGTCAATACTGTGTATTGACTCCAAGGCAGAAGAGTGATAAGGGCTAGGCAATGGGGGTTACTTGCCCAGGGTCACACAGCTGGGAGGTGTCATAGGCCAGATTTGAACCTAGGACCTCCCAGTCTCTAGGCCTGGCTCTCAATCCACTGAGCTACTCAGCTGCCTTCTGGCAGCCTGTTTCTAAGGCAACTCTTTCAAAGTTTCTTTGTATTGTATCCTACTCATTGTATTTGTCAGATTAGGAATAAAGTCTCCCCCAGATAGAACATTTTAGATGAGGATTAGGAATTTGGGCTGAAAAAATCCAAGAGATTAAATTTATAATTTGTTGTTCTGTGTTTGAGAGGTATATCTCTCCCCCTCAACCCCCTCTCCACCCCCCATCTGCCCCATTCTTGCAGTTTTTTTATAAGTAGCAAAATTTTGCTTGTCTTCTGTTTAGGCCAGCCTTAGTTGTTGGGATTTTTACATGCTCTTGAATTGGAGAATGCCCATTGCTTTGATTTCCTGAAGCTTTATGTTGGCTTACTTGTAGAAAGGGGATTGAATCAGCTTTTCCCTTTTTTTCTTACAGAGGAGGAGATCAACAACATGAAGAGTGAGCTGGAGAAGTATGGGATTCAGATGCCAGCCTTTAGTAAAATTGGGGGAATTCTGGCCAATGAACTCTCTGTGGATGAAGCAGCATGTAAGGAACAGAGGATTTTATGGTATTCTACTGGGCACATAATATAGTTTATATTGTTGTGATCATCAAAGAGTCTTAAAGTTTTAGTAAGAGTCTACCTTAAAGGTTCTATTTTCCATCCATGAACTCAATTTAGCCAGGCTTCCTCGAGAGAGGTAACAATAGAAATGGCTCCTGGATCATGAACATCAAGTAAGGAGGCATCAAAGAGGGGAATAGAGTTATCCTTGTCTAAGCCACCTCATCATTTCCCACATAGCTGCTCCAAAATGTACCAGAAAAAGTGGGCTAGTCACTTAAAAAGATGGGCAAAAACATGAGATAACCAGTGGACAGCCCACGTGCTCCATTGCTATCCTCGTGATGTTAAGAAGATACCCAGCATGAAAGTATGTGGAAATGAATCCTGAAGGCCACAGAGGCATGAATGGATCATTATCAGCAAGCATCCTTGGAAGAACAACCGCACTGATGAGGTCACAGATTCATGGGAGTTCTGAATATGACTGTTTATATCTGAATATGACAGAAGGAGAGAAGACAGTTTCTTGGGAAGCAGAGGTTGGAAAATTTACACAACATAACCCTCTCACCTTTCTCTGCATTCCCTAAATTAATTAGCTATGTGGCAATCAAGTTTCAAACTAATATCACAAGATGTGGATTACCTGGCTCTCCCTCCAGTTCTCATAAGCCAAATGAGGGGCCTGAAAAACCCTCAAGTCCTAGTCATGTGACTTTGAGCAAGTCTCCAAGCCCATAAGCTACCGTTTCTTCATCTGTAAAATGATAATGCGTCTCTGCCAACCAAGTAGGACTATTGGACAGAATTTTAAAAAGCACCATAAAGTTAAATTTGATGTTTGGTACTTTTTTTCCTAGTGCATGCTGCTGTTATTGCCATCAATGAAGCCATTGAACGGAGAATTCCTGCTGATACCTTTGTAGCTTTGAAAAACCCTAATGCTATGCTGGTAAATCTTGAAGAGCCATTGGCCTCCACTTACCAGGACATACTTTATCAGGCCAAGCATGACAAGATGGCAAATGCTAAAAACAGGGTAAGAATAAATCTTCTTTGATTAGGGACTTGATACAGGGTTTATTGATTTCTTTAGGCTTATGGATCAACTTTGTATGGGCTATTGCATTCTCCTAGCCCTTGTTTAGGCAGTTTTGCTATAGAAATTTATTCAGGCTCTGAATGAAGGTCTCAAATCTTTTTATAACTACTAAAGGGAATTTCTGGGGAAAGAACAATCTCTAAATCTTAATAGAACTTCTTTTACAACCTTCTAAAAGTTTAAAATAACTGCATTGTGGTTATGTCAGAGCATGTTATTTCTATATTTTGTTTAAAATTTGGGATGTGGAGATTTGCTTGACCATTCAAAATGTATGAGGCAAAAAACTCAGTGAGGAGCTTTGTATTTATTCTCCATGACCTTGTTGGAGTCTTTAATTTGAGACTTTTGAACTTTGTGGACCAGCTTCTAGATTGTTGCAGAATGAAGCTAATTCTAGTTCTTTAATTCTCTTCATACATAGTCTCCTATAGCAAGGGCTGGCAATGCCTTGCACAAGTTTAAAAGATAGAATACAAATAGGTGGCTACCACCTTTGCCTTTTCTTCTGCTAGTGGGCTATTGTCAGGGGTCAGAAGCAAGTAAAGTGTGTTATTCTGCCATTCCTTACAACTTTGTGCCATTTTTGCTCTGACTTTCCTTCTCCCCAGCAGCATGCTGATTACAAAGCGTGGGACAGAATGACTAGTCTCTCTACTAAGAATGTTTTCTTACAAGATCCCTGTATTTTCTTATTCTTAATAAATTATGTAGTGGGTTATAGGCTGTTGACTCTGTGTAAATCCATGTGTTTATTATAAATAAGTTTCATCAGAGTACTTAGTTGCCCAGTGGATAGAGTGCTAAGCCTGGAGTTAGGGAAGTTATGTATTCAAATCTAGCCTCAGACACTTCTTAACTGTGTGACCCTGGGCAAGTCACTTAACTCCCATTGCCTAGCCTTTACTGCTCTTCTGCCTTGGAATAGTACTTAGTATTGGTTTTAAGACGGAAGGTAAGCATTTATTTAAAAAAATTTGTTTCAGCTTTATGCTTTCATTTCTTTTGGATGCCCTTGGTAGAGTTTCAGGATGTTTTAGGTTTTTTTTTTGGTTTGTTTGTTTGTTTGTTTTTTTAGCATAATGATAAATATGTTTACTTTCACACTTAGAAATCGAATCTATGTGATCACTTTTAGGGTCTATAAAATCCAGGCAAATGTAGAAGCCTTATTTCTGATTGTTACCCAAGAGGGCAAATGTAATTTGCAGCCAAGTAAGGAAGAATCTGGGCTAATTTTGCTTTGTCTGTCACTTCAGACTGAAGACTCTGAAAGAGAAAGGGATGTGTATGAGGAGCTGTTGACTCAGGCGGAAATTCAGGGAAATATAAATAAAGTCAATAGTAAGTATATCACTGAGCCTTGTCGCCAACTATCTAATGGGATATGTGAACATACAATGAGAAAAGGACTGATAAATCCTTCCTGGTTTTGTGGTAGAAAGGGGTTAATTTGTCCTGCGTCTCCTGTTTTTTTCTACTCAGGGGCCCATATTTCCTTAATATCTTGGATTATTTTTTCTCTTCCTTCTCTGTTCCACTCTCATTAGGCCTCTTTACCTCACACCACATTACTGTAGTAGGTTCTGACCGATCTCTTTGCTTCTCATCTTTCTCTCCTCTCTTTTACCTTGTACATCATCACCAAGCTAATCTTCCTTAGACACCTTAGATTTTATGTCATTGCCTTGCTTAAGAACACACTGTGCTTTTAGAATACCTCTTAGTTTGGCTTGAAAACGCTTTTATCACCTGTCCTGTCATTACATCTCTCCATTCCACTGTCACAGAAACTCCACTTCATTCAGGTCCCCAGTGTTCCATGCTGATAGCTACCTAGTGCTCTCTCCCTTTAGATGATCCTTCATACTCCTTTCCTTCAGCTCAAACTTCATTCATTTCAAGTCCACTGCTGTTCTGGAAGTCTTCCCTCAACCACAGTCTTCTTTCCTTTCTCCTGGGTGTTTCCTGGAGCAGCTGCTCCAAGTAGAATTTTGGAAGAAGAGAATATCATAAAACCCTGGTGCCTGGTGTCAGTTGAACTGAATAAATGGAACAGTGTTTTCTAAAAAATCTTAGCCTATCTGCTAAGACATGTTGATTTAACACTCACTCTCTGTCTCTGTCTCTCTCTCATACACACACACACACACACACACACACACACACACTCTCATACTAGTCCTTTGAACTAGGAATGGTGAGGTATAGTTTCATTTTGAAAATAGAGAAACTGAGACATAGGCAGCAATTTTTTGTTCATAGTCACAGAAAATGGCATTTATGAAGCCATATCTTCTGATTTCTAGCTTAGTATTTTTTCCATTTTATCTTCCTATGGATGTGCATCTCTCATTTTGTGTTATAGTAGAGTGAGATAGCATATAGACCAGATTTCTGGAGTCTTAGGCAGATATTGTCTCATCATGAAGATGATAGGGTATTTTTTTTCTCCCTTCCCTTCCAGCATATTCTTCATTAGCCAATGTGGACCTGGCTTTAGAGCAGGGAGATCCATTGGCCTTGTATCAGGCGTTATCATCCCCAGCTCTGGGTCTTCAAGCTCTGCAGCAGGACAACTGTGATTGGTACTTGAAGCAGCTCCTAAATGAGAAGCAGCAGAAGAAGCAGGTAAAGAGATTATTTAGCACCTGGGAGAGTTAATCTGTCTATTTGAGTCCTTTATTGTCCTTTCAACATTTTTAAGGGGGCCCCATTATGAGAATTTTTCCCCCTTTACACATTTCCTTGGCTGTGGAGGGTGTGCAGAAGCTCTTAGCTTAGAGCCTTAGGGCTAGAAGGGACTTTCAAGGCTTCTAGTCTAACCTCCCTCATCCTGAGATGAGGAAGCTGAGGCTTAGGCAGGGTGAAGTGACCTGTTGAATGTCACACAGGTAGTATGTGACAAAGATAGGATTTTGAGTCCAGGGCTTCTGACTGCAAACCCAACTTTTTTTTTTTTTTAAACCCTTGTACTTCGGTGTATTATCTCATAGATGGAAGATTGGTAAGGGTGGGCAATGGGGGTCAAGTGACTTGCCCAGGGTCACACAGCTGGGAAGTGTCTGAGGCCGGGTTTAAACCTAGGACCTCTTGTTTCTAGGCCTGACTCTCACTCCACTGAGCTATCCAGCTGCCCCTCCCCCCCCCCCAACTTTTTTTGTATGAGGCAATTGCGTATATAACTCTCCTGGTGAAGCATATGGGTTATGAGTCACTCATAAATTAATTTCCTTGAAATCCTCATATTTGTATAACTGTGAACCATTTCGTTGGAAAGAAATCATAAAACCATAAGAAACCATTGGGTTGCACATTATCCTAGAAATGAATACTTGAAGGCTTTAAATAATGCCATTCTTTCTTGTTTGGATCCTCCTTCAACAGTAAAAAAAATAGTTCATGTTGCATGCTGAGGAGATTCCAGGGAATCTTTTTTATAGCATCTTTTGTAGCTGCATGCAAGACTGAAATATTCAGTTTTCGCCATTGTCTTTGACCATTGGGTCTTTGTGGATTCATGCTGAGAATACAGGTCCATGGAAGACTTAGGTGAATGTTAATTTGCCTTCTTCAGAGTGGAGTGATTGGTCCATTGCAGAAGGAGGACCTGCAGGCTGGAGTGGATGCTGCTAACCGTGCAGCCCTTCAGTATCAGAAAAGTAAGTGCCTTCAGCGAGTGTCTGCACATTTAGGTATGTGTGTAAGGGACTGGGGAGCAGAAAAAATGTTGAGGAAAAATGCTACCAGACAATTCTGGGTTAGTCTAGCCTTTCTTGAGAGATGCTGGAGCCATGTGGCATATGCCACTAAACCACTAGGCATCCTCAGTGGCTCTGGAGCTATTCCTGGAGCTTGAGAGAGTAGGCTGGATAGAATGAAGGCATTCTTCTTGGCTTAAAGCCACTTGGTGGTCAGTCTTAGTGCCCTCAATATTCTAGAAACACTTCAGGAAAAGCTAACTAGACTCCTTTGGTTATTATGTTTGAATTTTTTGTACTAACTTGGAGTTTTCAGAGCTACTGAGATTCTGAAAGGTATCTTAATATTAACAGTAAGAATAACAGCTAACATTTATGTAGTGTGGTTACTGTGTGCCAGGAATAATGCTAAGCACTTAACTGTTATTTCATTTGAATCCTCATAACAGTCTTGGGAGGAAGACACTTATCACCCCCATCTTACAGATGAGGAATCTAAAGCAAACAGAAGTTAAGTGATTTGCTCAAGGTTTCACAGTTATTAAATGTCTCAGACCACTTTTGAACTCAGGGTCTCCTTGACTCTACACCCAAGTTCTCCATATACTATTCCACCTAGCTACACCTAATCTAGGATTAGGCCAGGACCTGATGCTGATATAGCCTTGTAGTCTGGCAAATCTAAGTTATTTGTAGCATTATTTCATTATTGTTGATACTGAAATAAAATGAATCTTTATGTGTTAGGTTTTTCCACAGGATATTCTACTTTTTCCTCTGCATGACTGTTTTAATTTTTCCCAAAAGGTATTTTAGATTGTTCTTGCAGGTGAATTTTAGATGGGTAGAACTTGGATAAACTGACTTAACAGATTTTAAAATCTACTTCCATGCAATTATGCAATTTCCATTTGTACTTAGCCTGAATTTATCTTCTATTTAAAAGTATTTTCTTTAATAAATGTACAAATATTCTTTTTCTTGAACATTGACTTAGGAAAATGAAACTAATTACCCAAAATGAGCCAAAGCCTGTGGATTTCTGGTCTCTTTGAAATCGAAGTACTTTCTCAAAATATGAACACATCAATATACATAGGTCTGTTCCTTTGCCTGATTGCATACTGCTTCTCTCCTGTTATCTGAAGGCCACTTTGTGAATTTCTTGCCTTATATTGCACAGCAACCAAGCTGTCCTCTTGACTGCTTTTGCCACCTGATGGCTGTGCAGGGAAGTGCCTTACCTGACACCACCTTCCTTCCTCCAGACGCCTTCACACTGCATGGATTCCTAAAATTGCTGTGTATCCTCCATTTCCTTTCTCTTTAATAGCTTAGTGAATTCTTTAGACAGTTCCTTCAATTAAACAAATGGTTCTTGTGCACCTACTATATGCCAGGTACTGTGCTTGGCACTGGGAAAACAAAGACAAAATTCTTTACATTCTGTTGAGTAATTATAATATATACAAAGAGAAGCAAATATAAAGTACTTTGTGTAGAGAGGGCTATCTTTAAACTTGGTTATCATCTGAGCCATGAAGGAAGACAAGGATTTTGAGAGGTATCAATGAAGGAGTGTATTCTTCACATGGAGATCATTTGTACAAATGAAGAATTGGGAAGTGGAATGTTAACTTGGTAAATAGCTGGTCATCCATCATGGCTGAATTTTATAGTGTGTGAAGACCACTGTGACATAAGCCTGGAAACTTAAGTTTGAGATAGATTACAGAGGGCCTTAAGTGCCAAACTGAGTGGTTTGTATCTTAATCTTAAAAACAATATAGAAGTTAAAAAATTTTAAAGTAGGGGCATGGACTCATATTAAAAAGTTGTTTTTAGAACCATAAAACATGGAACTATAAAGGGACATGTATGTATGTTTTTATACACATACATGTGTGATGTTGAATATTTTGAGCAAGAGAATGGAATGGAAGTAGTATTTTTGGAATATTGATCTGGTAGTAAGGCTAATGGATAGATTTGAAAGTTAAAAGATTGGTTATAGGGAGATCTATTGGGAAGCTGAGCTTTAAAGGTTAAAGATCCTGTTTTGTAATCTATAAGCTTGTTTTAGCTATTGACTTTAGATACTTAATAAGCATACATTAAGTGCCTACTGTGTGCTGAACTCTGGGGATACAGAGAATTGGAAAAACAGCCTTTTTCCTTGAAGACGTCACATTCTAATGGTGGAAACATGTAAATTACCAAGTATATACAAGGTATAGACAGAGTTGGGAAGACATTTTTATAAGGTGGTGTTTAAGCCAAGTCTTGAAGGAACTAGGAGATATTAAGAGGCAGAGATGAGGAAGACCACAGCCAATGAAGAGGCCTAGAAATCTGAAACAGAATGTTTGGGAAAAGCACATAAAAAATGTGGAGGAGAGGAAAGCATAAGAAGACTGGCAAGTTAGGAATAACCCAGGGTGTGAAGAGTTTTCAATGCCAAACAAGAGGATTTGATTCTGGAGACCATAGCCATTTTTTGTTTGGGGGTGGGAATGCAGAAATTTTGACTTTAAAAATGCTATTTTGGTGGTTGAGTGGAGAGCCATTCGAATGGCTCGAAACTTGTAAGCTAGAGAACAAGTAGAAGGATATTGTGATATACTGAGAAGTGATGATTACTTCAAGTAGAATGTTGGTATGAATAGAAAGGAGACATAAACATGAAATGCTATGAGGATAGACAGGGATGACAGGGTTTGGATATATATATATATATATATATATATATATATATATATATATATATAGAGAGAGAGAGAGAGAGAGAGAGAGAGAGAGAGAGAGAGATAGAGATAGGTGGGCAATGAGAGATAGAGGATAAGTCTTTGTGAGTGGAAAGATGATGCCTTTGACAGTAACGTATAAAATAGAAGTAGGGAAGGTTTAGTGAGGATAATGAGTTCTATTTTGGGCATATTTTGAATTTGCAATATTTATGGGACATGCAGATTAAAATGTCTAGAAGACTATTGGAAAGGCAAGACTCATTGAGCTCAGGTGAGAAATTAGGGCTTGATATATAGATCTTTTTTGGGACAATAACTCTTCTCTTGAACTTTTAAAGCCCTGCACAACCTAGCCCCAACCTCTCTTTCTAGCAGCATTGGACATATTTCTTCTGCTCTTGTACTCTGCAATTACCCCAAACAAGCCTTTTCTCCTTTTTTTATATAATACTCCATCTCTCATCTCTCTGTCTTTATAGCAATGATCCAACATACGTGGAATGATTTCTCTCCTTAATTTTAGTGTCAATCTCTCTTTTTTTTTTTCAAACATTTATTAATATTCATTTTTAACATGGTTACATGATTCATGCTCCTCCTTTCCCCTTCGCCCCCCCGCACTCCCATGGCCAATGCATATATTAATATTCATTTTTAACATGGTTACATGATTCATGCTCCTCCTTTCCCCTTCGCCCCCCCCGCACTCCCATGGCCAATGCATATATTAATATTCATTTTTAACATGGTTACATGATTCATGTTCCTCCTTTCCCCTTCGCCCCCTGCACACCCATGGCCGATGCACATTTCCACTAGTTTTGTCATGTGTCCTTGATCAAGACCAATTTCCAAATTGTTGGTAGTTGCATTGGTGTGGTAGTTTTGAGTCCACACCCTCAATTACGTCCACCCCGACCCATGCGTTCAAGCAGTTGTTTTTCTTATATGTTTCCTCTCCTGCAGTCCTTCCTCTGAATGTGGGTAGCATTCTTTACCATAAATCCCTCAGAATTGTCCTGGGTCATTGTATTGCTGCTGGTACAGAGGTCCATTACATTCAGTTTTACCACAGTATATCAGTCTCTGTGTACAATGTTCTTCTGGCTCTGCTCCTTTCGCTCTGCATCTGTTCCCGGAGGTCTCTCCAGTTCGCCTGGAACTCCTCTAGTTTATTATTCCTTTTAGTACAATAGTATTCCATCACCGGCATATACCACAGTTTGTTCAGCCATTCCCCAATTGAAGGACATACCCTCCTTTTCCAATTTGTTGCCACCACAAAAAGCGCAGCTATAAATATTTTCATACAAGTCTGTTTATCTATGATCTCTTTGGGGTACAAACCCAGCAATGGTATGGCTGGATCAAAGGGCAGGCATTCTTTTATAGCCCTTTGAGATGATTCCAAATTGCCAGCCAGAATGGCTGGATCAGTTCACAGCTCCACCAGCAATGCATTAATGTCCCAATTTTGCCACATCCCCTCCAACATTCATTACTCTCCCCTTCTTTCATTTTAGCCAATCTGCTAGGTGTGAGGTGA
>NC_058131.1:684399373-684468878 GCF_016433145.1 Gracilinanus agilis
TTCTTAATTACTTGCTGGAGTCTCTTTGCTAGTATTCTATTTAAGATTTTTGCATCTATGTTCATTAGGGAGATTGGTCTGTAGTTTTCTTTCTCTGTTTTTGATCTCCCTGGCTTTGGAATCAGTACCATATTTGTGTCATAAAAGGAATTTGGTAGGACTCCTTCTTTGCTTATCATATCAAATAATTTGTATAGTATTGGGATTAGTTGCTCTTTGAATGTCTGATAGAATTCACTTGTGAATCCATCATGCCCTGGCAATTTTTTCTTAGGGAGTTCTTTGATGGCTTGTTCAATATCTTTTTCTGATATGGGATTATTTAGGTATTCTATTTCTTCTGCTGTTAATCTAGGCAGTTTATATTTTTGTGAATATTCGTCCATATCTCAATCTCTCTTTTTAAGAAGGAGAGATGAAGGGAAAAATGGAGGAAGGAGGGAAAGAGAAGCTGAGGGATGGGTGATTTTCTTTTTTTAAATGATAGGGGAGGTATGCCCTTGTTCATAGGTCGCCAGGAATGAACCACTACATAGGCAGAAGGTTGAATCTGTGAGAGTGGAAATGATAACGAGAGCAATCTGCTGAAGGGGACTGGATAGGATGATGAGATCTAGGGTATATAGGGAGAAAGAAAGAAAGAAAGGTCATTTCATTTAAGATTGGAGTTATAGAGGAGATGATGGGCATTTTCTTAATGAATGAGATGATGGAGAAAGGGGAGCTAATGGCTTGAATTTCTATGACCAAAATTGGTTATTTTTATTAAGGTGATTAAGGTGACAAGCCCTTTTCTCATCTCTTGTTCATTTTCCAGGGTTGGCAGCAGTGACTTCAATTAATTCTGCAATCCGAAGAGGTGTTGCTGAAAAGACTGTGTCAGAGCTGATGAATCCTGAGGCCCAGTTGCCACAGGTGTATCCTTTTGCTGCTGAACTTTACCAGAGAGAGCTGGCTACCTTACAGCAGCAGAGCCCTGATGTAAGTAACTGAAACTATGCGGTTTGTAAGGGACAAAGTATAGAAGTGGTCTTCAGAATCATTAGGCTAAATCAGTATTATTCCTCAGCATGGTGTCTAGATAGCATGTTCTCTCCAAGTAATAAATGATTTCCATGTTGGGTTTAAAGAAAAATACTCTTCCCCCTTCTTGTTGGTAGAATAACTCTTCCTCATAGCTACTTTCCTTTCTCTCTCTCTTTTTTAATTTAGCATAATCTTACCCATCCTGAACTCTCAGTTGCAGTTGAGATGTTGTCATCAGTGGCTTTAATCAATCGGGCTTTGGAATCAGGAGATAGAAATACTGTCTGGAAACAACTGAGCAGCTCAGTTACAGGTCTTACTAATATTGAAGAAGAAAATTCCCAGAGGTGAGTGAAAAAGGAGGGAAGGAACTTAGATACCTATTGTAAATACTTTTCATTTGTTTTTCTTTAAATTAATTTTGAATTGACATCTTTTATTTTTACATCTTCTAAAATTCCCATTATGCATGTTCTCCCTCCCCCTCCCCAAAAGCCATGTAATAAAGAATGTTTTAAAGAAAAAGAAGGGAAAAAATGAGCAAAACAGCTCAATATATCACACAGAAAAAAACCTGGAAAAAAAAAAACCAGAAAAATCTGAAACATATAGTATTTCCATGCTTGTATTCTGCAAAGGGATAGTGGATGTGTTTTCTCATTTCTTCTTTAGGGGCTGTGAAAGGGAATTTTTATTCCCTTTGCCTGTTTTAAGTTAATACTTTTAAAAAAATTTTTTAAAGTGTTTTTAAAAATTCTTTTAAACCCTAATGTCTTTTATTTATATCCTTCTATATTTTATTTGTTACAGGGCTAGGCAATGGGGGTTAAGTGACTTTCCCAGGGTCACATAGCTAGGAAGTGTCTGAGGCTAGATTCGAACCTAGCACCTCCCATCTCTAGGCCTGGCTCTCAATCCACTGAGCCATCCAGCTGTCCCCTAAGTTAATACTTAAAGTACCCCTACTTAACACTTAGTAAGTCACTAACAGAAAAAGTTCACACCCCCAAAGACCATAAGCACTGACCTTTGGGCAGTGCCAAGTAAATTGAGAGGCTATGATTGGTTCCTATGAAGTGGAAGAGAGGAGTGACAGGGAGAAACTGCTTGTAAAAAGCCAGCTCAGAGATTCCTGAGGAGGCATTTTAGGAGGAATTTGGCTGAAGTGGAAACTTTTTCTGCAATTAATTCTGTGAGGCACTTTATGAAGATATATTTGGCATGGGTGAGTCAGGCTGAAGAAGCATTCTGCAAGGCATATATTCGGCGTTGTGACTTGAGCTGAAGGAAGAGGCTTATGCTGGTGAGACCCTTGTTGAAGAGGCTACTGGACTTCCCCATGGAGATCTGGGAGTGAGCTGAATTTCTTCAGATAGGAGCTCTAGGGTTGTAGGCTAGGAAATATTTTCTACTTGCCTCATATATTTCCCTCCTTTTACTATATGTGTATATTAAATTAAATTTTTAAGAGCTTCTAACAGCATTTTGACTTAAGAAGTTAACTTTATGTATGGCAACCACAACAATTCTTTTTCTTTAACCATTATTACTTTTGTCAAACTGAAATTTTTAACAATTACATTTGGCCACCCACTTTGAATTATTACAGGAACAAAGAACATATTTTCTTTTTTTAATTTGCAACATTCATTTTTGATTTGTGGTTCTTTTTACATTGTTGTAGTCATTGTTTATATTGTTTCCTTGACTGCTTCATGCTGCACAAGTTCATATAAATCTTTTCATGCTTCTTTCTAGTCTTCATATTTATCATTTCTTGCAGCACAGCAATATTTTATTATATTTGCATACCACAGTTTGTTTAGCCCTTTCCCAGTTAAAGGATGTTTCTGGTTCTTTGTTCCCACAAAAGATGCTGCTTTAAATATTTTGGTGAATTTGGGCTTTTTAAAATTTTAAAATTTAAATTTTCTTTTTCTTTTCTTTTTTTAATTTAAAATTTTCATTTTATTTTGAATATTTTCCCATAGTTACATATTTCATGTTCTTTCCCTCTCCCCCAAGGCCCCCCCACACCCCTGTAGCCAATGCACAATTCCACTGGGTTTTACATATATCATTGATTAAGACCTTATTCCATATTATTGATAGTAGTTAGACTAGAGTTATCGTTTAGCCTCTACCTCTCCAATAATATCTCCATCAGCTGAATTTGGGCTTTTTATTTTTTATTTTTTTTATTTAAGCCCTTAACTTCTGTGTATTGGCTCCTTGGTGGAAGAGTGGTAAGGGTGGGCAATGGGGGTCAAGTGACTTGCCCAGGGTCACACAGCTGGGAAGTGTCTGAGGCTGGATTTGAACTTAGGACCTCCCATCTCTAGACCTGACTCTCAATCCATTCAGCTCCCCCCCCCCCCCCCCCCCAATTTGGGCTTTAAAACAACAACAACAACAACTAGGCAATGGGGATTAAGTGACTTGCCCAGGATCACACAGGTAGGAAGCTGAACCTAGGACCTCCCAGCTCCAGGCTTGGCTCTCAATCCACTGAGTCACCCAGTTGTCACCTAATCTGGGTTTTTTAAATAACTTTCTTGGAGCTAGTAATATAATCTGGTCAAAGGATATATAGACATTTAATCACTTTATTTGCATAATTCCGAATTGATTTCCAAAATGATTAGAGCAATTCACAGCTCTACCTGACACTAGTATACCCATCTTCTCATGACCCCTTCCTACTTTAATGATTGCCATCTTTGCTTTTTATTTCTTTCATTATTAGTGATTTGTAGAATTCACTCATGGTTAACAGTTTACAGTTCTTGTATTTGAGAGCTGTTCATATCCTTTGACTACTTGTTGGGAAATGGCTTTTGATTTTACATAGTCAGACACTCCATATATGCATGTGTGCACATATATCTTGCATACCAAACCCTTTTCAGAGGAATATGATACAAATCTTTTGATAAAAGGACTTTTTTATCATTTTACCTCTTTTTTCATATCTTAGATACATTAATTTTGTTCGTGCAGAAGCCTTTCACTTTTGTGTAATTAGAATCACTTTTGTACTTATCTCTGTCTCTTCATTTGGTTTAGAAGACATCTCCTACCTATTGCCGTGAAGTGTGTGGTGTGATTTGGAGAAACAATATCTAGACTATCAAGGGAGATAATGACCAAAGGACGAATGAAGGGGGGATATGATGCTGTCATCAAGCCCCATCTGGTGTTGATGAAAAAGAGAGAAGTGAATCAATTTCAATAGAAAGGGGAGTGTCAAAAATATTATCCTCAGTGTCTCAGTGTTTGATTAACCCAGATGCACCAGTTCCTATCATACCCTCTATGATAGGAACTTGAAAGGAAATTGGCAGAGATCAAGCTTCTGCCAGTACTTTATATGGAATACCATATCAAATTCCTATGACCTGATTATCAAAGATCATAACATTAAAAAAATTTGAAGAGAAGGCAGATTATATACTTTGAATAGGTTCATTCTTAACCAGATAATGGATAGGGTCAATTACAAAAGAAAAACTCCTTCCATTTGTTAACTCCTCTTTTAAACCCATTTAATCTTATATGGAGACATTGAGATTTATGTATTGCCTCTTTTCCTCTTCTCAGAGGAATTGTTTAATAGGGTCTTTAAGGATCCTACTATTTTATTTGTGCTGATTCAAACTGTTGTATTTTGGTATTTGATCTGCTTTCTAGCTTACCTTGAATTCTTTCACATTTTCTAGGTCCTAGAGAACTCTTTAAAAACAATATTCCTAAAATCATTTAATCCCCATTACATAACCCATAACATTCTTTGTATACAGAAGGCAAGGGTTATTTTTTTAAAAAATGCCTAGTTTCATACTTCTTCTTGTGAAATATAGGACTGACTTAATGATCTTTTATCTCCTAGATCTTTGGCCCCATCTCTCTTCATTGCTTCTTTCCCATGTTAATCCTGCGATCTTCTATTTATGCTGGGACTTAAACTTTTTAATTTCCCTTTGGGAACAGGTACATTGATGAACTGATGAAGTTGAAAGCACAGGCACATGCTGAGAATAATGAGTTCATCACATGGAATGACATTCAAGCTTCCCTGGATCTCGTGAATATGATGGTACAAGAGGAAAATGAACGTAAGTATCCTTCCAGCTCAGAAAGAAAGTGCTGGCACCATTCTAGAGTTATCCTGAAGTACTATTTCTGGGAAGGTTTTTGATGAAAAAGGAATAGGAGATAAAACCCAAAAATCTAGTGTTGGATATTATCTTCAAATTGCCCAGAGACTGTATAATGGCCTTCTGGGTTATATAATCCAACCCTCACCCAAAAGAAATCCCCAATGCAACATACCAGAAGGGTGGTGATGCTGTTTTTGCTTGAACGGCCTCCAGAGGCAGTTGGCCTAATCTTTTTAAGGAAGCTCTTTCAAATAACACATGCAAATTTGCATGTTTGTTATGTCTTCCCCATGGCTCTTGGTTTTTCTTCCTGGGGCCATTGTAGTATAGAGAGGAGGGGGTCATATAGTTTTTTCAAGCTTTTGCTGAGTTCTGAAGCAGTTAGGAGTTTGGAATCTTGAGGGAAATAGGCAGTTGGTTTGAGTCTCCCGTGGAGAGAGGTTGTCTAACCAACTGAGCTGCTTCCTTACCTATCTGTAGTATTGAAATTTAGCCTAGCTTTGAAATATTTAAGAAATTGTTATTTTGGATAAACCCTTTATATCTTCCTTCCCAATATTATTTCCTACCTTCCCTCCCTTACCTTATATGTCTGTGGAGTTAATAAGGAGAGTAATTAGAGAGGAGTTCAAAATCTGTGAAGGGTTAATTGTTATTTGACAGTATTAGATATAAAGAAATTAGTCAGTCATCATTTATTCCCTTTAGATAGCAATAGCATTTTGTAAGCTGAGTTAAAGGCTGGTCCTTACTCAGACTCCATCTCTGCCTCCCTTCCCCCACCTGAGGTTCCGGAGACAACTGTTAGGGCTTCCTTTGATCCACTTTCCTGACAAATCATCCTTTAAAGATAATAAACCCTTTTGTGTTTCAACAGACCTATTAGTATAATTTGTCCGTTAGTTATTAAGAGAGGGAAGAAGAGGGAAAGAACCAACATACTCTGGGCTTGAAAGGAAGCCGGTATCCATCTTGAAGGAAGGTGTAACTTCAGAACAAGTCCCTTCCTGTGAAATTAACTAAGCCTGTTGTTAATTTCAGTTTAGTCTATTTCCCTCAGCCTGTGTTTGAGTCTAAGTCCCAGTCTGTAAAGCCTGCTGTTTGTCTGTTTAGTTTAATTTCTCCTCTCCCTGAAGATCTGTTTCCCTTCTGTGTTATACTCCTGACTTCAGCCCTATTATATCCTAAATCTCCTTAATCCCAGCCTACCTGTAACTTAGATTACCCACTTAGCAAGTCTCTGACAACCTCCTTCCAAAATTCCCTTATCCCACACACCTTTCCTCAAATTACCCCAATTACACCATGCAGAATTTGGATGGCACACTGTTGGGAAACTATTGTGTAGTTATTTATAATGCGTTTTTTTTTTTAATTTTATGTATATTTGTGTCTATTTAATGACATTTAAAAGTGATATAACTCTGCTTTTTTATTTGCATATTTAGAATATTTTAGTTGCATTGTGAAACCTCATAATAAAATTAAAAATTTTGGATTTTTCAATGCTGTATCCCCAAAGTACATAGGCTTTGTTTGGTCTCACAAATCTGGGAAGAGTTCACCTGTGAGATTTTATCTTTTGTTTGAGGACCAGCCAAGCTAAAGTCATATATATATATAAACCCAGATTGCTCACAGGTTGGTAACTGAAGAAGGGGTATTCTAGGTAATTGCCCTTAATAATGGTGCTTTTTTTTCCCCCGAGAAAGAGAAGATAACTTGGTCCTCCTTTCAATAAAGACTGCTCATTATTTTTTTAAAGGACCTGAGTACTGAAATATGTAGTACAAAAGAAAGATTTCAAATTATACAGAACAAAAATCCATCACACATTCATAAATTGTTTGGAGTAAAGAAAAAATTCTGACCTTCTGATGACTTATCTTTTTTGTTTGATAATTATTTGACCTACACAGTTGTTCAAATTTTTAAAAATTGTTTTTTGCTGAGCTCGGAAATAGTTGAAGGAATGTATTGCAATTCCTATTTTATAAAATTAAAATACCTTTGGAAATAAATGGATTTTGTGTTAGTGGAAAGAGCTTTGAATTTAGAGTCAGAAGATATGGGTTTGAGTCTTGGCTTTCCAGTTCAATACCTTCTGTCTTTCACTTAATCCCTAAGTCTCATTTTACTCTTGTTTAAAAATAAGGAGATTGGATTAGATGCCTTCTGTGGCCCTTTCCAAAGCTGAATCTGTAATCTTGGGACATTTTTTGGTTTGTCTCATTATTTCCCTTTTAGGAATCTTAGCAATTGGCTTAATTAATGAAGCATTGGATGAAGGAGATGCCAGAAAGACTCTGCAGGCCTTGCAGATTCCTTCAGTCAAACTCGAGGGGGTACATGCTCATGTTGCCCAGCATTACCAAGATACACTGATTCGAGCCAAACGTGAGAAAGCCCAGGTAAGTGAATGACCTGAGAGGTTTTTTGAGTCACAGGATTTTGGCTATGTTAATGTAAGGCTGGAAGTAGGAATATTTAGCTATTTTTTCAGTGTTTAGTCTAATCATATTCAAGTTGCTTAAAAAGTGTGCATTTAATTGAATTTAATTCAGTAATAAATATTCATTGACTGCTTATAATGAGCAAGGTATTGTTCTAGGCTTTGTGCAAGTAATAAAAATTTATGAAATGCAGCTTTTATCCAAGTATAAAACCTTACTTGAGCAACAAGCAACTTGGAAAATAGAATAGGCCAAATTGAAGTTAATGACTCCACGAAAAAATAAGAAGTATTAAAATAATAAAAAAACTGATGAAAAATAAAAGAAGAAAGTGTAAGGTATCTTATATAAAAGCAACTGACAAATGGATTTAGGAGAGATAATTTAAATATCATTGAGTTCTCTGAAAGCCATGACAAAAAAAAAAGAGCCTAGACATTGTCTTTTAAGAAATCATAATAGAAAACTTCCTATATCTTTTAGAATCAGGGAAAAATGAGAATAGAAAGAATGTCTCTGTTATCTTCTGAAATAAATTCCCAATTGAAAACTCTCAGGATTATCATAGCCAAAATCTGGAGCTTTCAGGTCAAAGTTAAAATACTTCCAGCAATGAGAAAGAAAGAATTCAAGTACTGAGGTGCCACAGACAGGATCACAGAAGATTTAGTAGTTACCACTATATCTGATCCACATAGTGACCTACCAGTTTTAAAGGACTCATGATAATACAGTGAATGGACTCAGGGTGGACATTGACACTTTGGGGAGAAATGACCATGGCCAGTGCCAGAATTTGCTTTGTTTAATTATATATGTGTAATAAGGACGTGTGTGTTTGTGAAGGGGTGGAATTGAAAAGAGACTTTTTTTATTGATTGAAAAAATAGAATTTAATTGAAAAAAACACAGACCTTTTATTTTTGACAAATAGGTAGTCCAAATTGGCATTACCCTGTGGCTTCCATATAATATACTTTGAGTTAGAAAATAATGTCCAAACATTGGAAATTTGCATTAGCAGTTTTATTTTCAAGAATATCTTTTTAAGGAATTCATGGCATATGCAGATATTTTTAAGAATTTCTAGGACTAGGATTGATTTAATTTCTGTTTTACAATTAGCAATGGCATTATGAAAGTCAACTCACTTGAGAATAAGTAGTGTTATGAAGAAGCAAGAATTACATACTTGCCTATCATGCAGCAATATTGGTTGATAAACTTGAATACAATAATCCTATAAGTATCATATTCTATGTTTTGCTCTCTCTTGGCCAACATGAGTTTAGGGGGTTGGGAAGGGATTGAATTCTGTTCTCAGCATTCTGAAACTTAGGATTTTCAGGGAGTAACTCCACTCACCTCACAGAGTCCCAGAATTTCATATTGGAAGGGATTTTGGAGACTGTCAGATTCAACTCATATCTGAACAGGAATCCCCTCTCTAGAATTATTCCTGCTTAGATTAGAGGGTACCCTATTTTATCTGGACCAAATGAGGTTAAACTTCTAGTGGAACTGATTTGAGGTGAAGTAATTTCCTTTGAGTCTGTGAAATAATGAATTTTTTAAAAAGTTCACAAAATATGGGGGCAGCTGGGTAGCTCAGTGGATTGAGAGCCAGGCCTAGAGACGGGAGGTCCTAGGTTCAAATCCAGCCTCAGACACTTCCCAGCTGTGTGACCCTGGGCAAGTCACTTGACCCCCATTGCCTACCCTTACCAATCTTCCACCTATAAGTCAATACACAGAAGTTAAGGGTTTAAAATAATAATAAAAAAAAAATTCACAAAATAGGATAAAGAAATAGTGGAGTACTACATCAACCTTAGCTGAATGACTCTAGATGGGATTAAATTGCCTTTTTTAGTCATGAATTTAAGCCCTGAGCCCCTATTTGCTATATTGGGAGTAGTTTTAGAAGTTTGAGTCAGTTACCAAATTTAGACACTGAAAGAATCTTAACTGGAGCTTTTGAAGTTCTGATTTCTCTGGTAAACTTATTGAAGCAATTTGCTAATGGCTATTGGGTGTTCTTGGTCTATCAAGAAACTCCTTTTATAGCTGTTTTTTATCTTATTAGTAACTGAATTTAAAATGTTACAGCAATTGTCAACATATGTGTCCTACTTCCTCTTCCCTCAACAAAACAAAACAAAATAGAATCAGTGATCACTTGATTTCAAGAAGAGAAACAACTTCCAGAAACTTTTCACTAAGAAGAAATTTGGCTTCTGAACCTTTTGCGATCTAGAAAAATAGCAAAAAAAAAATTATTAGGCGGGATACCAGGAAAGGTCCTTTATTAGTCATTCTGTTTACATTTATTAAGCTTCTGATATGATATAAAACATGCTAGGTGCTGGGGGAGATTTAAAAAAAATCTTAAAAAAGATATTTTTGCTCTTGTGTGGTTCATAGTCTAGAAAGCAATTAAGTTACATGCACAAATAACTGTAAGATTTAATAAATGAATAATGCATTAGAGGAGGAGAGAGAGGTGGATAAAGTGCCTGTAAAGGGGGGCAGTAATATACGGGGTAAAATTTTAAAAAGATTGGACTAAATTTATCAGTGCGGTTGCCAGGAATTAATTCCAAATAATTTTTTAGCAATTTATTTATAAAATAGAGGAAAAGAGTGAAAGTAGAGAAATGGGAAAGAGGGCAGAGTAAGAGAAAAGCCAACTGTTAGGTAGGTACTTGATAGAAAGTATTTCACAAGAAGTGTGGTCTGAATCCTGCATCTTAACATATGTCAAGCACTGGAACCTTGAGTCTCACACTAGGTTTAAGTCCTTTTGCATTGGCATAGAAATTCATCAATCCCACCAGGATTAGTTTCTTTTTAACCTGTGTGCTCTTTTGGTACTATTCAGGTTAAGTCTGTGCTTCTGTGGCACTAGGTAGATGAAGTCTGTGCTCTTTTTTGATCCTATTTCAGACATATTCACAAAGCAGAGTCCCATAATATTTAAAGAGTTAATGACAGTTTCCCACAGTCAAAGGCTTTATGGGCAGGCAGTTACATTTAGAGCTAATGGACATACCAAACCTATGCTAGTGTAAAATCAAAAAGTCTTCAAATATTGATGATGTGCTTAGGAAAACTCAGTTGCACATGTAATTATAAAAATTTTCTAAAAATCAAAAATATATCCCTTATAATCAGTGACAATCAAAAAAATATGCATATATATTACAATCAGTGTCACTTAAGGAAAGGTATAATATAAAGGGTTCTTACCCAAGAATTTAGATCTATTTCTTCTTAACTTAGCCATGGTCCACAATGTGAGTGCAAATGGGGTAGATAAAGCAATGGAGGTATAGAAGCAATAATACATTCAAGAAAATATAAAAAAAAAATCCACAAAAGGCACAAAATATTTCAAGATACTTCAAGTCAATATAGGTTCCTAATACAGGTTTTCCTCTAGGTAGTGTATGTGTTGTCCTACAAGGGCAATTTGTTCAAGTAGAAGGATCAACCAAATACAGTGCAATAAAATAGTACAGATCCAGCAATAGGGAAATCTTATCACGATCAATAGTCAAATACAATCAGTACAACCACCTGGAATCAGGAAGTCTTGAGTTTAAATCTAGCCTCAGATTTACTTATTAGCTGTGTGACTTGTACAAGTCACTTAGCCCTTGTTTGCCTCAGTTTCTTCAATTATAATATGAGCTGGAGAAGGAAAATGGTAAACCATTCCAGGGTCTGCCAAGAAAACCACACACAAAGTCAGTCACAGAAGAAACAACTCAACCATAATGCATTAGAGAGATGGAAATTAGAATGCTATGAGAGTTCTTAGAATAACTTCCTGGAGGAGAATACTTTTTGATGGACTTTAAAGAGATAGGTAAGAAATTAAACATGTATACGTATACAAACATACATGTAGCTTAGGAAAATGAGAATGATTGGGGATAAGGAGTGAAGGAAAGTAGATAGGGTGAATTTTTCCCTCAAGGTTTGGATGTATTCACATACTCTCATATATTTTTCTCTTAACCTTTGCTTTTTCTTAACTGTTTCTTTTCCTTCTTCTCAAGTATTACTTTATACCTCCTTTTCTCTCTTACTCTTGTCCTCCAAATCATTTTCATTCTCTGACCCATCTCTTTATGAGGAATGATTGTATCAGCACATATCTGGCTTATACATTTACCTTTATTTAGGAGCTTAATAAGTAGTTTATTGGATGAAGGCTTCCTTATTCAGAGTATCTTTCATTTCTCTGTAATTCATGTACTTCTAAGTACTAATCACATTTAGTAGTTCTTAGAGTTATTTGGGATGGTGGATAATTATATTTTTCCTATCATTGAACATACTATTGGTTCTCAGAAACCATTGGTTCTTCTTTTCTTTCTGTTGATTCTAAACCTACCTACTGGGGTCAGGCAGTATAAGCCCAATATCTCTTTCACCTAATATCCTTTAAAATATTCGAGGACAGCCATAACCATATCACTTTCTCTTTCCTTCAAATGCCTGGCATATAATAGATATTCAATAAATTTTTGTTAAATTGAATCGAGCAACCCTAGTTTCTTCAAATCATTTTGGTATGGCATGCTTTCCAGTCTTGGAAATGAGACACTTATAGTGATGTTTGCTCTAAATTTCTCTCATATCCTTTTAATTATATCCTTTCTAATTTTATCTGCATTGTTTTGTTTATGCAAAAAAATTTAAATTTTATGTAATCAAAATTGTCTATTTTACTTTCTGAATTGTATTCATCTCTTATTTGGTCATGAACTCTACTCCTTTCTGTAGATCAAAAGGAAATTTCCTTGCTCTTCTAATTTGTTTATGATTTGATTTTTTTTTTATCTCTAGATCATGTACAGTTTAGGGCTTAGATTGGATTTTGTCATATAGTACAACATATCTTAGTAGTTGAGTATTGAGTATAGAATGGAGTGGGATGCTTCAGGGTAGCATTGCATGTGTTCAGTCAGATTCTGGATTGCTCCTGGGAGGATGTTTTAGAGAAGGTTCTTCAGTTCGAATCAGTAGTGAAAGTTTATTAAATGCCCACTCTTTACAAGGCAGTGTCTGAGGTCATGGAGAAGTAAAGAAAAAAATAAAAATCTCCACTACAAAGGAGCTTATTTTCTATTGGGAGGCACAACAAGAACTCAAATAGGTATGATGAGTGAAAGTCACAGAACCTCTACTTCATCTTCCTCATCTATAAAATGGAGGTAACAGTAGCGCACCTATTTTCTAGGCTTGTTGTGAGGATCAGGTGCCATCATATTTGTAAGAGATTTTACATAGTGTCTGGCATATAGTAGATATCCTTGTTGTGGTTGTTATCCTCAGACTGATGTTAGAAACTGAGAGTGAGGGAAATGAGAAATGTTGATAGATAAGAAAGGTGTTGTGGAGGTAAGGTCTCTTAAGATTTAGCAACTCATTGTATATAGAGGCTAAGAGAGGCTTTCTAAGATTTTGAACTTGAGTGACTAGTCTAGATGATAGTGCAGGTCTGGGCTTTCTTTTAAGGGATGAGAGAAGCATATGGGGAGGGATCAACCTTGACAAGGAAGGGGCTGAAGGAGGATGAGGAGAGGTTTAGAATAGGGGGAAGTGAGTTTGTGGCATGATCTGTTTTTTCAATAAAAGAAGGAGAAGCAGGAAGAATTCTTTTCTATTTCTGAGATTCTGTGATTCTTGGTTCTTGTTTTTCTGTTATGAATTCTTGTTATTATCATTTGATGAATGGAAGAACTTTTTTTCATTGGGATGGGTAAGGAAGGTAGAGAAGCCTCAAGTGGACCCATTCTTATTTTACAGTTCCCCATTCCTGCTAGACAGGGGAATCTTTGTCGAAGAAGAACTATCATTAGGGGTTAAGCTTGAATCCTTTGCTTACAACTGTTGAGAATGGATTCAAAACCCTAACCTTTGGGGTTGGGGGAGGAGTTATTTGTGACAGATTTCATTTTATTCCTTATTTAGAGACTAGGGCCTAGGTCACTCCCTATGAACCTCCCAGGTTTTTTTAATTAATTTAAATCCTGGAGGCAATACATTGCATAGTTTGGAATTGAGATTTGTTGACCATTTTCCATATTTAGTTTACACAGTGGCTGTGTGTATGTGTGTGCACTTCTGGCATTTCTATTTTCAGTAATTGCCAATAGGAAGTGACTTGCTGAGAAGAAACAAGTTGCCACTGCCCCCAAAGTGGTCCATGACAAAAAAACATAATAAGAAATTTTTGCTTTAGACTCTTATTTTCTTCTTCTTCCCTTTGGGGAACCTCTCAGTTCTGCTAAAATGCTTTACTTGGTCTTCTGGTTATGCCTTTTACTTCCTCATTTCTGTGTTTCAGTAATGCCATTCCCCTATTCCCTAATTATCCACTTTTTATCCATCCTTTAAGACTGAGTTTAGCTCCCATCTTCTGAGCAAAGTTCTAACTACTTTAACCTGAAGAATTCTCTCTTTTCAAAATCAACTGTGCAAAAATGGAATGGCATGGGACAGTTGCTAGGTAGTATAGTGGCCAGAGTGCCTAGCTAGGAGGACCGGGGTTCAAATGTGGCCTCAAATATTGCCTAGCAGTGTGACCCTGGGCAAGCCACTTCACCCCAGTTGTCTATCCCTTATCTTTCTGCCTTAGAACAGATAGTTCTAAGACAGATAGTTCTAAGAGTTTGTTTTTTTTTAATGTAATGACAAAACTCTAAAAACCAACCAAATAAAAACCCAATCCTTCTTTTCCTGCATTTTATAAA
This sequence comes from Gracilinanus agilis, assembly GCF_016433145.1. NCBI lineage: Eukaryota > Metazoa > Chordata > Mammalia > Didelphimorphia > Didelphidae > Gracilinanus > Gracilinanus agilis. The sequence continues at coordinate 684,413,780 of NC_058131.1, forward strand.
GATTTTTAAGGACATTGGATCATGAGAATACACTATTCCTTGTTAAGGCAGATTCTTCTGATTGAGTTGAAGTGTGAGCTGAATGAAGGGCCCCCGGTGAAGAGCTGGTATTGATAGACTGTTTTAAGGTTTATCAAATATTTATATCACCCAAAACTTGGGAGGTTAGAGAATAGAACTGTTTTTGTTATTTTTCCCTATTTATTTATTTGTTTGTTTGTTTATTTTAATGGGTGTATATGTGTATATATATATTTATATAAAGATACATATATTACATATTATATATAAACATAAAATAATAAAAATAATTTTATTTATTTATACTCAGAGAGGATCAGAGATTAGTTTTGGATCAGAAAGTTCCTTTATGCCAGAATCTCCCTTGGAGCCCATGTTTTCCAATTCTACATCCTGTTTTCTCAAGGTAGTCTGAAACTGAAATATGGATGGCTTGGCTTTTATGCCCAGAGAATAATGAGATGATCAGAAAGGGTCCAGTTTTAACTTTTACTGTCTTGTCATAACCTTTTTGATCAGCCCTTTTGTTGCTGTTTTGAAACATTTTAAATCTCCTTTTCTTTTTTGTATGTATATATTAATAACCAGCTCCTCTTTAAGTGCCTTCAGAGTAAATAAAAGTCTTGTGTTACTCTTTTTCATGTCTTCTGTGGCATAGATGCTCAGTCTCTATTTACTGATTTGATATCCTTGTTTGGAATCTGACTCTAAGGAGATTGGGGAATGTGCCTTGCCCTTTATGGGCCTCTTAACTGATTTGGGCCTGATAGAATTAGAGTCTCATCCGCAATGTAAATGGATGCTAATGATGTGTTAAATACCCCATGGCAACTTTTGGTCAAATTTTGCCCTTTTCTGCACAGACTCTAAGGAAGAAGTGATTGTGGAAGTTGAACATTATTTGAACCTAGTCCTGCATGACTAGGAAATTGCAGGGGACCCCAACCAAGGACCTGGGATATGTGTGTGGGGAATTTTCTCATCGTTGTAAATCTAAGCTGTCCATATGTCTTACCTGAAATGTGATTCCATACTAATCATTCCACTATTGGTGCTAATGAGAATAGATCACTGTAGAAGCACTGGGAGATGTTTGATTTAATATCAGTTTGTTGGCCTTCTTCCAGTTTTATCCACATATGCTCTCAGAATAATCTGTCTCATCTGGTTTCACAACAGATTCCAAGTCTGAATTTCTATGAGACCGTTCCCCTCAGCCTCCTAAATTACTTTTCAGTGGTTTTTGATATGTCAGTCTTCTTCATTCTCCTGAGTAATGTTTTGCAAATGAGCTTTTGGTTTAAACCAGTGTTGTCTGTAGTTTTTATATTTCTTTGCTTATCAGGAACATCAGGTGTTTGTTGCTTCAGGCATTTCTGGGCCCATTGTAGTAATGTCTCACATCAGTTAATCTCTTAAATAATGATGATAGATATATTTCCCATTACATAAATGGTAAAAGGATATGAACAATTCTTAAAAGAACTGCAAAATATTCACAACTACATGAAAAAACACTTCAAGAGTGCTTCAATGAATTAATAATACAAGAAATAAAAGTTGAAACCCTGAGATTTCACTTCATACTTTGTAAATTTGCAAAAAAAAAAATAGCTAATGATCATCATTGGAAGGATTGTGGCAAGATAGGCAAACTAATGCATTGTTGGTAGACCTGTGAAATGGTTACAGCCATTTTGGAAAGCAATTTAGAATTATGTAAATAAAATGATTAAAATGTCCATACCCTTTGAATCAGAGACTCTATTACTGGGCTTATACCCCAAGGAAAGCACTGATAAAAAAAAATCCCTATATATTCCAAAGTATATATAACAACACTTTTTTAACCCTTACTTTTATTTTATGTCTTATTAATAACTGAGATAGGAGGATTAGGTCTAGGCAAATTGAGGTCAGATTTGATGCCAGGTTCTCCTGACTCCATGCCTGGCAGGCACTCTATCCACTGAAATACTTTTTGTGATAATTTGGAATTGGCTAAATTAATGTTGTACATTAATATAATGAAATACTACTGTGCTGTAAGAAATGATGTATGTGATTAATACAGAAAAACCTGGAAAGATCTAAATGAAATGATGTGGAATGAAATAAGTATTCACTGAGACTTCACAACATCCACAGTGATATAAGTGGGGGGGAGGACACACCAAAAAAAATCAAAAGTATATGTAATAAAATTATAATGATCAAGCATGACTGAAAAGAAGAGATAGGAGACACCTATACCTACCATGTCTTGAAGGTGGGAGGTATTACACACTGCACATGTATTTGAACTGTTTCAGTGTATCAGTTGTGATGACATTTTTCCCCCTCTGTAAAAATACTGTTTTTCCTATGGGATGGTTCCCAGGGAGGAGGAGAAGAGGAATGTATACTGTGGGAATATTAATAAAAACTTAGAAAAGAAAAAAAAAAGAAATAATGGGAGGAGTCGTATCTTTAATTTTTTCAGTTTCCCATCTCCCAAAATCGTTTAGTAAAGAATTTGAATTGGTGCTTCTGTAATTACATTTAGTGTCCTTTTTTTAATCTTTTTTTTTCCTAATTTGGTATCATTTTTTATATTTTTTGGTCATCAGTTGATGATATGAGTACACACAGACAGTTTATTCTAAAATATCCCCCACATAAGTAAGTTACTTATTGTTTGTTACGATGTAATTGGTCTCATTTTTGGGGTTAATGTTGGGAGTGTGCCATAGCCCAAACCGTACAAGCTCTCTTTTCTTGAAAAAAAAAACATTTATGATTTAAATAGTATACAAACATTGGCCTCCCCCCCCCCCCCCCCATTCCATGAAAGAATGTGTTTGGTTACTTTGGAGGAAAATATGAAATTAACTTCCTCATTTGCTTCTTTGAAGAGAACTTGTGAGATGTCTGGGAAGCTTCAGCTTTGAGCACCTTCAATTCAGTGTTTGAAAGTTTTGAAGATGTGTGCTTTTCTTCATTCAATTACTGTCATTGTGTTAAGGGGACACAAAGGTCTGGAAGTGGTTTTTTATTTTCCAGATTGATTACTGTGGTAACAAGCTTTTAGCAGGTAGTCAGCTAGTCTGGTCCTTTGCAGAAGCTGTAGTCTGTTCTTGCATCATCTTTAGAACTTTGGAGAGAACCTGCTAGAACATCTGCTCTGCATGTTGACCCTCTGAGAACAAAAGAGTGCCTCTGTGTGGCCTGAGGAGGCAGTGACCAGAGAAGGCTTTGTTGTTCACCAGCCTGCCATTAACTACTGCTGACCAAGAGTAGACATTTTCAAAGACTATTTCCTTTTAGATCAAAGTAACATCATTATGTTTTGTTTAGAAATGAGCTTTTAGTCATTTGGCCATTAACATCTGCATCTTCAGTTTGCATTTCATTTGGGTATTTAATGGGGGTCTCTTCTTTACCACTTTTTAGGAAATTCAGGACGAATCAGCTGTGCTATGGCTGGATGAAATTCAAAATGGGATCTGGCAGGCAAACAGAGACACAGAAGAGGCACAAAAATGTATGTATCAGTTTTTAATTTTTATTTTGTATCATTTATCTTTAGTATTCGTAGGAGAATACCAAAAGAGGTTGCACCAATACCCATTGTGACCCAATTGTATGTGAGATATATTGTATATAAGAACAAATATGTGGATGAATTTATAAATGTACATTGTCTTTTATGTTCTTCTTTTGTATTGATTTTTTTTTATGTAAAAAGACAAGCCTAAATTGCCTAAATCACAGAAATTACCAGCTAACAGTTAACAAAAACATGGAGTGGTTGTTTTTGGAAGAAGACTTATCATATAGGCTTGTTACCCTTTTGTAATTTGTCATTTGTTCATGTGCTTTTTTTTTTTTTAACCCTCCCCTTCTTTGTATTGGTTCTAAGGCAGAAAGAAGAGCAGTAAGGGCTAGGCAGTGGGGGGTTAAGTGACTTGCCCAAGGTCATCCAGGTAGGAAGTGTCTGAGGCTAGATTTAAATCCTGGACTTTCCATCTCTAGGCGTGGCTCTCTATTCACTGAGCCACCTACCTGCCCTCTTAATTTTTTTCAAAATAATATTTTATTTTCTCCCAATTACAAGTAAGAACAATTTTAGCATTAATTTTCTCTAAAATTTTTATTTCCAAATTCTTTCCATCCTTCCCTCACTCCTTCCTTACCCTCCCCCTCCCTGAGATATGGTAAGCATTTATGATATAGATTTTACATGTTCAATCATGTAAAACATTTTCCCATATTGGTCATTTTGTGAAATCTCTAACAAAATCTCAAATAAATAAAAAAAGAAAGGGAAGTATAGTATATTTCAGTCTGCATTCACACTCTGTCAGTTCTTTCTCAGAGGGCAGATGGCATTTTTCATCATGAATCTCTGGGATTGTCTTGGATCACTGTCTTGCTGAGAATAACTAGATGATTCACAGTTCTTCAAAAAATATTACTGTCACTATGTATGATGTTTTTCTGGTTCTACTCACTTTTTCTTTTCATTTCTTATAGTGCAATATTATTCCATTACAACCATATACCATAACTTGTTCAGCCATTCCCCACTTGAGGAACATCCCTTCAATATCCATTTCTTTGCCACCACAAAAAGAGCTGATCTATTTTTGTGCAGACTGGTCTTCTCCCCTTTTGGGGGAGTGGGGTGGATCTCTTTGGGATATAGACTTAGAGGTATTGTTGGAACAAGGTATGCAGAGTTTTGAAGTCCTTTGGTGATAGTTCCAAATTGTTCTCCAGAATGGTTTGATTAAATCACAACTCCACCAACAGTGCCTTAGTGTCACAATTTTCCCAAATCCCCTCCAACATTTATCATTTTCCTTTTCTGTCATGTTGACCAATCTGATGGGGGCCTTGCCTCAGTTGTTTTAATTTACATTTTTCTTCATATGACATAAATACCTTTGATTTCTTCATCTGAAAACTTCCTGTTCATATCATTTGACCATTTATCAATTGGAGAATGACATATTTTTATACATTTGACTTAATTCACTATATATTTGAGAAATGAGACCTATATCAGATACTTGCTACAAAAATTTTCCCCTAGCTTTCCTCTTTTTTCTAATCTTGGTTGCATTAGTTTTGTTTGTACAAACCCTTTTAAACTTAATAATAATAAAAATTATCTGCTTTACATCCTAGAATGCTCTATCTCTAGTTTGGCCCTTAATTTTTCCTTTCTCTATAGATCTGATAAGTAAACTATTCCGTGCTCCCTGAATTTGCTTATGGTATTACCCTTTATATTTAAATCATGCACCCATGTTGACCATATCTTGGTATAAGATGTGGGATGTTATTCTATCCCTAGTCTTTGCTTTTCTAATTTGCCCAGTAGTTTTTTTTCAGTAAGTTCTTGTCCCAGAAGTTTGGATCTTTTGATTTATCTAACACTAAATCACTATGGTCATTAGGTTTTATGTACCTAATTCATTCTACTGTGCTACCACTATTTCTTGGCCAGTACCAGATTGTTTAGCTGATTACATCAAATAGAGTTTGGATCTAGTATTCCTAGGCCACCATCTTTCTGAGAGCTTTAATTTTAACAAGTTGGTACCAGCATTGCCATTGACCAGAGTTTGGTTACTATGTAATGTCTTCCCTTACGTAGTTGTAGTTATTGTACGTATTCTTTTGTTTCTCTTTCCTATTCTATGTCACTTTAGATATGCCTTTATGTGTTCTTTGAATTCTTTGGGTATCTTGTTCCTTATAGCTAGATTCTTAATATCTCTAATAATCCCTCCTACTTGTGTCAGTTGCCTTAGGAGTTTTGGCTATTAATGAAGCAGTTGATTCTGGTGATGTTGCCCAGACCCTCAGTGCCCTTCGTTCCCCTGATGTTGGCCTATATGGAGTCACCCCTGAATGTGCTGAATCTTATCAGAGAGACCTTGAAGATATGAAGAAGAAAAAACTTGCAGCGGGTAAGTAGAGGAGAAATAAGAATGTGTTTTGTTATGAGGAAAATTAATGGATAAGAATATGGGAAAGAACTTTATGGTCACAGCACACCTTCTTTGAAAGAAGGAAACTATCCTTATTCTGAAGTCATTTCTATTGGGCTTCAAGTATTCCATTCATTGTTGCCAATAAAGACCATTGGTGGGCAACTATGTTGACTACTTCAACAAAGTTGGTATGGGAGAAGGGCTGAATCAAGTAAGTGTGACTTCCTTGATAAGATTAGGTGAGTCTTTAGACAGCTGTAATTGATTTTTTTCATTTGTTAAAATAGTGGGTTAAAAATTTAGACCTCTCATTCAATTTGTAGGCATTAGAGAATCTCTAGGATGTAAGATCTAGATGTAGGAATAAGAAATAATGAAAGGAGTAATCTGTGATTCTGTTTATCTAAGAGGTTCATTGTATCACCATTTGGAAAAGAAACAGAGGGGTGTTAAACCAGGAACTGTCACACTCTATGCTTAAATTTCTAGGTCTATCCAGTGGAGTTTTGGTCTCTGAAAAAACTTGGGAAAGAAAATGGGCCCCCATATTATGTTTATTTAATTTGATTGAAAGTAAATTAAAACTTAGATAATACTTTTGACAAATAAAAGTTTGTCCTGTGTTTTGACTGTTCTTATGCCATTTGTATGAATTAAGTAAATGTAGAAGTGGATACTTGTGAGATATTATATTGGTTTCTAAAATGGGAATAATAATACATGTCCTACCTACATTTTTTTTAAACTTTACCCGCTTAAACAGTTACCAAATCCTCTCTCTCCAGAACCAATGTTCTCTCTCTAGGCGCCATACTGCCTCCACATTTGTTCCTGGGTTTCTGTTTCTTCCTGCATGCCCTCTTTTACTTATAGCCCATGGATGTATCTCCTTCTAGCCTCATTTTTCCTCCCAGAATCACCCAAGTATCCAAGACATCAGCCCCATGGTGCTGGACCCAGGCAGGCAATAAAATAACTCACCTTTCTATAGGTTTTTTTTTAACCCATACCTTCCATCTTAGAATCAATGCTGTGTATTGATTCTAAGACAAAAAAATGGTTAGGGCTAGGCTTTGGCATTTAAATGAACTTGCCCTGGGGTTACACAGCTAGGAATTGTCTGAGGCCAGATTGGAAATTAGGACCTGTGGCTAGTCCTGTCTCTTTAACCACTGAGCAGCCTGGCTGTCTGCAGTCATATTCTTTTGAGAATCAAATGAGAGAATGTGTATGAAGGGTTCTAAATTTAAAAATGCTATATAAATATGTAGTTTTATGATATTTTCTATCACCTTGTAGGTCAGCATGCATTTATTAAGCACTTTGTGCCAACGTTAGGCTGACTACTGGAGATAAAAGACAGATCCAGTCCTGTACACAAAGTAGATGCTTATTAAATATTTGATTAAATGAAATTTTATTTATCTTTCCTTGCTTCTAGGTGACAATAATAGCAAGTGGATGAAGCACTGGGTGAAAGGCGGGTACCATTATTACCACCACTTGGAAACCAAAGAAGGTGGATGGGATGAGCCCCCAGGGTTTGTGCAAAATACTACCCAACTCTCTCGGGAGGAGATCCAGGTAGGTGGCTTTGTGAAAGAGGCCCTATTCTAAAATTAAGATTATTTCCTCTCCAGTTGGTTAGATAATGATTTTGGGTTCAGATCAAATGTTGATGATATGGTAGCAAAAACCTTAAATGAGGAACCAGCATATAGGAATTGTTTTTTTGTTTGTTTGTTTTTTTAAACTCTTACCTTCCATCTTCCAAGGCAGAAGAGTGGTAAGGGCTAGGCAGTGGGGGCTAAGAGACTTGCCCAAAGTCACACAGCTGGGAAGTGTCTGGGGTCACATTTGAACCTAGAACCTCCTGTTTCTAGGCCTGGCTCTCCATCCACTGAGCTACCCAGCTGCCCCCTAGAAATTATATTTTAAAGCTCCTCACTCTAAACCAGTGATGGGCAAACTTTTTAAAGAGGGGGCTGAAGGAAAGGAGATTCTCATCTGTCAGTCTGTTTCTAAGGCAACTCTTTCGAAGTTTCATTGTATTGTATCTTACTTATTGTATTCGTCAGATTAGGAATAATGTTGCCCAACTGGATAGAACATTTCAGGGGGCCACAAATGGCCCATCACTGGCCTAAACTAATTATAATGAAGATTCAGATTCTTCAAGAATATCTGAATTATGTAGTTTTAAAAGAAATATAATTGTGTGATTTGTTTCTAATGACCCATTTTAAATTAGATGTGATGAAATGATCAACCATTGCTGGCTGTAGTGGACATCTTGGTAAAGGTAAAGGAAAGGAAGTTTTTGTCCAGAATGTGGATTTCTAGTGACCGCTAGGAGGAAAGTGTCATAGTTTTGATGTTTTAGTATAGTGGTTCTAGTCCTAGTTCTGTTCTGGTTAATTGCAGGAAACTTACTCAGACCTCAGTTTCCTTGCTAGTAAAATGAGGGAGTTGTGTGCAAGATCTCTTTTGTTGAGAACTTCCTATTAGCAAATTGGATTCCCATCTTAATAGTGTTCAGTCTTATCCTTTTGGAGGTTGGCAACAAAGAAGATTGTATCTTGATATGAAGTCAATCATTAGGTAATTTTAGAGTAATTAGTGACAGGAAATGAAGTGAAAGTTTAAAAAGGAATTGTCCTCCACTTACCTAGTGATAAAAATGCAGCTGAAAACCTTCTTAAGCTATTAAACATATTTAGGCACACAGTCCTTGTCCAAAAAAGAGTTACATGGTTAAAGGATCAAGTTCTGAGTAAAGTGAATTAGGTTGTAATCTTGTAGCTCTAACTTGAAATTAATATCTTTGTGGCTTAATTAAGAATTGCACAGAATTAATTAAAAACTGTCAAGTATTAAGTAGTGCTATTAACTCTGGTTCCTAGAATCATAGACAGGAATAGATGAATTTGATGGTATGACATTAGAAAAGATAAACATATTGGAGGATAAAAATCAATAAGATTCTGATGTTGAAATCTTTTTAAAAGGAAAAAAATTCTAAAAGTGTCTGGAGTTGGCCATGGAAAATGGACTTTGGAAAACATTGATCTAGTCCTTTGAGGAAGAACTAGAATGGATTTCTATTATACAATGTGAAATTGGATTTCTTTGTCATGAACGATGCTTTTATATCATTTATATCTTTATGCTCTCTTATTTTTAATGTGATAACTGATGTTATTCAACTTGTTGTTGAAGAGTTCCATCTCTGGGGTGACAGCTGCTTACAACAGGGAACAGTTGTGGCTGGCCAATGAGAGCCTAATCACCAAGCTTCAAGCTTCTTGTCGTGGGTACCTAGTTCGTCAGGATTTCAGGTCCCGGATGAATTTTCTCAAGAAGCAAGTCCCTGCTATCATTTGCATTCAGGTACTTTGTTTAAAAGTTTTCTGTGCAGGATGGACTTTTTAATACCTAGTAGGTAGAAAGTTCAACTTTTATAATTGATTTTCTCATATGGTTCTTTTGTTTTATCTTTTTGCTATCTATGATCTTTCATTTCTGTTATCTGTAGTTGTAATCCATAATGTATTTGATACAAGACTTAGACTTTCACACCTAGTGGTCAGCATCAAGGGAGCTCCTGGCTACTAGGTATAAAAAGTCTATTATCAAGTAAGAAGCAGACCTGAAATTTTTACTACTTTAAGGAATGCTAGATGTGAACCGAGAGGACCTGGGTTCTAGTCTTAGTCTTGTTATTTACTACCTAAATACCTTTGACAAATTATTTAACTTTTTTGAAAGCCTGTTTCCTTTTGTGAAAATGGAAACAGTAATTTTTATACTACCATCTCCTCATAGTGCTATTGTGAAGATCCAATGAGATAATGTCTGGAAAGTACCTTGTAAGATTTTAAATCCCTATGTAAATTTGAGGTATTTTTATTCTCATCCTTCTTTGTATTTAAGGAGACCAGGTCAGAGGGTATCAATTATTTTGTTTTGAACTGTTAATGATTCAAATAAAACTAATGAGTAGGAGGACATATTGGAAAGAGTGATGGATATGGAATCATGAGACCTGGATTCTGGTGTTGGTTCTCTTGTTCATTTGTATAAGCAAGATACCCTTCTCTGATCCATAGCCCCTTCATCTGTAAAAATGAAAATAAATGATAGTTACCACTACCTGGTTTTTTGTAAGTTTCAAATTAAATGAAATAGTACATATGAAAGGGTTTTGATGAATCCAAATAAATGTTAGGTGGTATAGGTATAGAAAATGGAAGTTGTGATGCTGTATCTTCACCTACATTCACATACTGAGTCAGGCTAGGCATTAGGTTCTATCCCAATGATTAGAGAAAACCGATCTCATTTTGATTTTTGATGGTTTCAGTCTCAGTGGAGGGGGTACAAGCAAAAGAAGGCATATCAAGATCGTTTAGGATACCTCCACTCTCATAAAGATGAAGTTATAAAGGTATGTTGGCTTACACAGTCTTAAGAATGATATTCCTCTCTTTGGCAAGGGTCAGGATAGAAAGAGATGATCTGATTTTCTTTGTTGCTTTTTCACAGATTCAGTCCCTGGCAAGAATGCATCAAGCTAGAAAGCGCTATAAAGACAGGTTACAGTATTTCAGAGACCATGTAAGACCCTCTTGTGACTTCCCAGTATAATAATTTTTCTCTGTTTTTATTGGCTTAATGAGAATGAGCATTTTTTTTTTCTTTTTTCCTTAATTCTTTAGATCAAAGAAATAATAAAAATCCAGGCCTTTATTCGGGCAAACAAAGCCCGTGATGACTACAAAACACTCAGTAAGTTAATTGCTATATTGAGATGGTAATGGGGAAGCTGTTGTGTAGCATTAGGTTTATTATTCTTCAATGTCTTTATTTTGATTGGAGATTATGATGCTGTTTAAAACAAGACTTGTTGGAACTACAATTCAGTTTTCCTTTACTGGCTTATGATCTTATTTTCATTGATTATATAACCCTCATTTTCCCCTTTCCTATACCCCAGAAAACCATCCCTTATAACAAGTATTTAAAAAGAGAAAAAAATTTCAGAATAAGCCAACCAGCATACCAACTGTGTTTCACAGTAAATGTAAATAATATTTCATGCCCTTGCTCCTTCCCTGTTCTCTGCAAAGAGGGGAGAAAAGTACATTTTCTCATCTTTTCTTTGGAGTCAGTATTGTTCATTGTATTACATAGTGTTCAATTTTTTTTTTCAGTTTTATTGTAGACATGAGTTATTTATTTTCCTATTCATTCCTATTTATTTTCCACTTCATCTCTTTTTTGGTTTCTTCTGGTATAGTAGTGTTCCATTATGTTGACTTCTTGTTCCATTTTTTTGCTACCACAAAATGTGTTGCTAGTACTATTTTGGTGTACCACTGTATTTGGGACCTTTCTGTTTTTTACATTCTTGGCATGTATATACCTCCCAATAATGTCTGTGGGTCAAAGAATATGGGCTTTAGGTACTATTTTTTAAAATCATAATTCCAGATTGCTTCCCAGAATTGCTGGACCACTTCAGAACTCCATCTACTGTGTATTTATTTGTCTTTACACAGTTACTCCAACTGTGACAATTTCCCTTGTTTGTTATCTTTTCCAATTTTCTTAATGAGGTAAAATCTCAGAGTTAGTTTGATTCTTCTTTCTCCCATTTTTAGTGATTGAAACCAGTTTCCCATAGAGTTATTAATGGTTTGAATTCTTCATTTGAGAACTGTTCATATTTTTTGAACACTTATCGAAAATTCCCCCAGTCAAGGAATGACAGGATTATTATGCCTGTTTTGTTCATTCTTGGCCCAATGTTTTTTTTTTTTTGTTTGTTTGTTTGTTTGTTTGTTTGTTTGTTTGTTTACCCTTGTACTTCGGTGTATTGTCTCATAGGTGGAAGATTGGTAAGGGTGGGCAATGGGGGTCAAGTGACTTGCCCAGGGTCACACAGCTGGGAAGTGGCTGAGGCCGGGTTTGAACCTAGGACCGCCTGTCTCTAGGCCTGACTCTCACTCCACTGAGCTACCCAGCTGCCCCCCCCCCCCCCCCCAAATGTTTGTTTTTAATGGCCTAATATTGTGTGGCTAGAATTGTTCAAGCCATCATGGATTTTTGTGCTTTTGGTAAATCTCAAAACTCATACATTTCTATCTTGGATGTAAGTAGAGATATTTCTAGAGAGCTTTCTTTTTCCATGATCGTATTGATATTCTCTTAATCTTAGCATGTCTGGCATGATTTCTTTCTGTGTATGATGTACTTCTTTCTTGCAGTCAATGCTGAGGATCCCCCTATGGTGGTTGTCCGAAAGTTTGTCCATCTTTTGGATCAGAATGACCAGGATTTTCAAGAGGAACTTGATCTCATGAAGATGAGGGAGGAGGTTGTGACCCTCATCCGAGCCAATCAACAATTGGAAAATGACCTGAATCTCATGGATATCAAGATTGGACTATTAGTCAAAAATAAAATCACATTACAGGTGATTACATTATAGAAACATTGGGCCTTAATGGAAGACAGTCCTGTTCAGTCACTTCTCTCTTTTACTATCTTGGGTTTTCTCTTCCCTCTGTAAACTCCCTCTTTCTAGGTAGTTTTTAAATGCTTTGGGCATTATCCTATGAAAATTGCTCTGAAGTACTATTGGATAGGAGAAGGGATTAGAATGGAATTCAGATTCTGGGGCCTGAGTTGATTCTGGGATCTGCCAAGCTAAGTTGGTAAGTCTTATCAAGTTAGAAGGTGATTGAAGGGATTTGGTTGAGAATACATTTGTGCAATGTGAAATGCTCATTTTGGAAAATATCTGACTTCTGTATCTGTTGTTTTCTAGGATGTGGTTTCCCATAGTAAAAAACTTACCAAGAAGAATAAAGAGCAGTTGTCAGATATGATGATGTTGAACAAACACAGGGGAGGTCTTAAGGCTCTGAGCAAAGAGAAGAGAGAGAAATTGGAAGCTTATCAGCACCTGTTTTATCTGTTGCAGGTAAATGATGTTAGTTCTCATTCACATAGGAGTTGATAAGAGTGGATAGCAGATGGTTGACCTTTCAGGTCAACTTTACCTAATGAAAATACACGTGAAAACTATAAAGATATGTTTACTACCCTGGATAATACAATGTAGTACTTACAGCATGAGAGAGGAGCAAATGTCCTGATTTTTTTTTTAATAGAAGACGATAGAGTTTGCCAGTTTAAGGGATATGATCTTAATTTTGAGTCTTAGCAAACTTCTACAGTATAGTTACTAAAGAGATATTTGATGAACATCTAAAGAGGAAATATGATGATCACCAAAAGCTAATATGGATCCATGAACAACAAGCCATGCTCAACTAACTTTATTTATTTATTTATTTATTTATTTATTTTATTTAAACCCTTACCTTCTATCTTGGAGTTAATACTGCGTATTGGCTTCAAGGCAGAAGAGCAGTAAGAACTAGGCAATGGCGGTTAAGTGACTTGCCTAGGGTCACACAGCTGGGAAGTATCTGAGGCCAAATATGGACCCAGGACCTCCCATCTCTAGGTCTGGCTCACAATCCACTGAGCCACCCAGGTGCATGCCTGCGGGCCCCCCCCCCCTTTTTTTTTTTTTTTTTTTCTTTTCTTTTTTTTTGGATAGAGTTAATGAATTCAGGGAAATAACTACTGTTAGTCTGATTTACTTAGATTTCAGGAGGAGAGCTTTTGACAAAATTTTTTGCATAAAATGGAGAAGTGTGATCATAATGATAGTACATTTAGGTAGGTTTAGAACTAGCTGAATGGCCAGACCCAGAGAATGGTCTTTAATGAGTTGGTAGCTTATAAGAACATTTCTAGAGGAAGGCCTCTGATATCTCGACTTAGATCTATGCTGTGTAACATTTTTTATCAATTGTGACTTAGATAAAATCATAGATTATATATTTACCAAATTTCCTGATGACTCAAAGCTGGAAGAGAGCCAATATAGTGAATAATAGATTTCATATTTAAAAAGATATTGACAGACTAGAGCATCAGACTGAGCTAAAAAAAGGTTTGATGTCAGGAAAAAAATCCCTAACCTTTGGAGCTACCCGAAATCTTCACCAAGTGGCCAATTTGCTGGTGATAAGTTGTTTTGTATTTATTGAAAATAATTTTCAGAAAATAGAATCAGTGGGTTGTGGAGGCCATGCTCCAAACCTTCCCAGGAGGACTTCCAAGAGTTTAAATTCTGCTCTTTTAATAACTCGGTGTCCTTTCACTCTGGGAAGAGGAGGAGGCCTCTGGTGGTTGGATGAGCTGATCTCTGAAGATTCTGACAATGCAGAGATGGTACAAAACTGAACCTCATCCAGAGCTCAGCCATAGGTCTTTCTGAGATTTCTGTTGACTTCTCTGCAAAGAGAGAGGGAGATAATTGATCTGTCTTCATTTTCAAAATGAGAAAATGGAGCCATGGAGAGTGGAATTGACTGGCTCTGTGACACTCAAAAGTGTCATGTGCATGATTTGAAATGAGTTCCTTTGACCACAGAGCCATGACTCTACTATGCCAGGTTGCTGGTATATCTGTTTTAGAAGTTCCCTAATACTTTGTTGTCTCCTTGACAACATTTTTATCCTTTGGTTGCTTTAATCACAGACCAACCCCACATATCTGGCCAAGCTGATTTTCCAGATGCCCCAGAACAAGTCCACAAAGTTCATGGACTCTGTGATCTTCACATTGTACAACTATGCCTCCAACCAGCGAGAAGAATACCTGCTGCTACGTCTTTTTAAGACTGCCCTCCAGGAAGAGATCAAGTATGTGTGTGTTTGTGTGTGCTGGCATTCAGGCCTTGTTGTTTGTCAGGGGCACCCATCTCCTCCTCCCTTAGCACTCATGATTGGAGGTCAGGCTGGATGCTCACCTGTCTCATGGATTAATGGTTTTTCTGTGTTTAGAAGAGACTTTACACATCAGGCACAGAGGAGACTTCTTACGGATGTGGCCCTGCCATTCCTGGAGCTGAGGGGGAGACTGAGTCAGGCTTGCATTTGGGGAACAGGGCTGCAAATGTGAATTTGCCAGGCTGTTCCACAAGTACCCTGTTGAAGCTGACCTCTTGACTATTCATAGGTTGCTCATTTGTTGTTACAACTCTGGGATCATTGGCTGTGTGGGCTTTGTTGGAGCTCTTCACTGACTCTTATATTTCAATTCTTTCTCAGCAGTTCATGAAGAGGCATTTCTTTATTGTGTGCTATACCAGGTGCTATGCTAGGTCCTGGGAATACAAAGCCAAAATGAAGCTGTCCTTTATCTCAAGGAGCTTATGGTATATGGAAGGAGGCATATGGTGCATAATGGTCATCCGAAAAGGCCTAAGGCTTAAAATGGAACCAAACTTTTGGAAGACCCTGTATATAATTATATACAAAATAGGCATAGGGACTGAATATATGATTTTCAGGGGTTTAGACAACTCCTCCCCAGTAAAGAAACTCCATCTATCAACACTGTTTGGCACATATAAAATGAATAAAGATTTGGTAAGTTGGATGTGGAAGGCAGTGACACACAGCCAGGGGGAACCAGACATGCCTCACATAGAAAGTGACACCTGAGCTCCGCTTTGGGGGGGGAGGAAAGTAAAGGAGGAGAGACGGTTAGTCAAGGAGACCAGAGATAAAATCTCTTTCTCTTACATTGTAATAAATTCCATTGTATTCACAAATAATACTGTGTTCATTCTCCAGTCAATGAACATTTTATTTGTTTCCAGTTGTTTGCTATTACAAATAACTTTTTTTTTTTAAATAAACATTACTATTGCCATAAGGTACTCCTCTAGAAATGGGGGTTTGTGTATGTTGATGGAAGGCATGATTGGATTGTTTTCATTTTGTATCTTCTCTTCCAGATCAAAGGTAGATCAGATTCAAGAGATTGTGACTGGAAATCCTACAGTTATTAAAATGGTTGTGAGCTTCAACCGGGGTGCTCGGGGCCAGAATGCCCTGCGGCAGATTCTGGCTCCTGTCGTGAAGGAGATCATGGATGACAAATCCCTCAACATCAAAACTGATCCTGTGGATATTTACAAGTCTTGGGTTAATCAGATGGAGTCTCAAACGGGAGAAGCAAGGTCTAGTCACTTTAGCTATCTTCTTTTCTCTTGGATCTCTGCTATTCCTTGCTGTCTTTTGTTTTGCTTTTCTAAGACTTGAGTCGTTCTTTGAGTAACACATTAGTGATAATTCAGGTTATTTTCCATATGAGCGTATTTTTGCATTGAGGAGTTGGTTATATGGGACCACTTCAGTGTCTATCTGAGCAAAAGAAAGGATGAGATGTTCTCCTGTGAGTAGCCAGCCATTTAGCTAGAGGAACTAAAATGGTTGTTCATCTGATCGTGTAAGGATTTTCAGAGTACCCATGTTGGATCAAGCTTGACTGCCAGTTACCTGAATGGAATCAGAATGAACCAGAGGGAGCATGAGCCTGGCGTGAGCCAAGGGGGCGGTTGGAAACAGACTGAGATACAATTGGGCAAGGAGGGCAGAGCATATCCTGATATTAGTCTCAACCGTTATCAACAAATATATTCAACTTCATCAACCTTACTTCACTGATATCTTCATCATCAACAAGATTTGTTCAAACAACCAAGCCAATATCTGCTGGTCAAAACCTTCAGTCAAAGTCAGGCCGTTAGGCCTGACCAGGTTGTCAAGCCATCCAAAGGCTCTTTAACATCAACTTAATTATCTGGGGGATTTTACAACAATCCATCAACCTAGACTTATCTTAGAAACCCTATTCCCACTTTCCAGCATCAATCTCATTTCCCACCACCTATTTTACCAATATTAAACCCATTTGCAAAGAAGCCATCAGCTAACCTGTCTGTGTTTGTCAAGATTCCAAAGAGGGTGGCAGGTAAGAAGTCATCTTGGCTGTTAGGGAAATTACATAAAGACTATTACATCTTAAGCTATCTTCTGAGTTAATCTGCAGTCAAAATAAGTTACTTAGGCTAATTAGCTTTGTTAATCTAACAACACAAATCTATTAGCTAGATAATTAGAAGAATACTTCTTATCTTCAATAGTTAGTTACACTGGGCTCTAGGGAGAATAGGTCAGCTGTGTTCACCAATCAGCTGATTCTTTACTTCCTAGCTGCAATACCAACCAGCAGTCAGAAAGCTAACTTGGAATAAACAGATTCAACACCTTTCTTTACTGTGCACAACTGCTTTGGGGTAAGCCTTTTGGGATCATTGTTACACTTGAGACCCATTAGGAGTAATACCCCAAGAAACCATCTTAGCAGGTTTAAATATCCTCCCAACAGTTTCCTGCAAATATTATCATAACAGTTAAAAAAATTTTCATAACAGTAGGTGTGGCTGTTCAGAACTAAAGGATGTTATAAAAGAAGACATTTCCCATGAATAAGACTCAAGGGCTTTAATGGTCTGTATAGTCAGGGTGAGTCAGGAGGGAGATGCTTTAGCCACAACCATGTCCTTTTGAGCAACATCATGCTCCGGAGTGAGGTCAGCGGTCTTGTTAAGAACATGCCCAAAGTATTCTGTTTGGGCTGCTTCCTTTAGAAAGGATGCTAGTGATGGTAATTAGAATTCACTTGATGACTATTTTATATAATTCATTGGTATGATAATAGGTTCATTTCAACAGACACTTATTGAGCATCTGCTATGTGGAGGGTACTATTATTAGTCTCATGCTTAGTATTTGTACAGATTTTATCTGTTTTTTAATCCCTTTCATTTCCAAATGGAGTCACCCTCCCCCCCACCCCTACCCCACTTTGTTGTAGCAAAGAAAAACAGTTAAGTAAAATGAACCAATAGTGTATGCAGTGTTCCTGAACTACGTAACTCCCTTGGAATGATGTTTCTTGACACACTAGAATTGGTCATTACATTTTCCTGCAATTTACCTTCCACTTTGTGTTCTTTTCATTTACATTATTCTAAATCACATGTGTTGTTCTCCTGTTTCTGCTTATTTTACTCTAGCAGTATATAGTCTGGTCTTCCTTGGTTTCTCTGAATTCCCCATATTCATATTTGTTGTTTCTTCTGACCCTAGCAGATTCCATTCCATTCATAAACCAGAGTTTGTTCATCTATTCCTTGGCCTAAACAAATGACAACCAAATTGTTTCCAGTTTTTTCCTACCACAAAGAGCACTTTTGCCTTTCCTTAGAACAAATGCCCCATTTTATAGTTGTGACAAGTCGTGCTCAAAAAAGAGGTGGCTTGCCTGGGGTCATAAGAGCTTTAGAGCCAAGACTTCCAGTTTCTTTCTGCTCCCTGGCCTCCCAAGTAGGTGGCAAAGGAAGGTGAAGGGATTTGGAATTACGTAATGAGAAGCTGAAGGAACTGGGGTTAGTCAGGAGAAGAGAAACCTTAGAAAGGATATGATAAGTTTTTCATTGATTTAGGGCTGAAATGGACCTTAGAAATCATGTGGGCCTCTCATATTATAGATTTCAGCTCAGCATAAGAAAAAAGTTAACCCAAATTGGAACCTAACATGAGAGTATACCCATTATTTTAATTCCAAATCGAATGTTCTTTCTACATAGTACCACATTGCTTGTTAATAAGTTGCCCGAAAATGGAATTGGTTGTATCATTAGGTAGTGAGTTCCCCATCACAGAGGTATTCAAGTAGAGGATAGTTTTCCTTTTTCTGTATTGATAGAGTAGATTTATGTAATGAGTTGCTCCAGATGACCTAAGTTTTCTGCCTTCTTTGAGCTTTTTTTCATTTTGGGATCATCCTACCGAGGAGCCATTTTGCATTCATTAAGATAATCATTAATATTCATTAAGATAATCTAGTCAGTTCTATAAATTTGTCACATCTGTTGGAATCAAAATGCCGAGTGTTTTAAGAACTTTGTTCAATTGAGCAAATATTTACAAAGTGTTTACTAGGCTACATGATAGGGAACTGTGTAAGAGTCTTCTTATTATTGCAAGAGCACTTGATTTTATACTTAGATTTGATAAAAGAAGTACTTTATTTTAGAAATTTAATATATTATTTGGTACCAATAACCTTGAAGTTTTAATGCTTGCCCATTCATATTTCAAAACTATCTGATGAGAAGTCATGGTTGACTTTTAATAGAAAATATAAGCTTTTTCTGCTCTAATCAAAATTATATGATTGCTTACTTTCTGTGGATAGTCAGGAGAGGCAACTGCGACCAGTTTTGAATCAGTGCCCCTTGATATACAGCACATAACAGATCCTCTTAATACCCAGTGCTTGGTGATAAATCTTCAAAGATTTACCTACATAACCTGTTTGAGAATAGATTAATCAGAATTGTGGCATTTTTGTTGACCAGTATCTGAAATTGGAGTTTGGCACATTGCTTGTGGAGAGGGGTGACTTCTGCTCCAGGCTGCTTCTGAATGTTGGCCTGACCTAGTTGAATATGTTTTCATTTTCAATAGCAAACTGCCATATGATGTGACTCCTGAGCAGGCACTGTCTCATGAAGAGGTGAAGACAAGGCTCGACTCTTCCATTAGGAATATGAGGGCGGTGACTGATAAATTCCTTTCTGCTATAGTCGGCTCTGTGGACAAAATCCCGTGAGTGCAGTGAACTCCTGAGTCTCTGAGTTACCCATTATTGCCTTCTTTCTCTTGGTCATTTCACTGAATCTTTTCCCTCCCATAGCTATGGAATGCGCTTCATTGCCAAAGTCCTGAAGGATTCACTGCATGAGAAATTCCCGGATGCTGGTGAGGATGAGCTCCTAAAGGTAAGAACCTGCAAAAGGATGGACTTCATTATGTGTTTGTGGAGAAATGCACAAAACTCAACTGCAGGATTCATAGCAAGTGTCTCAAAATAGATGCAATAAAGTCTCAAAATACTCAGTGTAAAAATGATCGATAATTTCCTTAGTGCAGTTATTTTAGCTAGTAGGGATGGTATACCAGAACTTGACCTAGAAAGGAAACTTTCTATCTTGCAGTAAATTTCTTTGGGCCCTGTCTTTTCTCTGTTGGATCCCTCCTTTTGCTCGTTGCTGGTGGAGGAGCTGCACATGTGTTCCTTTCTACTGGGAAAGTGGCTACTCTTTTTGCCTTATACTGCTATGCTCTCTATTTTTTTCAAAACCTGAATGCTGTTTTCTCCTCTCTCCTAGTTCTGTGCTTTCCTACAATGAGGCATCGATTCTAGACTTTCTCTTCAGGTGAATTAATTTTTTTTTCCTGAACGGAACTTTAGGGGAAAAGCTGAGAGTTTGCTTGAATCCTTCAATGAAGTAAGAGAATGTGTATTGAGTTACTACTCCATTTCGTGAGTAGTAACACATGAGAAGCCTATGGTGTCAGGAGCAGGGGTGAACAGGATGTAGACTTTAACGACATGGTTTGCTAATTAGATCATCCAAAAGGATTCATACTAACCATGTGGGATAATAATCCTTGAGGATCTTGTGTTCCTTTCTGATTCACAGATTGCTTTAACATTTTATTACATTTTGATCTCTATAACTAAACTGTACAGAGTAGGAAGGGTGAATACTATGAGGAAGCTGAGACTTCTGTTCCTGGTGCCCACACTCAGTGAGGAAGTTTGACATCAAGTCAAGTCAACCAGCGTTTATTAAGTTCATCCTGTGGGTTGGGCACTGGAGTCCATGTTTAAGCCTTCTTTCTGTTCGCTATACCTCTTCACTCACATGAGCTAACAGTTTTCAGTGAACACCTACAAATCTGAGTGCAAAGGATACATGTGACTGAGAATAGCCTTCTTCTTTTCAACTTGAGGGTTGAGAGAAATGCTCCACTCGCCTTGAGGATAGATTTTTAAACCTGCCACTTTTTATGTTCCAGGTCTGTTCCTTCAGTAGGCAGCTTTTTTCATTTCTGCTCTATTCCTTTTCTTGCATCTATTAGAGAAAGAAGCTCTTGGGTCAGTTTGGTTAATTGCAACACTGAAGGCAGCTTGAGAGAGAAACTGGACTTCTTCAGCAGTTGCCCCAATAGTTGACTTTGAAATATTTTCTTGTTTTCAATTCCATTGAGTGATCTTTGCCTCCCCTGGACTTCTTTCCTGAACTTTTCCCCAGATTATTGGTAACCTACTCTACTACCGGTATATGAATCCAGCCATCGTGGCTCCTGATGCTTTTGACATCATTGACCTCTCAGCAGGAGGCCAGCTCACCACAGACCAACGAAGAAACCTGGGTTCTATTGCAAAGATGCTCCAACATGCAGCCTCCAATAAGATGTTTTTGGGAGATAATTCTCACCTAAGCATAATTAATGAATATCTCTCTCACTCCTACCAGAAATTCAGGTACAGAGGATGTTTCTGAGGGGGTAAACAGTTATGCAGAGACAAAATTAATAACCAGGTGTTTTCACTGTTTCTGGGTTGGTATCGTATGGATTGTTTTTCAGATATGCTCACTAGGGAGCATATTGGGTTTTAGGGGAAAGATAATTAATTTTGGATATGTTAAATTGGAGATGTGTCCAGTACGTCCAATTTGAAATGTCCACTAAGTCATTGATGGTGCATGATTGAAGCTCATGGGAGAGGTGGGCTGGACATATCAATCGGGAGTCATCATATGGTAGTCTGTAGAGATGATAATTCAACTCATGAGAACCGAGGTCTCCAAGACAACATAGAAAGAAAAGAGTAAGGGGCCCAGGATAGAGCTACTACTGGAGATATTATCTGGAAGATGAACCAGTAAAGGGTACTGAATAGGGTAGTTAGGTTGGAGAAAAACCTAGAGGGAATAATGTTGAAAAAGCCTGGAGAAGATCATATATCCAGGAGGATATGGTGGGTAACAGTTTCAGTTACAGGTCCTTAAATTGCAAAAGATGGGGACTGATAAAAACTAATCAGATTTGACAGTTAGAAAAGTTGTTGGTACTTTGAAGAGAGCAGTTTTAATTGAGTGATGAAGTTTGAAACCATATCACATAGGGCCTAGATGTTAATGAGAAGAAGTAGAAGTGATGACTATAAACATCTTTTTTGAGGAATTTGAATGAAAAAAAGAGCAGAGATAGATGATATTTTGGGAGGATGGTGAGATCTTTTTTAAACAATTGGGGAAACTTGGGCATGTTGGAAAACAATAGAGAAGGAACCAGCATGTAGAGAGAGGTTGAAGATTAATGAGGAGTCATTGAATTTGCAATATTCTGGGTAGAGCGGGGGTTGACCTTGCCAGGGAGGACTACTTTGTCACCTGAAATTGAGGGAAGAGGAGAAGAAGGGAATATAGAGGATGATATCAATCAATTTGGTGAAGAGAATAGCTTTAGTTTGGTGTTTTTTTTTTTTTTTTTAAGTAAAATAAGTGTGTTAGTAAAGTGCTATTCTCCCCCACTCTCCCCAATTTGTTGGGGAAGAGTCAGAATAGAGGCAATGACTATATTTAGCAAAATGAAAGAGTATTGGGTCAGACTGAACTTTTTAAACTTTAGGCTCTGACTGGGCTGGTATATAAGGAATCAAATTGTATATGCCAGCATACACATTTCTGGGGAACTGATAAAAGCCTAAATGATGGCCTTGCTGCATTGGGCATCCAGTGAGGATGAGAAATGGTAGGGAGAGGGTTATTAGAATCTGTGGAGAGAAAATGTAATAGCAGTGTCACACTGTCGTCTTAGCAATTCCACATAGATTCTTTCTACACTTTGAGGATATTTAATAGTATTATTTGTGGACTTCTGACTGGGAGAATTATAAATAATTCCCTTGACATATTTCTTATCTAGTAATCATTCATGTGTGTACTTTCTCTAGACGCTTCTTTCAAGCTGCATGTGATGTGCCAGAGCTACAAGATAAATTTAATGTTGATGAGTATTCTGATTTAGTGACTGTCACCAAGCCAGTTATCTACATTTCTATTGGTGAAATCATCAATACCCATACAGTAAGTGTCCCTTTTTCCCCCCTAGTCCCTGGATTCCATCATTCTGCCTTCAGAGGCTTTTTGGATATTGGGATAATGCAAGCATGGGAGGGGAGAAGTATAAAGTGCTTTTCTTCATGTGTTGGGAAAGCTTCTCAATCCTTGATATACCTGTAAGAGTAGGGGTTGATTTTGCCAGTATTTCTGTAAGAGGACTTAGTAGTCTAAAGTGAGGCTGATGTACAAAGTCTGGCAAGATAGACCAAAATTTTAATGAAAATCCGATGATGAAGATGATGATGATGATGATGATGATGATGATGATGATGATGATAACTTGAATTTCTGTATTTTTTAAGATTTGCAAATCACTTGATCAGCATTTATCAACTTGGTCCTCACATCTGTTCTGTGATGTGAGTGATATTATTGACCTGTTTTACAGATGGGGAAACAAATTCAGAAATGATCATTGACTTGCTGAGAATGATGCAGCTAAGCATTTTTAGGATGGATTTGAATTTCAGTCTTTCTGTCTCTAAAGCTCAGGTCTATCTGTGTGTGTGTGTGTCTCTCTCTCCCCCCCCAAATCCTGTGTGGCATAGTGGGGAATCAGGACTGGGAATCAGGAAGACCTATGAATTTTACCTCATATGAGCTCCAGGATTCTCAGCAAGCCACTGAATTTCTCTGAAACTTTTATTTCCTCTTCAACAAAATGGGGAAAATAATAACCCCTAGAGTGAAGATCAAATGAGACCAAGCCTAGAAATGCTTTCTCAGTCTTAAAATGTCATTCAACTTTCTACCATTGTCATCATTTATTATCATCATCCTCATCTTATTAGTATTATTATTGTTATCTGTCTGTTTGAAATGTCTCAACTAATGTTTCTGGTTGCTGCCCTGGGAACTAACTGAGAAATGTTAGGCCAACCACCCTTTGAGGAATCTCTAAGAGCAGTAACAACAGAGAACTTTGCCTTGCTGGAAATCAGCATACACATCTACTTCTCTGTCTGCTAGCTCCTCAGCAGCGTAATGTCTTACTGGGATGATTTCTGGCTTATTCTTTCTTTTTTGGAATTAAGATGTATAGTTATCCCTCATCTGTCATGGGAGTTATGTTCTAGAGACCCTGTGATAGGTAAAAATCCACAAAGTAGTGGCCTTATATTTGTTAAGTTATTTATATACATTTTAAGGCTTTATAAACCCTTCCCACTCTTCTTGAAGCCTTTTCCACACTCTTATAAATACAGAAACTTCACAATATAGAATTAGACATATATATTTAAAAACCCATGATACAGTGAAACTGTGATAAGTGAACTGTGATATAGCAAGGGATGACTGTATGCTATGTCTTTCCTTGGCTTTGACAATCATTCTATATCTTTCTTACAGTTTCTGTTTTGTTATTCTTATTCTTAATATTATCTTGAAAACTTCATATTCTTTCTTACACCCTCTTTTTTGTCTGGATCTTTTTGCATTCTTTCATCCATCCTCCATGGCCTGCAGTGATTTTTGCTACCAACCTCTCTTTATTGTTTTCTAAACCCTTGCCTTCTGTCTTAGAATCAATATTCAATATTGGTTCTAGGGCAGAAGAGTGGTGAGGGCTAGGCAATTGGAGTTAAGTAAGTTGCCCAGGTTATATACCTAGGAAGTGGTCGAGGCTTGATTTGAACCAAGGACCTCCCCATGTTCAGACCTGGCTCT
Organism: Gracilinanus agilis; assembly: GCF_016433145.1. Lineage (NCBI taxonomy): Eukaryota > Metazoa > Chordata > Mammalia > Didelphimorphia > Didelphidae > Gracilinanus > Gracilinanus agilis. The sequence goes on from NC_058131.1 coordinate 684,438,435, forward strand.
CTATCCACTGTGCCAACAGGCTCTCTTCGTTATGACATCTTGTATGCTTGATCTAGTTGTCCTTAGAGTATCATAGATCTCATACACTTTTCCCTAATCATGTAACATAAATTCCATTTGTAAGAATTAAGAATCAAATAAATATTAATGTGTAATTTTGTTTACTTTTCATGGAGTTGTCTGCTAACTGTTGGAAATGTAGTTCTGGAGCACAGGGAGAGAAAGTCTAGGCTTAGAGAGTTACCCACGTAGAGTGAATGAGATCACTAAAAAATGAGTATAGAATTTAAAAGTAAGAAGGCCAAGGATAGAACTTTGTGAAATATTTAGGGAACAGGAAGTGCAAAGGGGAGTCAATAAATTAGACATAATATTCTTAAAAGAATCAGAAGAGTCAAGGACATGTGGTACCTTACTGATGAGAAAGACAGTGGCAGGAAGGAGGCAGTGGGTAAGGCAGCCCTTTAAGATGCTCTTCTGAGTTTAAAAGGCACTCTGTGGAAACCAGTAAGTTTTTTTTTTAAACTATTAATTAGGTAGATGATTTTATTTCTTCAAATCTAGAGTGTTTTAAAAATATTCCTTTTGTACTGGCCTTTTTTCTCCCTTGTGTCAAATGAGAAACCAATACATACAGTTGAAATTCTCTATTCTTATCAGAAAGTTATCATTTTTTTCTCAACACATCATAATCTATTAAATTATTTGTTATTCTAAATAGAAGCTAACAGAAAACTATCCTATTTTTTAAAATATGCCTTTTAAAAAAAGATTTTATTTTACCAATTACATGCAGTAGTAATTTTCAACATAATATATGTTTATCAAAATTTTAATATCCAAGGGAATTCCTCCCCCCTCTTAGAGATGATGTACAATTTGATTTGGGTTATACATGTATTATCATGCATGCAAAACATATATTGGTCATTGTTTAAGAGAATACTCATATAAAACCAAACCCCCAAATAGAAACACAAATAAACTAAAGTGAAAAATAGTATCCTTTAATCTTCATTCCAATTCTCAATAGTTCTTTCTCTGGAAGTGGGTAGCATTCTTTTTCATAAGTCCCTCAGAATTGTCCTGGATTGCTGATAGTAGCTAAATCTATCACATTTGATCATTCCACAGTATTGCTATTACTGTGTACAATGTTTTCCTGGTTCTGCTTATTTCTCTCTGCATCAGTTCATGTAGGTCTTTCCACCTTTTTTCTGAAATCATCCTGCTCATCATTTTTTATCGCACAATAATATTCCATCACCACCACATACCATAGTTTGTTCAGCCATTCCCCATATTGATGGGCATCCCCTCAATTTCTCATTCTTTGCCACCACAAAAAGAGCTACTATAAATATTTTTGTACAAGTAGATCCTTTCCCCTTTTTTATGATCTCTTTGGGATACAGACCTAGTAGTGGTATTACTGATCAGAGGATACACTGTTTTATAGCCCTTTGGACATAGTTCAAATTGCCTTCCCAAATGGTTAGATGGTTCATAACTCCACCAACAATGTATTCGTGTCCTACTTTTACCAATATGTCCTTCTTTTGATAGTACTTTTCTTTTGGACATAAACTCACTGAAGGCAGGGACCGTACTTTCTTTTATTTGTAAATAAAGTACTGTGCTTAGAAGTGTAAGTAGTTATAGAGTGGGTAAAGCACATACCTTTGACAGTAATGTTTGCTTCAGTTGCTTTTAGATCACCAGGATGCCATTGCCCCTGAACATAATGATCCCATCCATGAGCTACTGGATGATCTTGGGGAAGTGCCTACCATTGAGTCCCTTATAGGTGAGTATTTTTCCTTTTTTCTTCCCCATGAAAAAATCTTAGTCTAGGCTACAGGGAGTAGAGGAAAGAATTATAATCTTAATTTGCATGGGAAGAGGTCCAGAGATCCAAGTTCTGGTATATTGAGTCACTGAGATTGAATAGAAATCATCCTTGTTCTGGATTCTTTGGTGCACAGATGCTGTTAATAGTGGTGATTGTTCTTGGGCCATCAGAGAACTTTTTGTACTCTAGCAGCAGAAAAAATTATTTTAATTTGAATCTCTCATATCCTTTCTTTACGAATATCATTCTATTAATTTATTCTCCCCAAATATAGGGGAAGGTTCTGGTAATTTAAATGACCCAAATAAGGAGGTGCTGGCTAAGACAGAAGTATCTCTCACACTGACAAACAAATTTGATGTGCCTGGAGATGAAAATTCAGAAATGGATGCTCGGACTATCTTGCTTAAGTGAGTATTGAATTTAGCAATTAGTAGGAATGATAAAACTAAATGAATCTCTTGGTCTTGTTGACTGAGGGTTTTTGGCTTATGCTTCATAATTGGTCTTTGACTTGCTCTACTGCTGTAGGACTTACCTATGTTGTTTTTATAATTAAATGACTGACATGAAATTGATTTCTTAGAAATCCTCTGTCCCACAGAGTTCCATTTTCTTAAAAACTGCATAAATACCTTTGAGGAACCTTGGAAGCCTTAGCAGTGTTTGGATTGCTTTCACATAGGTAATTTTTTTCTTTTACTCCAGTACAAAGCGTTTAATTGTGGATGTCATCCGGTTCCAGCCAGGAGAGACATTAACTGAGATCCTTGAAACACCTACCACCAGTGAACAGGTACAACAGAGAATATTAACTTCTAAGCCTTTTTCATTAAACTAAGCTCACAAAGAGGATGAGTACTTTATCCTTAGGAGAGTGTGAAAGCCAAGTGAGAGAATGAGAGGCAAAAAACATCCAGGTGGGTGGGGAAGAGGGGTACAATTTTTAAAATATGTCCATAGAAAAGGAGGCCATTTTTGGAATCTTAAGAGTGGTAAACTTTGGTATGTGTACAGAATGTGTGTGTACACATGGGTAATAAGGTGCTATGTGAATGAGAGGTTAACCTGGGGCCAGCTGACTTTGATTTGATTTGATGTAGAACCGTTAGGCCACTATTTATAATATTACTATATATATTATACTTTTATAAGACTTTTATAAGAACCAGGTATGGTTCATGGCTCCAAGTGGTTTGTGATGCAGATGGATTTTGTTAAATTATAAATAAGAACATATATCATCAGGGGCTGTGAATGCTAGGTAAAGGAGTTTGAATTTGGTGCACTAGCAATAAGATGATGAATAAGATGATGAAAATGATACTTAAGAAAGATGAATCTGGTAGCCATATGGAGAATTAACTTGTAGAGAAAAACTAGCCAAGAACCTGTTTAAATGGTTTAGGCATAAAATAAGAATCAGGACTAGAATGATAGTTTTATGGAGAGAAAAGAGAGAGTGAGGAACATCATGAAGCCAATTTTGAAAGGTCCTGGCAGTGTGATGTAGTCCAAGGGGACACTGGACTGGAGAGGCAAGAGATCCTGGATGTAGATCTGGTATTTCCCTTCATTAGTTTTGTAGCTTTGGCCTCATTTTTCTTATCTGTACGATGAGGAAATTGAGTTAGATGGTTTCTTATAGCTTCTTTTAGTCCTAGTGAATATGTGTATCAAGGGGGCAGATTGTACTTTAGATGATTTTTAAACTTAGACAATTAGGTAAAGTAGTGTTTCCATAACAGAATGGTGAAGTTGGGAATATAGGTCGGTTCTGTTATACAGGAAATGATGATAGGATATTAAAAATAACTATTTTCTAGTTAGCTCAGATTCCGAAACTTGGATCTGGTCCAGAGATGGTGATTTTGGAGGCACTATTTTAGAGGTGATAACTTGAGCTCAAAGAGTGGTTGAGCAGGTGTGTGTGTGTGTGTGTGTGTGTGTGTGTGTGTGTGTGTGTGTGTGTACACACACACATTACATAGTAGTTAAGTTTTCAAAATGCTTTAAAAACATCTCATTTTGTTGTTATAAGAAACAGATGCTATTATTATCTATAAATTTAGAGATGAGGAAACTGAAGTAGACAGGTTAAGCAACATCTTTAGGGTCACCCAGCTAATAAATGCTTGAGATCATATTTTAACTCAGAGCTAGTTCTCAATCAGCTGTGCCATCTACCAGCCTCCTAAGAGTAGGAAAAGGAACTAGCAAACCTTATCAAAAGAGAGATTTTAGAAGTAGGTAAAGAACCATGGAGATGGAGCTTCAGGGAATCTGGAGGCAGGATTCAGAAGTGTAAGAGGGGAAATTAGATATATTTAAAGTATGGTGGTCGCCAGGAATCAGATTAGCATGATTCCATAATTAAAAATAGACCCAAGTCAGAATGCCTTTTTTTATAGAAGTTTATTTACAATTAGGAAGGTTGAAGGTAGGGAAATAGAGAGAGAGAGAGAAACTGGCCCGACCAGAGGTCTGGCCTGGATGAGGATTCGAGGTTAATTAAACAAGGCCTTGACAATTAGAGAGGCAAAGAAGCCTCCTTGAGGGTAGAGATTTTAGAACGCCAAGAGAGGCAAAAGGGAGTCAGCCTAACTTACCCACCAGAGCTCCTTCCACACCAAGTTCAAAGCCCCAACTGCCTCCGCAGGAAGTTACCCCCTCACTTCCTGCGTCCACCTCTAATTTCAAGTGGACAAATGGCAGCCTCAACACTGTTTTGGACTGCCCAAAGGGCAGTCTCTTGTTCTTGATTTGTTAACTTATTGTCACGGGTGGGTCACAGATCTCCCCTCCCCACTCAGGGAGGGGGGATGACATTATCTCTGATGGCTAGAGTTTTAACTATGAATGGGGGTGAGCTAATTCTATTTACACAATCTCCCCTGATGATCATTTTGGGTGCCTAGTCACCCCAAGTGATCATTTTACATAATCATCTTATTACCCACAAGGTCTTCTAACTACAATAGTTAGAGATAAGAGGGGAATGGAAGAGAGAGAAAGCAAAACCTATGTTTGCTAAGCGCATTGACATGAAATCAATTGGGGGCAGTCCCCTATTGGTATAAAATGTACATTCAAAGTAACTGTTCAGACCCCATCAGTTCAATCAATTGTACCCCAAAGTTCATTCTGGATCTCTTGATGCAATGTAGATTCTTCAAGCATCTTTCTGCAAACAGTTCATTCTCTGGATTAAGGAGTCAGCAAGCTTCTTTCCCTGAGAATTTTTCTCGAATAAAAAATTAAATCTTGGATTTTATAAAAAAATACAATCCCCCCTGACGAGGGTATTGTAGGAAAATATAAGTGAGGTAATGGGGTCACCAGGGATATTACAATAAACTAAGTGGTTTGTGGGAACACACTCTAGGATTTATGAGAGACTGGACCAGGGTGAAGAGACCAGAGTTTACTGGATTTCCACAGGAATGGCAGTTGATCTTAACTGTCACCCAGCTTCCACTAGACCAGAGTATAGTAACAGGCTAACAAGGTAAAAGGGACTTAACAGCTTTAATTATGTTAGACTAAAAGGTGGGAAAGGATTTCTATACTTAAAATCTAAGGGATAAAACCACAGGGCAATGGGAGGAGTTATTCTACTCTAACTTAGTGATCTAAACAAACAGGGCCCAAGGAGCTGTAAATGGAGTCTCTGGGTTTCTGCCTCAAACCTGGAACCTGCCAGGCTTGAGTGTAGCTAGGACTTAGTGGCTTTGGGATTCTCACTGCAATCCACTGATGATCTCTGGATGTCAGGAGTCAAGATGATCTCAGGTACCAGGTAGAGAGGGTTTTGCTTGAAGCACTGTTCTCCAGTTTTCAAACTTCTCCTCCTCTCTTGGCTCTAGATTTGTCCTTTTCTTAGATGCCACACCACACAGGATCCCAGGGGAAATCAGGAAGCAGGGTATCCTTTGCTCTGAGGTCTCCCAGGCTGGCAACAGTTTTGCCCACCACTAATGGAGTCCACACTCAGGGCACAGACGCACTTCCTCCTCCTTCATTCCAACCTGGAATTCCCAGCTCCAGCTCCTTCCTGCTAGATACTTCCTAATCAGTACATAATCAATACCTAATAACCAGCTAATCTAATCTTACTCATAACAGTATTTAAAAAAGAAATACCCAGATCAGCTCAAGATACATGGTTGAGTTATGGGGTTGTATGAGTAAATTCAAAAGAAAAAACAAAAACATCAAAAGAAAATCAAATAGAAGAAAAATGAAACTTTGGGAGAGAGAAAAAATTTAAAATCAGAATCAAAATATCAAAATATGCATATAAAATTTCTGAATAAACAAAAATAAATTCATAACAGGCCCTTGTATTAGGGTCCAATTAATATAATTTCCATCCTACTAGTCTGTAGGACAAAATGCAGTAATACTGCACTTACCCATTTGCAAGCCAAGACTAGGAAGTTGCCATTCTATAAGAGAGAAAAAAGGACCAGATTTATATGCAAGGGAAGTGCCTGTCATTCCCTGGTCTGATTTACCTTCACTCTCAGGAATATATGGGTGAGCCAAGATGATCGCCAATCTGCGGTACCTGACTGGCAGTGTAGTTCGAAGAGTCCTACATCTTAACATATGATAAACATCGCAACTTAGAGTCTTACACTGAGTTCAAGTTCTTAGTATTGGCGTTGGAGTTCCTCAATCCCACCTGTATTTGTATGGTCTTTTTTTGACCTTGTGCTCCTTGGCACTGTGCAGATTTTCTCATCAGTCCCATTGGGATTTGTCGGTCGGTCTCCATGACCTTGTGCTTTCTTAGCACTTTTTAGCAGCTCTTGTGGTCCCTTCTCCTGGAATAAGACAGAAGCATTAATCACAGTCCCATAACATTTAACAATACATGGCAGGTTCCCAAAGTCTAAAGCCTTGTGGGTAAGCAGTAATATTACTGCAAATATATATATTAAAATTATAGCACTGCAAAAAAAAATAAAAAGATTAATACCGATTATATGTACTTTAAGTACAAGAAATGAGAAAAAGGGAAAAATCAATTATTCTATTAAAAGATAATAGGAAAAGCAATAAGAAAATTAAAAATAAATTCAGGGGTAATTCCATTTACACAGAGGGTAGTGTACAGTAAGCAAAAAGTATTGAGAGCTGACTTAAAGGCATTGTTTCTGACTCAAAGATGGTCATGGTTACCTTTTAAGAAAATCTTTGAGTAGAACTGGAGGGACAGAAGGCATATTTCTTTGAAGTTTTAGATAGAATGATTGGCTAGGAAGTGGAGGCAGCAAGTCTGTGTTTAGCTGTTAAGAAATGGACAGTATTGTATGGGGGGGGAATATCAGATAGATGGGGATTGAGCTCTGGTGACCCCCACCTGACTGAAATACGTGGGCCAAAGCTACTCACTCCCCCCCCCTACTGGGAAGACCTTTGGGGGTATAATTCACAAGGGGGCTCCCCAAAATGGAAGGGCTATTGAGGAGATGATAAAGGAATGTGCTAGGAATTGTTTGAGACCTAGATGGACTTTGTCCAGTCCAAAGCCACTGATGTAAACTAAAACCTCCCGAGTCCCTTCAAATCAGTCTTCCCTCCAAGTCGGAGTAAAATGTTCTTTTCCACCCTTCAGCCACCCAACACACCAGCCTCTCCCAAGTCACTCTTCTAAACTCTGACTAAAGTAACTAAATAAGGATTTATTTGAGGTTAGAGGAATTCAAGGATTAAGGGAAGGATTGTGGGGATTCAGGATAGAGGGTAAAAGGATTATCTTCTCTGTCAAAGTGAGTTTCTCTCTCTGGGATGAGCAGTCTTGGATTCTTCTCTAACTCTTGTCCAGTAACTGTCTCAAGCCCCAGTAACTCCTAACGAATAAACTAATTAACTAAACTGAGTAAATAACAGGGATGTGGATAAAGCAGATTCAGAAGGGCCCTCAGAGCCCACTCCCCCCTGGGAGTCCAGGCTCTTTGGCCAAATGGAATAACTGCTATGTTTGTCTCTTCTTAGATGGCAAATGATGTTGGTAGATCAATTGAGATGATTGGCTAGTTCTAGCAGTTGCGATACTCAAGGAAATTCTATATTTTTGGGATTCAGGAGCACCCAGTTCTCACAGGATTACCACCACCCATCCCCACCTCCCTCTCTGACCTATCCAAGGTTCAGTGAGTAGTGTGGCAGTTGGGATATCTTCCACAGAATTCCCCTCTTCACTCCCCAACAGTCATTTCCTCAAGATTCTTTTTGGGCTTGTTCTGAATTCCACCTCAGAGGTACATGCCTTGCTTGATTTTCTTCTCTTAAATTCATTGTCTGTTACAGTTCCCCCATTTTTCATTTTACATGGATCTTCAACCATAAGGTCCATGTGTGTTCTATCTACACTATTTGATCTACTCACTTTCTATTTTTTAATTCCTCCTCCCCCCAAGAAAATTTAAAAAAATTCAATACTTATCTTATACTCATGCTTTTCTAAGGAGGGTTAGGAAAGTGGGCAGAGGAATGGAAGGGAATACAAGGTTCCAACAAATATTTCTAAAAGGTGAAACAATTTTGTAACAATCAATGAAAATTTTCTAGTAAATACATTTTGTAACTTTTGCAATATAACAAATTCCTATTCTTACAAGTTTTTGAGCTAATTTCATGCCGATGCTTATTAAACAATATCTTTAACTTATTTCTACTTGGACTGTTTATTCTTAATGCAATAACAATAAAGATAAGTGTTCTCATTTCTATTCTTTTCAACTATGCTTTTAACTATGTTTTTAATATGATGCTATTGTCTTTTTAACTATTCTTAACTGTATATTCTTATTTTCTCCCTACTTCTCACTTACTAGAATTTCTAATTTTCCCTAACTCTGTCCCTAATGACTATTTTCTAATTATCTCTACTTTTGTTAGTATGTTTAGTATTTACATGGTTTGGGACTATTTACTGCCTACTCTATAGTTTCCCAACTATATTACAGATATTTATACAATTTTATATTATGTACATTCCTTTTGCAAGCTGCATTCCAGTGTTAACCAGATACAGGGCTTTTCAGTTTTATATTTGGCTAAGTTGCTAATTATTTACATGTATGTACATTTACATACATATTTGTAATACAGTATTTTGACACTTGCTTATTTACACAAAGTGTTGACTAATTGTCAGTTTAAGTTGGGTTTTGGGTTCTTTTTGCGTATTGTGGATGCACATACGTATCTTTTCTTCCTTGCAAGTTGTCTATCTTTTCATGTTGACTGTAGAATTCATTCATTGATGCATTTTATGCACTGTGGGTGCAATTTTCCCTGTTATGTGATGGTATGTGTTTTTTGTGCTATTGCCGCACTTAGTCTTACAGATCCTGTTTCTCGTCTTTCACCTTGCCACGTTCATGATTTTTCAGAGTTCCTTGTTCCTTTAAAGTTCTCTTTCCTTGCATCTGTCTTCTTGGTGATTTTCTGGATTCCCTGTTCTTCTCTTGACTTATCTTCCCCTTCTCTGTTACTCCATCACCTGTCGACCACCCACGTTGATGGACAGGTCTCTGGTCCAGATACTGGAACAATGTGAACTATGTTGATTTGTTAGTTGTGTAAATCACTTGTGTGTGTATCTATGTTTTATGCACTTTTTCAGATTTTTATTTCTTCATCATTGATTTGGTCTTCGTGTTCTAACTGATTTGGATGTTTGAATTGTTTTTCTTTCTTTACATGACGGGGTACCAGGAATCTCGGTCTTGGATTTTTATAGCTGTCGGGGAAGTGAGCAGAATCTGATGTGGTCTGGTCCATTTTATATCAAGGGGTGACTTTCTATCAAAGTTTTTCAAGTACACCATATCTCCACGCTTTACATTGTGGGTCTCAAAATCTATGGGCTCTCTTTGCTGCAAAATTACTAGCTCATACAATTCTGTCAGTCTCTTTTGCAAAGCAGATATATGCTGATATAATTTGCAATCTGCTGATAACTTGGATACATATGCCGGTTTGCATCATCTCTCTGCCCATACTGCATGACCATATGAGGATTTAAAGGGAGGTATGTGGAAATCAGGACTAGGTTTCATTTTCAGGTAGTATAACATGATAAGGAAAGCATCCATCCACTTTAGGTGAGTTTCTAGGTAGACCTTTCCTATCAGTGTTTTGATCTCCCTATTGAGTCTTTCCACTTGCCCTGCTGAGGAAGGATGGTAAACTGTGTGAAAAGATATCTTTATCCTCAGATTTTTATAAACTTCCTGCAGAATATGGTGGGTAAAATGTGTGCCTTGTCCAAGTATATGAGATGGTATGGAAAATCTCGGGATTATTTCTTTTAGCAGGGTCTTTATTACAAAGGCTGCATTGTTCTTTTTAGCAGGGTACACTTCTGGCTATCTAGTCAGGCAATCCACAATGATCAGGCAGTATTTGAATCCTCTATCACTGGGCATATGGATATAATCGATCTATAGAGTTTCAAACGGAGTCTGAGCTAGTGGTCTTCCCACTAAACCTTTGTTCCTGAAGCTCGCTTGATTACACTTCATGCAGATGTCACATTGGGTTATTTGGAGGGACCCAGAATTTTTGGACTGAATCCATGACTGGGTGCCATAATGCTTCTTCTCATGAATTGCATTACACACTGGGAAATCTAAGGCTTGTGGCAGGATGGGCTTACCTGTCTCTGCAACCCAGATTCCTTTTACTAGTTTGGCCCCAAAGTCTTTCTCCCATCTCTGAACTTCCCTGGAATCAAAGACTTGTCTTAGAGTGTCTTCCTCCATCAGGGTAAAGGTCAGAATATGGGTAGGACCAAACCTAGAGCCGAATTTCATGGTGATGTCAGCCCTGTGGTTGCCTAATGATGTTTTGTCTAGCCCTTTCTTGTGACTTTTGCATTGCGTGACTGCCACTTCTTTAGGAAGATGTGTAGCCTCAAGAAGTTGCAAAATAAGGTCTCCATAAGCAATGGCTTTTCCTGCCGCCATTATAAAACCCCTATGCTTCCAGATTTCTCCTGTGACGTGAAGGACATTAAATGCATAAGCACAATCTGTGTAGATATTAACTTTCTTGTCCTTGGCTATTTGCATAGCTCTTAACAAACTGATTATTTCTGCCCCTTGAGCACTGACTGTATTTGGTAAGAAAGCATACCATAAAGTTTCTGTCTCTGTCACTACTGCTGCTCCCACCACAAACTTTTTCTCTCTGTGCATGTAAGCAGAGCCATTGGTAAAGAGTTCTAATTCAGGTTCTGCAATTGGTGTATCCTTTAAGTTTGCCCTTGTTTTTTGTACTCTCTCTAGGGTTTCTTTGCATTCATGCACAGACTCTCCTGACATTGCTAACTGAGGAAACAGAGTCACTGGATTTAGTGACTGACAGTGTTTTAATCTGATATTTTCATTGTTCAGGAGTATTTTTCCATATTGAGACACTCTTTGTGGAGTAAAAGCATGTAGATTGCTGTTCTTAACCATGTTCTCTATGTTATGTGGGGAGTACACACAGCTTGCTTTCTAACACCAAATCATGCTTTCCTGATCATTAGTACTACAGCTCCAATAGCTCGAAGGCAATAGGACATTCCTTTCTCTGTTACATCGAGCTGGGTGCTACAATATGCCACAGGTCTTAAATTTTGTCCTAGATATTGCCCAAGTACAGCTGATGCAGTGCCCTTGTCCTCATGGATAAACAAGTGAAATTCTTTGGTATAATTGGGGATTCCCAGGGCAGGGGCTATGAAAACTGCACTTTTAAGTTTAGAGATTGCATTTTGATGTTCCTTTGTGTAATAGGAAATAGACTTTAAAAGTAGGAAAGCAGACTTAGCAGACAGACTAAGGGAAAAAGCCTTGGCTGTCAGCCAGGGACATTCTAAATGGAATGAAGGGGAAAAACTGTTTGCCCATAAGGACTCTGGTCAAGCTGGGAAAGGGAGAGGGTGTGGATGCCTTTACCTCCCAGTGAAGAGCCCAAGGAGTAGGGAGTTACCACTGAGAAGGAAGACCTGTCAGGGAAGATCAAGTGAGCAAGAAGATCTAGCTGGGGTGGTGGACATCCCAGTCTGAGACAAGCTCCTTGATTAACATTTCCTGGATTTACCTTCTTGTAGATCTGTTTCCATCAAGAGAAGCTGAAGCACAAAGCTCACAACATGGCTTTGTGAGAGACCCATTTTCCCTTCTAGTCTGTAATAGTCTGATTAGTGCAGTGTAGGCTTTAACCCATTCTCCCAGCTCCTGTGTGGTCCCTAGTGATTAGATTCAGAGTGACCTTTCCCCATTAATGATCCCTGACCACCCTCTATTATTAAAACCCTGTGTTTATAATTCTTTTGTCCTTGTACTAACCCCGTCACTTGTTGGCTTCACAGACTCCCTGGCTATGTGGATCAGTGTGACAGTGAAGGCTCAACAGTCACTCCTGTCACCTGCCATTCCCCAAACTGCCAAGCCCAATTTCCCTAACTTGTTTGGTCCCAGTCTATTTGTCCATTCCCGTCTCCTACTTACCCTTTGGAACCCAGATAACATATATAAGTTAACCCCAGGTTTTATCTTTAGAGTTTGGCTACCCCAGATGGTGGGTTAAGAGGAGGATAGGAAGTTCACTCTTAGACACACAGGGACAGACTGGAAGTGAGAGGGTTTGGAACATTCCATGAGGGAGGATAGCCATTGGCTGTGGTCTGAAAGTTCCAAGCCAGTGGTGAGCTACTCAGAACTACTTACCACTCCCCTTACCCACCCCACCCCCCACCCCCCAGTTCATTGATAAAATCCCTGAGTGCTGCCAATTTACTATCAAGACTGAAATAGCCACAGAGAAAGAGGTTTTCTCCATTTGTTTTGCCTTTTACTGTTTGTGTCATCCTGTTTGAGTGTAAATTGGTATTGTTGTAGGAATATTGTTGTATTTGTATTAGATATTAGTCTTTAGTCTTTCATTGTGGCTAATAACACAACTATATTGCTGTATCATTGGTCTATTGTGTTAATGTTTAGGAAAATGGTAATTGAAGACTGTATTGATTATTTGCTATTTGGATTATGGCAAGGGATATTGTTTATCCCATACTTGTGGTTTAAGATCATACCCAGGTATTGCAGAGTTATATTGAATTTTGAGGTAGCCCAACCTGTTCTTACTATAAATATTCTAGATATTATAGTACACACACCTATTATTGTTTTAACTGGTTACATCATATACAAAATAAGATGGATATTTTTCCATATTAATTATTGTTTCAAGATTGTGGTTACCTGGTGTTTTAGAGATTCAGAGATGAAGCAATTGTTAAAGTTAATGCAAGTTAAAATAGACAATTTGGTGATGTATATGCAAACTGGTGGTGCTTATGATCGAGCTCCTGGTAATGATGATAAACATGGTAATGATGGTAAAGGTGTTAAATCAGAACTTTTAAGGCAGGAACAAAAGGCATTAAATAAGGGGGACAAACTGGTTAATCTTTTTCCGCTTTGCGATTTGCCTATCGTTTGCAATGATGGAATATTCCACATGAGGCAACATTCGAGATTTAGATCAGAGGATGTGGAGAGCTTAAAGAGGAAAATCCCAAACTTTCATGATGATCCTGGGAAATCTGTAAAGATCTTTTGGGCATTTATTAAGGCACATGACCCTGATTTTGAGGACTATTGGTTTGTCCTAGGGGAAATATTATCTAATCATGCTAGGAATAAGTTTGTAGAGGAAACAAGAAATATGGAAAGGATGACACCATGGTCTGTAATTTGGGAGGAGCTGGATCTCAATTCAGTTCCTATTTACAGGATGCTCAAGCAGGCAAGGAAATCGCTTATCAAGGTTATGGAAAAGAACTTGAGGTGCCCTAATGCTTGGTCTAGAGAAAGTAAGGCAGACCAATCAGGAGACACCAGCTACATTTTTAGACTGAATCATCGAAGCTGCTGAAATTTATTTAGGCCCTAATGTCTTAGAGGATATCACCATTGAGCATGTAAAACATATATTTGTAAAAAATGCTGTTCCTCAAGTTAGAAAGTTTTTCAATGAGAATCATCCGGATTAGGAACTTCTTAGCTTAGATGAGTTAAAACAAAAGGCTACATAGGTATTTGCCCAGAAGAAAGACAAAGTGAATGATGAAAAGGATGCAGTGATTGAGAGCCTTTGGAAACAACTTAGGGAAGCTAATAGTAGGGCAAATGAGAAGGAAATTGGTGAAATAAAAAAATCTGAGGATCCAGGAAGACTTATAAGGGGGCAGGCAGTACAGTGCAGGAAAAAGAAATCTGTTTTACATAGTGAAAAACCTGACTTCCAATCCCATACCTTACCCAGATTATTGCCTCTTACAGGTCTTATCCATAATTAGAGTTCTCCAGGGTTGTGATACCTGGATAATGCTGGATAGAATACACTGAGTTGATTGGAGATATTAGAATGGGGTTGCTGGAACATTTCTTTCTATTTCTTTAGGAAACAGAACATCAAAGAGCCATGCAGAGGCGAGCTATCCGTGATGCCAAAACTCCTGACAAGATGAAAAAAGTCAAATCTTTTAAGGAAGACAGTAACCTGAGCCTCCAAGAGAAGAAGGAGAAGATCCAGTCAGGTTTAAAGAAGCTGGTAGAACTGGGGACAGTGAATCCAAAGAACAGATACCAGGAATTGATTAATGATATTGCCAAGGTAAGGACTATTTGTGGAAGTGGATTCTCAAGGGAGTAACCTTTCTTCGGATGATGGGATGATTGTGGTGTACCCACAAATGGAAGAATTCCCTTTCTAACCCCTTTATGTGGAACAATATACTTTGGTTTGTCCCCTGGAGACAAAGTTTACTAGGTTGTAAAATTCTTATCAGCCTAGTATACCTTCAAAGTATGTATGCAAAATAAAACACTGAAATCAGAATTCTTTATTTCTCAATAGAATGTTATTTGTTATGCTGCCTTCAAAGTAATGGAAGAATCCAAAAAAGTTTTGTTGACCCTTTTTGTTTTTCTCTTGGTTAATCAGACTTGATCCTATATTTTCTGTAGGACATCCGGAATCAACGGAGGTATCGACAGAGGAGAAAAGCTGAACTGGTTAAACTGCAGCAGACCTACAATGCTTTGAACTCCAAGGCCACATTTTATGGCGAGCAAGTGGATTATTATAAAAGTTACATCAAAACATGCTTGGATAACTTGGCCAGCAAGGGCAAGTAAGTATTTTGCAGAGATCTGAACTGGTAAGGGAATGGGCTAGGAAAGTAGTGGGAGAATTAAGAGAGTGATCTATTCTTGAGTCATTTGATTAGAATATTATAATAATTGGTCAAGCAAGGCCGGCATTACTGTCATACAATAGATCATTTTTTAATATGATTTTGAGGGTGCCGGGAAAGGCTTCCTTACCCTCATCTTACCTTTTACTGAAATTGACAGTTGGAAAATTTGAGATGGAAGTGATCTTCGAGAACATCTAGTTAGGCCACTCCTCCATTTGATATATGAGATAGTTGAGATCTACATGGCGATACATGTCATTGCCTGATTCTACCATTACAGATATTTTTGGATTGCGGTAATTTGGGTTTTTAAATCTTTTTGTCATGATACTAGTTTTGGGAAATTTGTTTTCTTAGACTTTTTGCCTTTTTTGATCTTGTTATACTCAAAACTCTTGACTATACTTTACTTCTTGAAACTCTTTCTTCTAATGACTTCTCATGACATTAGAACATTAAAAAAAAAAAAAGCTCTCACCTTTTGTCTTAGAATCAATACTGTGTATTTGTTTTAAGGCAGAAGAGTGGTAAGGACTAGGCAATGGGGGTCAAGTAAGTGACTTGCCCAGGGTCACACAGGAAGTTTCTGAGGCCAAATTTGACCTTAGGACCTCCTGTTGTCTCTAGGCCTGGCTCTAAATCCACTGAGTCACCCATCTTCCCCTCTTTTTTGTTTTTAACCTTTACTTTTTGTCTTAAAAACAACTCTTAAGACAGAAGGGGCAAGGGCTAGGCAAATGGAGTTAAGTGATTTCCCCAGGGTCACATAGCTAGGAAGTGTCTGAAGCCAAATTTGAACCCATTCACTCTGGCCCTGGCTCTCTATCCATTATGCCACCTATCTGCCCTGACATTTATACATTCTTAACCATTTCTCTACAGGCTCCCATCTCTCTCTCTCTCTCTCTCTCTCTCTCTCTCTCTCTCTCTCTTGCCTTCTTTGGCTCTTTTCTCCTGTAACTATTGTTGGTTATTTTTCTTTCTCTCCCTTGACTCTTCTACACCTACAATTTTGATGGTTACTTTTTTTTCCTACTTACTCATTCATAAAGGCCTGTTATTTTTCTCAAAATTTGTTGGTGTTTATCAGTCATTTGTTTTTTTGGGGGGAGGGGCAAAGTTACAGGTGTGGTTTGTCATTTCCTTCTTTCAGTGAGGAAAATGAGGCAAATAGGATTAACTGACTTGCCCAGGGTCACACAGCTAGTAGGTGTTTTAGGGCAGATTTGAATTCAGGAAAATGAGTCTTCCTGACTCCAGGCATAGTATTCTATCCACTGTGCCACCTAGCTGCCCTCTCCTCAAAATAAGTTGCTCAAATTTTGTCTTTTTATCTACATTTCCATTGCTGCCACTGAAGTCCAGACTCTTCTCTATTACCCCTTGCTTTGAATATTCGCCCAACTAGTTTCCCTGTCCTATTCTGTCTGTCCATTCTAGTTACAGAGCTGTGAATAAGGGACAAATATTTTTTCCCAGAGGTGCTTTCTGTCCCAAATTTCAAGCTATTCTGCATCCCTCAGTTTGGTTCTCCTTATTAAAATAGCCTTCATTATATCACATCCTTGTTCAATAACTTATAATGATTCTCCTTTCCTTAAGTCCACAGTGCCTTGATCTGGGATTTAAGGTTTTTATGCCAATATTAAATTAGTTAGTGAGCTTTTTTCTTTTTTAACATCTACTATGTATACACCTCCATCTTAGATGCAGTGGGGAATAAAGGGGAGATACTAGTTGTGAATGGGAATTTTGTATGAGCAATTTTATTTTGCAGATGAGTCCTAGATACTGAGTGAATTACTGAACTTGAAAATGAGACACAAAACTGGAATTAGAACTTGAAGCCAAAATTAGCCAGTTTGTGATGCAGATCATTAGACCACTTTGACCCCATTTAGATTTTGATTATTCTTTTAAAAAGGGAAACTTCTTTGATCCATAACCTCCTATTCCTGGACCACTTACTGAGATTAGGCCTGGGGTATATATATACTCCTGTTCTATTTCCACAGAGTGTCTAAAAAGCCAAGAGAGATGAAAGGAAAGAAAAGTAAAAAGATCTCCCTGAAATACACGGCTGCACGACTACATGAGAAAGGAGTTCTTCTGGAAATCGAGGACCTGCAAGTGAATCAGTGAGTGCCCAATTGACTTGTCTAAATTTTATTTCTAGGGAGCTGATCTGTATGTAGATGTTTCTCTCTTTGTGCTGTATTGACTTTACATCTCATAGAGGTGTTCATATAAATGTTGTTTTAAATTATCTCTCTTGTCAAGAAATCCTGTGCCCAAAGGATACTTTGCTAAGGCCACACAAACGGGTCTAAGGCAACTTCCTTTTTTTTTTTTTTTTTCCTTTTAAACCCTTACCTTCTGTCTTGGAGTCAATACTGTGTATTGGCTCTAAGGCAGAAGAGCGGTAAGGGCTAAGCAGTGGGGGTTAAGTGACTTGCCCAGGGTCACACAGCTAGGAAGTGTTGGAGGCCAGATTTGAACCCAGGACCTCCCCTCTCTAGCCCTGGGGATCTATCTACTAAGCCACCTAGTTGCTCCCTAAGGTACCTTCCTTTGAAAGCAATATGCATCCATCATTCTAATGATTAAACCTTGTGTGAAGGGAATTTCATCCCTTCCCCCTCCTGGATTGTTGAACCAGTTCATCTCATTTTGGGTGCTGGCGCTGCATTCATGAATGTGAAACACACAGAAATACATGCATGGAATAGGGGATAAGAAGAGTAGAACAAGACTTGCACCTGTCTTTATTCCCTGGAACGGTAGTGCCAGAGGCTGGCTGATAGCCATGTGGGTAGAGCAGTCATGTGGTCAGACTTAAGTTAGAAAATGGGCTTTAAACTTCTCAAGTGATTATTAATAAACTCTATGGAAAGTAAGAACGTGGAGTTATTAATTCAACCCTAACAATCTCATTACGTTGCTTGTGCCTGAAGTATTTCTAGATTGTCAGAGAGTTCTCAAGTCCATGAGCAGCAATCTTGTGGAGTCCTCAGTTTCTCTTTTCCAAGCATGGTGCCCATTTATGTAGTTCTTACTGAATCTGGTCAAAGAGAATTAAGGAGCCAGATGAACCAGAGACCAGGCTAGAGAAAGACTGCATTCCCCTTCCTTAGCCCAAGAACCTGTGACTTAATATATTTCTTCATTGGCAAGAGCTTATCTAGCGCAGCGAGGTGGCTCAGTGGATAGAAAGCTGGGCCTGGTGTTACAAGGTTCTGGGTTCAAATCTTGGTTCAGATAAGCCCCTAGCAGTATGACCATGGGCAAGTCATTTAACCCTAGTTACCTAGTCCTTACTGCTCTATTGACTTGGAACCAGTATTTAGTATTATCTAAGACAGAAAGTTAAAGGTTAAGGGAGAAAAAATCATTTTTCTAGTCTCCTTTGTTTTTATCACGTGACTCTCTTGACCTCATGCTGCCTCTTTTACCTGGACTTTCTCATCATCATCCACAACAACACACGTTTATTTAAGCCCTCTTGTGGGCTAAGGCCCTGTACTGGTTTCCCCTTGGACTTTTCCTGACCCATTAAAGGAATATGTGGCCCTTATAGCTCACCACAGCACATTAATGATTAATCCAAAGTCTGGTCCTAGAGCATTGCTCTCCACAAATGGGAAATCTCCCATCCCTAGCAAAAGAAGAGAAGGTCCCAGGCTGTGCTCTGCATCCCACCCCTGATCAGGCCCTGTGCCAAGTGTTCCTCATAATAACCCTGGGAAATACATGCTATTATTATCCCATTTTACAGTTCTGGAAACTGAGGTAAACAGAAGTTAAGTGACTTATCCAAGGTCCCAGCTAGTAACTGCCTGAGGCTGGATTTGGCCCCCAAGGGAGAATGTCAGAGTTTTGGGGCCCCTTGTTCCAGGATTTGGGCTCTGACCATTTCCCTTCACTTCCCCAGCCCATAGGCGATGCTTCCTGTGTTCACTTTTACTGTTCCATCCAGGTGGCACATGATGCAAGTTGTCTTTTCTAAGGATTATGCTGGCTAGACTCCTTTCATGCAGCTACTTGAAACCAAGGGAAGCTATCCTGGGCACTTCAGAGATTTCTATGGTTTTTTGGAGCCTTTGAGAACAAGCTTTCAGTTCTTTGTGGGCCATCCTCTTTCTAAGCAATCCAAGTCTGATTTGTCAGAGTGGGGAGCTTCCCAGTTTGTTCTCCTCATTCCATTCTCTTTCTGCCAGCAATAGGCAGTTGGCTAGGCTTGTAGAGGTCACATGATTGCCCAGGTAATGTGGGGACAGTCAGTGGGAGGTGTGGCTTGTGCCTAGGTCGGGCTGACTCGCAGGCCCCCAGCGGGCTGCCTGCTGGCCAGATGGCAGCCATTCTTCAGGTCAGACTGCTGGCACTTGAGCTGCAGCAGTGAGTTCTTGTGTTCTATTTTCCAGGTAGTATTCCTTGGACTCGGGTGTTTTAGAGAATCTTCTTTCACTGGAGAGTTCCCTCTCTTGAGTCCAGCTGAAGCACATCACCCATTTTGTGACATTTGTTGCATTTTACTTTCAAAGAAAAAATATCCTATGACACTTTTTCCTTGAGTACACAGAGATCGTGTCACATCCCAGTTCTTTTAACTAAATTCTGGCTCACTAAGGTCAGATATGAACCAAGAACCTCTCCTTTCTAGACCTAGATGTCTATCTACTGAGCCACCTAACTGCTTGCAAATAGGACCACCCTATTACATTCTAGATAATCTGCTTTGGATTATATACACAAGTGGGAAGTGAGGCTTTGAGATAGGTTTCCTTTCTTATAAGTTTGTAAGAACAGTAATTATTCATTTAATATTTCCCTCTCCTTTTTTCCCCTCTCCCTCCTTTTCTTCCTTTCCATGTGTGTGTGCACATACACACACCCCACTATATATGCTATAAAAGACTTTTGTGGTCTCTTTAAATTCAAACTGCATTACTTAATCACCTGTAATTTGCAAGACACTAGGGATATAAAAGCAAAAATGACAGATATAAAGGCAAAAATGATAGACTCTGCCTTTGGGGAGCTTCTATTCTAGCAGGGCTGTAGCATAGCTAAAACATGTACTCAGATACAGAGAAAAGGGGTGGTAAGTGAGGATGCCAGCAAAGGACACATCCAGCAAGATGTGAGGAGAGAGGAAAACACTTTGGGGGGGAGGGGGTGGCGGTGTCAAGAAAAGCTTACTGAAGAAGTGACTCCTTAACTAAACTCAAAGAAAGAAAAGAAGGGGCAGCTGGGTGGCTCACTGGATTGAGAGCCAGGCCTAGAGACGGGAGGTCCTAGTTGACTCTGTTTATGTTCGTGCGCACACACACATACATACACAAACACACACAGATATATGCCTAAATATACATATATATCATTTTTCTATCTCTTATTGCCAGGGTTCCTACCCCACTGGTCATTCTCTCTTCCTTCTAAGTGACTGTTTCCAATATGCTGTTAACAGGCTTGGAAATGAGATTTCTAAAATTGTCAGAATTATGTATCCAGTAAGAGTACGTAGGTGCTAAGTAAAGACTTGGGGTGCAGATGACTAATTTAGGATCACAGGTTTGCAGCTGAAAGGTGCTTGAGGCATGAGGAGAGTACAGGAGCTTTAATGCACAGACTCTTGTGGCATCAGTTTGGGATCCAAGATCCTTTGAGGGTTCTCGTTGGTTCTTAGCTATATTCCAAACAGGAGAGATTGTTGAGTACTTGGTTTCCAGATAACAGAGACATTTTATCTTTTTAAGAATTTACCCAAGGGGCAGCTGGGTAGCTCAGTGGAGTGAGAGGCCTAGAGACAGTAGGTCCTAGGTTCAAACCCGGCCTCAGCCACTTCCCAGCTGTGTGACCCTGGGCAAGTCACTTGACCCCCATTGCCCACCCTTACCACTCTTCCACCTATGAGACAATACACCGAAGTTAAGGGTTAAAAAAAAATAAAAAAAAAAAAAAAAGAATTTACCCAGCATGATGTCCAACTTCTGTGTTCACCCCTTTGTGCCTAGGCCTTCTCCTTCCAATCAGCCAAATCTTTCTCTTGGCTCCCATTTCTCCCACTTTACTTCCTCCCTCCCCAACTTAGTGCTTAACTACCCCTTCCTTCCACCTCAACTTTTATGGCTGCCCCTCTTCCCTGCCACTTTGGGTCTGAGAGTAACGCACAGTTTTACTTGATAATCCAAAGGCTTCCTTTGACATTGTCTTTCTGTGGTCTTTGATTGCTCCTACTTGAGTAAAGCAGAGATACTAGATTGAGGTTGGCATCCCATTCTCTCTTTAAGTTCCTGAGCATATACTGTATTTATGGTTTCTTTGGTTGAAAAATGAAATGATAGCTGAAATGCAGAATTCACTATATTCTCTCCTTTCTCATTTCACAATGTCTGCTCCCACCATGTCACCCTCTTTTACAAGACAGAAAAGCTATGCCCTCTTGGTAATATTTCCTTTTTTTTTTTTTTTTTTTTTTTTAATTTTAAACAGATTTAAAAATGTGATATTTGAAATCAGCCCAACAGAGGAAGTCGGAGACTTTGAAGTGAAAGCCAAATTCATGGGAGTTCAAATGGAGACTTTCATGTTACACTATCAGGTGGGTTTTTTCTTTAGAGAGCCCTCCATAGAGATGAAATGATTTTGTTCCCATTAAATAGTAGCAGTTATCCAGAGCAGTAGAGTGCTTTTTAGGGTTAGCACTTTCATGTAGAGGATTTCTTTTAACTGTTACAACTCTGAGAAGCACTAGAAATACTATAAAGTGTCTCACAACTAATAAGTAGCTGAGCTGGAACTCCAGCTCAGGGCCTTTGTAGTGACAGTTGAGTACTCTTTTCATTATCCCACTCTTCCTCTAAAGAAACCTAAGAAAAAAATGTTTTGAGGTTTTTTTTCCTCAGAGGTTAAATAATATGGAGGTCTCCTCATGGCAGTTCAGGGGGCAAGATGTTCTAATGCTTGTCCAAGCATGAAGCCTGAGATGTAGGAACTTTGAGAGTAGATTAGAGCACCAAGAGAAAGGAAGAAAAACAGTTGTGGCTGCTTAGCAATCACCCAGTGCTTTCAAGTGTGCAGAGGGCTTTATTTCATCTCATTTGGAGCCTTACTGTGGGAGGTTGCTGCTATTGTCCCCATTTTACAGGAGAAAACGGGCTGAGAAGTGAAGTGATTGCCTGGGATCATTTAGTCAGTCAATAAGTGAGGTAGAATTTGAACTGACTCCTCCCCCCTCCTCCCCAATCACTGCTCCAGTTCCTTTTCTGGTGTATAATATTTCCTTTTCCCTAATGTAGCTCTCTCTGCCTTCTTGTCCTTTGCAGTTCTTATTCTTCATGGATTAGCCACCCAAGGAGTAAAGCTTTCCTCATATCTATCTCTCACCTTCTGTTATACCTGCCTGGTCTAACTGTTTATCAATTGTACTTGTCCTCAATAACGATATTTCTCACCCACAGACTATCTGCTTATGTTTACTATATATCCTTCCATTATCTTAAGTTATTGGCCATTTTTGTTCTTCCTAATTTTGGACATGACTGTGCAAGGATATTATGGGCAAAGGTTGTTAGGAAGGGTTATGTTTAGGCACTTTCAATTTTCCTATAATATGAGTGTTTCTCTTTGCCAGGTGAGTACTTTCCCTTGTCATGTCTCCTAGGAAAAAAATATGAACTGTATAAAAATATAGGAATATCTCAATGTTCATGGGAAGGAAATTTGATGGAGTATCTAGATTTTTAAAGTGTATTTTTTCACATATATAAATGAAATAATACAATAATAACACAGTTGGTATATTTTTCCAATCTTTATAGATATGATCAGTCCTTTCATTATGATCCTGAAAAGTAGTGTGTAAATCATACACTACTCTAAATGTACCAGGGGAGTTCTCTGCCTACAGGAACCCTTTAGTGTCTAATAAGAGTAATTAATCATTCCTAACTTAACTTTTTATTAAACTAGCTTTTCATATAGAGGAGAGTCAGTGACTAAAGTTTTCTTTGTTTTTCCCCTAGACATTTACTTTTAATGTAGATCCACAGTATTGTCTCTGAATTAATTGTATTCATGTCTTCTGTGGCAGGAAGTTGCCACCATCTTAGTTCATGTTTCAGAAATATATTCGCCAGTTCCTGAGCCTCCCTTTTACAACTATTTACAAATAGATTCTTGTGTAAAATGTGACCTCTGAAGGAAAATCAAAGGTTTCCTAAGATTTGGAACATTAAGACAGTTTGAAGTTTAAGACTTTTACTTTAAAGTTGCAGAAAATTAAATGACTTGTCCTCAGTCATGCAGCAGAGAAACTTTCAGAGCAGGGATTTGTACTTAGCCCAGATTTAGTGCTCTTTCTACACCTAATCTAGTTATATAAACTGCTCTGAACTTTCCCTTTTGTCAGATACACACAGACAAGTCTGTCTTTCTGCCACTGCCTGGACTATTTAAAATATAGCCCTGCTAACAATTAAGATGATTAGTTAATCGATTCTAATCCTGTGAATATGACCTTTCACCACTTTTTTTTTTTAATCCTTTCAAGTTCCAAGACTGGTAGCTCAAATCTTTCAAATTTATTCTCACTATAAACACAAAATCTTCCTAAATATGAAATATCAAACAATTGTGATTAGGAGTCTTGTGGATTCTGTTGAGGCCACATTGTTGACCCTGTTCTTTCCATTCCCTATTGAACATTGTGTTTTCCATTTCAGATTTTAATTCTCGTTTTATCTAGATTTTTTTACACCAGCCACCTTTGTATAGTAGAAAGAACATTTGACTTTGGATTCTACTATTTTTATTAACCAGCTTCAGTGCATTTCAGTTTTCTCATCTCTAAAATGGGCAGATTGCTTTAGAATCTTTTTAAAGTCATTTACACTTAAGGTCTTGTAATATTCTATTATAAGATATTGCAGAAGCTACTAGTCTCCAACCTGTCACATAAAATCCTTCAGCCTTTTTCTATAATTTCAGTAAAGTGTACAAAACTTGAAAAGATAAATATAACAGTTAAATATTTCTTTTTAAGAAAACTCGATGTATGATTATATGAAAAACAATCCCTGAATTAACAGAAAAAATGTACTCACAAAATATTCTTATTTTCTGAGTAGTCTGGTTATGTGTTCTTTTATACAATCTAATATGGAATTTATTTCTGTTTGAGATGTATGATTCCTGTTCACTCTCAACATAATGCCTTTTACAAGCAAACTGCAACCTAAACTAATAAGAACTTTGATGTCAGAATTGATGGAAGGGCTATTATTGTTGATGAAATGTGTGAGCCAGTCACCACGTGTAAGATAGCCAATTGTTGTGTGGCCGCTACACTGGTAGGCATGAAAGAGGTCAGCTTCCAGAGGGTTATATCTGACCCCCTGTGGAAATGTCAAGAAGGATGCCCAGAATGAGATGAGCTCTTACTCTTTAAAATGTGTGTATCTCCCTTCTTTGCAGTTCCAAGATTTTCTCATCAGACTTTTTGATTTTCTTCTCTGGGCAGGATCTCCTACAGCTGCAATATGAAGGGGTTGCTGTCATGAAACTGTTTGATAGAGCAAAAGTCAATGTCAACCTCCTGATCTTCCTTCTCAATAAGAAGTTCTACGGGAAGTAGTTGATGGTTGGTCCTACGTGTAGAGGGCCAGAAGACCAAGGGAAAAAGGATCCCCCTATGACTGCCTCGTGATATTCTTTGCCCAGTGGAGCCAGAGACCCTCCCAATGCCAAACTGCATCTCCTCCCTCTTTGGGACCTTCTATCACTGCCTTCTCTCAGTGAATTAATAACTCAGGCTTCATCTGACCTTTGGAGTTCCTTCATTTCCTTCTCTGTCATTTGATACCCAAGGAAAAAGAGGAAACTCAAACCCCTAAAAACCATTTCCCATATGCTATTACAGACTCAGTGGCTACTTGGATATATTTTGAGCATAGGGTTCTTGCTTTTACTAGAAATGTGAATGGTGGGGTTCTTATTACTTATGTAGATGGATGATATTGGCACTAGTTACAAAAAACTTACAGCTTTTTATGCGTATGTACACGTGGAGTCTTGCCCATTTCAGATTGTACAAGCAGAGACCAGTTAATGGCTTAGACTATAATCATTAAGAGACTGGACTGAAGCTAAGTTGGATTTTTTGTCCTCTGAAGAAAACATAATGCTATGGGAAATGTGTTCACATTTGATCTCTGCCATTGTAATTCCCTTTGTGTAGTAGCCAGGGGTAGAGGGTATTCTGCCTAGGGAGCTTTGGGTAAGGGGGGGTGGGGTGGGAAACTGTCTATGTATTTCTCTTGTATTTGGACCACCTGGTCAGTTTTGTTGTCTGGGTTTGAGTAGCTTCCATTTATATATTTACATATATCTATATATACACACAAGTCCATTTTTTGGGAAGGATCCAGTTGATAAAATACTTCTGTATCTAGGAATGGATCAAGTTCCTGTTTGGTTTCTTTTTCAGTTTTGGTGCCCACCTAGGCATATACAATTAGGCCAGTTTAGGAAGGCACCCCAACCCATCACTTAGTGAACGGTTTTAGATCTAACATTAAGCATCCTAACTAGATTTCTTCATGATTTTGGTTTGTTGCTTTAAGGTGCCTTATTAACATAGGTAAATCTAAATACTTAAGGGATTTCTTTATGGTTGCTCACCTGCAGATAAATATATGTATATTTTTTTTAATTAATAAAGTAAGGGGTATAGGATATTTTAAAGATTTATATAATGCTTCAGAAACCTTTAGAGTGCTGTAAGAAAAGTAATTTTTTAATAAAAAAATCAAACAAACCCTAGCCTATCTGCATATCTGAACTCTTGGAAATTTCTTATAGCCACAACACTAGAGGACTCATCTGTAGAACTGCAGAGAGATAGCCCTGCCTTAATAGTTCATCCAAAACCAAAATATGCCAGATCAGTACATAATTTACTGTATTTTAAGCCCTGATTCTTATACTGGTTTCTCATTTGCCTGTTTTTGCAGACTACATTATTATATTAACTATGAACTCTGCTTTTAAGGGTCTTTAGTCCTAAAAATTGACAAAAAAGCATGGATGGATGAGGTCTGTCTGGGAATAATATATATGCTTTAAAAAACAAAACAAAACCTGTCTTTAGGAATATACTACTAAAATCATGCCATCTTCTATTGTTTGGTTCTTTATTCCTTAAGTATATTCTTTAAGTATTCCTTAAGTATAAAACTGTCTGAAGCCCAGTTTAAGCAGCATTTTAAAGCACACACAAACCCTTCACTGAAACATTTTTATGAATATTTTGAAATTGGCTGATGTATTTTTCTAGTGAACCACATTAAGAAATAGTCTTTGGTTACTAGTTGGGCAATATTCTTGTTGCAGTTGTAAATACCAGAGAATTATTTTTTAGTACCTATTTAAGTACTTTAAACATTTCAGGATATCCAAGAGGTGAGAGATTTAGGCAAAGAAAAATTTAACCATAGAACTAGAAAAGGGATAAATTGTAATAACTCATGGGAATTCTCTGCTGCCAAGATTTGGGGCTCTCTTAAACTGTTTTGTTTTTTTAATAAAGGCATTTTACTCATTAAACAAGTAAACTAGAGATTACACAAATAGTCTCAAAAACTGCAATCAAAGTTCCCAATTTTCTTCTAAAAAAAGGCTATTACTCTCCTTTTGGCCTCACCCTGGGCCTGGAACTGCAATGATGATCCAATCTATAAGGGACACTTGGATTGTTTGTAAAAATTATTTGTTCACCTAATACAATCTTTGATGTGAAACATTAAGCACAAAATCTTGAGTTAAAGAATTTATAGGGATAATATTTAAAACAATTTTTAATATATTGGAGAAAACTGATAAATTTTCAGGTCTTGACATTGAAACTTTGTAGCTTTTATTACTGTTTTATTTATTAGTAATAAGGTTCTTCCGGCTCCTTTCTCCCTCTTGGGCCAACTTCTCCTTGCCAGCCATCATGACATTTGTTGCAAATTTGTTTCCTCCCTGGAATTTGGGCTGCTTATTCCATTTGTTGGCACACAAAATTGTCTTTTGTATCTCTCAACCAAATAAAAGGTCATTTGTTCATGTTGTTTCTTTCTGCTGCAGTTTAATCAGTTCCTGATCACTACTACCCTGCCTGCTTTGTAAGAAGGGATTACACAATCTTTGTTGAATATGAGAATGAGTAACTGAAAAAAATGAAACAACTCCATTTCCTGTAGTGTTGAGAAGCAAACTGGAGCAAAAACAAATGAGCTCCTAGCAATCTGTCACAAAGCTATTTCAAAACTTGTTTATAATTTTATATACAAAATATTTCTTGAATTATCCATAGCATTTCCCCCCTGTAACAGTCAGATTTAATTTTAACTGCTTGAATGCTAAAAGATTTAAAATGCACACAAGCAGCTGTTATTAAAGGACAGTGGAATATGGCTGAATATTATACAGAAATTAGGAATAGGTCTGGTGTCTCTTCTAACCAGTCACAGAGAAGTGATTAGTGGTGGATTTCTAAAGGGAAAGTTAGATATAGGACAGCAAAGGACAATTAAAAATGGCCTGCCTAAATGACACCCGTCAGAGGTATCTAGGCCAGTTATTCTGCAGTGATCTATATGTGTGTACCAGGGTTAAGTGTAATAAAACTGGCATAAGAGAATAAAGGCGAGTTATCTGAAGTAGCAGGTTTGTGCCATTGTGGAAGGGCCATCTGACACCCTTCAAGAAAGCTGGGAAGCATGACCTTATCTAAACATTTTGGACACTTTACATTTTTAGTAAACAGTTTAGGAGTGCCTTAACCTTTGTTTTTACAAGAAAGATACTGTCCTTTTCTGAACTTTGTCCGCATTAGTCAATTATATTAGAATTTTGAAATCGAAAACCTAGTAATAACTCCTTTTGGTAACTGCTAACCTATGCTCTGGTGAGGATTCTAGGAATCTATAAGACTATAAAAGGTCTGAAATGTCAAAATGGAAACAGCTATTGGAGAAGGGATGGGGCAGAGAGTGATGATGGTGGAGATAGTAGATACTAAAACAACCAACTTCAAGACCAAGAAGTTCGTAAGCAATATGATGTAGTCATGACTAACTTGGTTAGCTTAAATAATATTCATGTAGTGTTTGGCCCAGACTACCTTCAGTGTAGATGCGCTTCTATAGAAAGGAGAAATGAAGACTGGAAAGCTGTAATTTTGGTCAAAGGGCTGTTATGTAGGACTAACCCAGGGGGAGAGAAGTGGCCCTTCTGGGGGAAGAAGGGCCAGAGAAGAGCCCAGGATGGCTTGTGCCGTTTTTCCGGTTTGTTCACAACAGGATACAGTAGTTGTTGGGGTTTGCTTAAACTAAGATCACATCTAATGAGATAATTGTGAAGTGCTTACCACAGCGCCTGGCACAGGGACCACATCCATGGCAGCCATTCTTCTTGTTACAACAGGACACTGGGCGCTTCGGCTGGCTGGCTTCGGTGGCAGCCTTCACGTTAGTCCTGCAGGGCCTCAGAAGCCAGATTTGCAGATTCTGAACTAGGGAGGACTTTGTGGATATGACACACTTGGCATTTATCAAGTTCTTAAAGATTTGCAGTGGTTTGCCTACATTATTTCATTATCTGATAGGATCCCACCCCCTCACTTAAACAGGAAACAGGCCCGGGGACGTCGTGACTTGCCCAGGGTTCCTGCGCTAGCTTTGAAAGGCAGGGGCTTTATCCATCCATGCATGGGGACCTGGGGACATACGCGGGGAGACCCATCGCTCCGGGGCTGCCTTCGTGCCCGTCACAGGCTTGCCTAGGTCGGATGGTATCCCCATTTTGGACAAGACACGGGACTGTGACTTCATTCCATTAGGGTTCTCCTGGGAGGAACTATCACCTGCCGCCCCTGGGTTACGGGGAATTTAGATGACTGTTCACTGCCCCCCCAAGACTGACTGGGCTTGAGACCTTCTCGGGGCGGGCTTTCTACATTATGTGCATTGTTGTCGAGTCCTTTTTCAGTCGTGTCTAGATCTTGACCGTGATCCCACTTGTGTTTTTCTTGGCAGGGATGCTGGTTTGCCGTTTCCTTCTCTGACTCATTTTACAGGTGAGGAAACTGAGGCAAAAAGGGTTTGGTGGCATGCCCAGTGTCACACAGCTAGGAAGTGTCCGAGGCCAAATTTGAACCCAGGGTCTCCTGTCTCTGGGCCAGGAGCTCTATCCACGGAGCCACTTAACTGCCTCCAGGTCATACCATTTATTAAATGCTTGCTGTTTACCCGGTCCTGCGCGGTAACGCAACGGACTCCAAAGGCAACCCGTGCCCTCCGGTTGCTCCCATGCCGACAAGTATGGACTGCTCAGCTGGAGCGGGGAGAAAGGGAGACCCCTTGGCAAGGCGGGCAGGGTCGAGAGCGCAGCCAACTCTAGGGTGGTGCGATATGATGCTCCGACACTCAAGCCCCCGGTACCTCGCTCCCGCCGGGCAGGGCGGGGCGGGGCGAGGCGGGGCGGAGGCCGCCCGGAAGCGAGGATGTAACTAACCCGACCTTCCCTTCCCGCTGGGGGCCCCTGCCGCGCCGGCAGAGCTGCTTCTGAGAGGCCGCGCGCCAGGGGCGGGGCCCTGGGCTCCTTCGCCTTTCACTTTCCCTCACCCACCCTCGCACAATTCCCGACTGACAGGGCTCGGCTGCTACTGAGAGGCCGCGCGCCGGGGGCGGAGCCTCAGGGCTTGGGGCGGGGTCTCCTCCCTACCTCCCTGGAGGCTGGCCCGCCCGGGCGGCTTCTGAGGCCGCAAGCCGGAGGCGGGGCCTGAGGGCGCGGGGGAGGCGGGGCCCTGGGCTCCTTCAGTCGCTCTCTCCCTCCCTCCTTCCCTCCCTCCCTCCTTCCCTCGCTTGCTACCCCGGGAGGTTGGCTGCGGGTTCGATCTGGGAGCTCTCCCTCAGCCTCTCCTGTGCTGCTGAAGCCAGGCGTGCGGACCGAAGGGGTAGAGGCTAGAGGCCGGGCGAGCAGGGTCGAGGCCGGGGCTGGCGGCTGCGGCTAGGCCCGCGCCCTCCGCCTCCGCGGGCCGCCATGGCCGGGTCCCCCGGCTCGGGCAGCGCGAACCCGCGCAAGTTCAGCGAGAAAATCGCGCTGCACACGCAGCGCCAGGCCGAGGAGACGCGGGCCTTTGAGCAGCTAATGACGGACCTCACGCTGTCTCGGGTGAGGCGCCGCCGGGGCCGGGCTGGGGCTGGGGCTGGGGCCGGCCGGGCGGGGCTGCGGGGCCTCGGGCCAGGGCTGTGGCGGCGGCGGCGGCGGCGGC
>NC_058131.1:684473083-684514864 GCF_016433145.1 Gracilinanus agilis
GGGGCCCTGGGCTCCTTCGCCTTTCACTTTCCCTCACCCACCCTCGCACAATTCCCGACTGACAGGGCTCGGCTGCTACTGAGAGGCCGCGCGCCGGGGGCGGAGCCTCAGGGCTTGGGGCGGGGTCTCCTCCCTACCTCCCTGGAGGCTGGCCCGCCCGGGCGGCTTCTGAGGCCGCAAGCCGGAGGCGGGGCCTGAGGGCGCGGGGGAGGCGGGGCCCTGGGCTCCTTCAGTCGCTCTCTCCCTCCCTCCTTCCCTCCCTCCCTCCTTCCCTCGCTTGCTACCCCGGGAGGTTGGCTGCGGGTTCGATCTGGGAGCTCTCCCTCAGCCTCTCCTGTGCTGCTGAAGCCAGGCGTGCGGACCGAAGGGGTAGAGGCTAGAGGCCGGGCGAGCAGGGTCGAGGCCGGGGCTGGCGGCTGCGGCTAGGCCCGCGCCCTCCGCCTCCGCGGGCCGCCATGGCCGGGTCCCCCGGCTCGGGCAGCGCGAACCCGCGCAAGTTCAGCGAGAAAATCGCGCTGCACACGCAGCGCCAGGCCGAGGAGACGCGGGCCTTTGAGCAGCTAATGACGGACCTCACGCTGTCTCGGGTGAGGCGCCGCCGGGGCCGGGCTGGGGCTGGGGCTGGGGCCGGCCGGGCGGGGCTGCGGGGCCTCGGGCCAGGGCTGTGGCGGCGGCGGCGGCGGCGGCCGGGCGGGGCCGGGCCGGTGACAGGTCTCGGGGCCCGGTCGCCCCCCTCTTCCTCCTGTTCCCCTCCTCGCCCGCAGCCCCCAGCCCCGCGCTGTGGCCCCCGGCCAGAGGGCTGTGGCCCAGCGCCTCGAGCGGGCGGGTGGGCAGGCGGGGAGCCTGCGCGGGGTTGCCCCTGAGGTCCCAGGCTACCTGACCCCCGCACCTCGGTTTCCTCTTCTGTCAAGGGACCGTGGGCTAGCCAGAGGGAGGCCCGCTGTCTGAGGTGTAGGAAGCCACGGCCTGGGGCTCTGGGCCCCCTGGGGGTTGCTGCAAACAACCCCTCAGCATCTGTTAAGCTCTGGGCTGGGCACCAAGGCCACCGGCAGGGCCTGCCCTACGGAGGCTACCACAGCAGACCACCACGGACCACTGAGAGAGGACGGCATCTCAATGAGAGCCATTTGGAATGGTCTACTGCAGAGTCGGGGTGGGGGTGGGGGACAGCTGGGGACGAGGCCCCGAGTTCCCTGCCAGCGAAGGCATGGGAGCTGGCTGGGCAGTCCTGCCAAGAAGACGAGAGATCCTTGTGTACCTGAGAAACAGTTAAGGCACTTCCCAAGTGCGGAAAGAATAAGGACAACTGTGATCCCAAGGAGACCTATGATTTCATGGGTTTGGGAAAACCACCAGGGGAGGAACCTCCTTTCACCCATGCAGGGGCTCACCTCAGCTTTCAGAGACCTGGTACATGACTTGTCCAGGGGGACACAGCCAGGATGTGTAATAGGCAAGTCCTGAGTCCCAGGGTCATGCTACTCCTATAGGACTAATACAGAGTCAATAGCATTGAATTGAAGAGGACAGGGGCCCAGAATGGTCGGGGAAGACTTCATATGGAAAGAAAAAAAGGGGGGGTACCTAGGTAGCACAATGGATTGGGAGCCAGGCCTAGAGACAGAAAGTCCTGGGTTCAAATGTGGCCCCAGACACTTCCTAGATGTGTGATCCTGGGCAAGTCACTTAACCCCCTTTGCCTAGCCCTTAATACTCCTTCTGCCTTGGAACCAATACCTTGTATTGATTCTAATATGAAAAGTAAAGTTTTTTTAAAAAAAGAAGGAAAAAAATAGGATTTGGATAGGTAAGGGAGAGAAAGGAAACTCAGTGAACATAGAACCAAATGAAAAAAGGTTTTTAAAGTCAAGAATGAATAATAGTATATTTGTGGACCTTCCCTGCTTGGAGCTGTTGTTCACATTAGATGGTAGCATCAGATAATTTGGATAGGAAAGGTGGGGCTAAATGATAGAGAAATTTGAATGCAAGGCTTCACTTTGCACTCTTGTAGGTAATGGAGAAAGCCATTGAAGGTTTGTTTTTTTGTTGTTTTTTTTTAAACCCTTAACTGCTGTGTATTGGCTCCTTGGTGGAAGAGTGGTAAGGGTGGGCAATGGGGGTCAAGTGACTTGCCCAGGATCACACAGGTGGGAAGTGTCTGAGGCCAGATTTGAACCTAGGACCTCCTGTCTCTAGGCCTGACTCAATCCACTGAGCTACCCAGCTGCCCCTCCATTGGAGGTTTTTGTGGCAAAGAGGTGATATGATGTTTTTAAAAACCCAAAAGAAAAGTTTTAGGAAAATGATAATATTAATTCATTTCTGTAGCCTCTATGGTAAAACACAATCCTGTGAAAAAAGTAGTACCATCTCCATGTTATAAATGAAGGAACTGACACTTAGGGATCTAACATGGTGTAGGAACTAGTCCTTGGACCCAGACTTTCTGACTAAAAGTTCAGTGCTTAATCCATCATACCACACTGCCTCCTCACAGCATATCAGTCTAGCAAAAAATATATATGTGTGTGTGTGTGTGTGTGTGTGTCTTTTTGGAGCAAGGAGGGCTTAGAGGTAGTTAGTGAAATCTGTTAGGAAACTGTTTAACAAATATTAATTGATTATCTGTTATATGTAGGGCATTGTTATTAAGCCCTATTTGTGTGATTTAAAGATGACTTGGGAGGGCAGCTGGGTAGCTCAGTGGATTGAGAACCAGGCCTAGAGATGGGAGGTCCTAGGTTCAAATGTGACCTCAGAAACTTCCCAGCTGTGTGACCTTGGGCAAGTCACTTAATCCTCATTGCCTAGCTCTTAACCACTCTTCTGCCTTGGAGCCAATACACAGTATTGACTCCAAGATGAAAGGTAAGGGACATGGTCCCTGAGTTTTTAGGAACTTAAACTGCAGCAAATTAGATAAGACAGGCACCCAATTATATAGTAAAAAGTTATTTGTTAGGTACCATTTTTTTTTCATTTTCATTTGTGTCAGACTCTACTTGATCTCATTTGGGTTTGTTGTTTTTTTTTGGCAGAGATATTGGGGTGGTTTGCCATTTCTTTCTCTAGCTCATTTTCCAGATGAGGAAACTGAGGCAAACAAAGTTAAGTGACTTGCTCAGGATCCTACAGCTAGTAAGTGTCTGAGGCTGGATTTGAACTCAGGAAAATGAGCCTTCCTGATTCCAGAGCTGCTATTCTATTCTGTATACTGTGCTACGTAATTATATTTGTCAGGTCCCATAAAGTTGTATAAAACTCCTTGAGTATTCAGAGAATGGAAGGAGCATTTTTAGTTTGGATTATCAGGGAATGCTTGCTTGCTAGAGGATGCAGCATTTGAGCTAGGGGAGGATTTTAAAAGATAGCAATCCTTCACCTCAAAACCCATGAAAAAAAATGCAGAGGCAGAAAAGGAGACGTGTTTGGGGAATAATAAACTCTTTGAGGTCAGGGACTGATTTTTCATTTTTTTTCTTTGTACCTCCAGTGTCTAGAACAGTGGCTAACATAGTAGGTGCTTAATCAATATTTATTGAAAAGAATAGCAGCCAGACAGCATGCCATATAGTGGGAATAGCACTGGTTGGAAATCGGGGGGATATGTATTCCACTTCAGTTTTAATTTTGTCTAACACAGACTATGTTTATACAGCAACATGGAAAAAGTTTACAATAATGAACAAAAAGTATACTTTGGAACATTTTATTCATATTACCTTATAAATGACAGCTACATCTTCACTTAGTCAAGCCTTGCACTTTGGTTCCTTTTTCTGATAGTCCTTCAGGAACAAAACTTCTCTGCTACTTCTTATAGTATCAGCTAATCACCTGAAGGTTGTAGCAGCTTGATTGCAAAGGATTCTCTTTTCCACTGTGTCAGGGTTACAGAAGGAACCAGCCCTAGGTTTGATCTGTGCCAGACCAGAAAGTTATACTGTTGCTTCTTCTGAATTTTTCCATGAGGGATCATTGGATCATAGATCTAGAACTGTTTGGTGCCTCACAGGCCTTTTAGTTCAACTCCAGAAGGGAAGATTGAGACCCAGAGATTACTTCCCCTAAGTCTTATAATCAGTAACAAGGAGATAATTCTAACTCAAGTCCTTTGATTTCATATATAGTGCTCTTTCCATTGCATCATATTGTCAAGAAAAATTGTTTTAATACAGTCATACCCAGGGTATCAAATATCTAGTCAGTTTTGGAAGTGATGAGAAAACATTTATTTTTACAAAATCTAAGTATGATTTATCCTGGATTTAAAGTTGTAGAGGACCTAAAAGAACATCTAACCAAATCACATATTAAGGTGAGGGAACTTAAGACCAGTGAGATGAAACTAGCTCAGGATCACAGTGCCACTAGGAGACAAAGCCAAAGTTCTAGTTCCAATGAGTTCTGTGACTGGATCTCAGTTACTTCGTCTGTCACTTGAAGTAATTAGATTGTTTCTAAGACCCCTTCCAAGTTGAAAATTCTGGAGTAATCCTATTCAATCATTAATAAACATTAATAAGTACCTGTTGTGTGCCAGACAACTGTGCCAAGCACTAGGGATGCAACAAGAGGCAAAAGACAGCCTCTGCTCTTTAGGAGCTCACAATCTAATGTCTCTGGTTAATGAGGAGAGCCAAATAGGAAATTCTATTGGTGTGGGCATGTGGAGAATTGATGATGAGCTTTTACTTTACTTTTGAAAAAAAAATACAAGGTGGTACCAGCCTCAGCTAGCCCAATGGCAGGCAGTATAGATAAAGAGGAACTGCTGGAGGTGAGGGATTTCAATGAACAAATAATAGGATGTATGATTGATGCCCTTAGATAGAAGATGTTAAGAAAAAGGAAGACACAAAGACAACTGGGAGGTTTTGAATATCTTAGTGAAATGGGTGAAATAGGTTGGGAGGGTGCTATAGCAGGATACAGTCTTGGGCATATTGATTTGAGGTGACAACAAGACATACAAGTGCAGTTGTTTGGGAGACACTTGGAGATAATCAGACAAACTTGATAGGCAAGCCTGCAAGTCTTCGACTTAGACATGATGGCTTCCAGCTAAGCAATTATCTAAAGAAATAATTTTCTTTTTAAGAAATAATGTAGGGGGGCAGCTGGGTAGCTCAGTGGATTGAGAGTCAGGCCTAGAGACAGGAGGTCCTAGGTTCAAATCCAGTATCACACACTTCCCAGCTGTGTGACACTGGGCAAGTCACTTGACCCCCATTGCCCACCCTTACCAC
The DNA here is from genome assembly GCF_016433145.1 of Gracilinanus agilis. NCBI lineage: Eukaryota > Metazoa > Chordata > Mammalia > Didelphimorphia > Didelphidae > Gracilinanus > Gracilinanus agilis. The sequence continues at coordinate 684,478,336 of NC_058131.1, forward strand.
TCTTCCACCTAGGAGCCAAAATACACAGAAGTTAAGGGTTTAAAAAAAATTAAAAAAAAATAATTTAGGGAAGAGCAAGGGGCCAAATACTGTATCTCAGGCAGTTCTCACCAAAGACTATATCTTAGGCAGTTCTCACACTCAGAGAATAGAAGGAAAAATAGGAGTCAGACATAGAAGAAGCAGTCAGGGAGGCAGGAAAATCATTCAATCAACAAATGTTAAGTAACTAATGGATACTAGGTGTGAAAAACTCCTCTAACACAAATTCCACGTCCTGATATGAAGGGTTAAAAAGGCTGAATGTCCTCTTTAATTCTTTAGCCGCCTTGTTGGGTGAGAGGAAAAACTTGGGGAACCTTTTCCTAAGCACCACCAAATCTTGTACTGTGAAAGCCTTGTAAGTTTTCATATTTACAGCTTCACCATCAGCCCTAAACTGAGTTTGGTCCACAATGGGAAACAATGTCACAGTAGCCAATGCCATTGCCTCCTCCTCAGTTTGTGTAGCAACACCAGTCTCTCTCTCAATTGCAGTCTCAGTCTGTGTACTTATGTCAACCATTACTTTCTTAGGAGCCTTATTGTCTTTAGGAAGATACATGCCTTCTATAAGTTCTAACTGTAAAATCGTGTGTTTATCTTAACTCCTGTCCCAGTCTGATTTTATTGTTAATTTCTATCATTTTTTTTTAATTTTAAACCCTTAACTTCTGTGTATTGACTTATAGGTGGAAGATTGGTAAGGGTAGGCAATGGGGGTCAAGTAACTTGCCCAGGGTCACACAGCTGGGAAGTGTCTGAGGCCGGATTTGAACCTAGGACCTCCCATCTCTAGGCCTGGCTCTCAATCCACTGAGCTACCCAGCTGCCCCCTATCATCATTTTTAATTGGTCTCTCATCAAGGACATGACATTATCTGTATCTGATCTTGCTTTGCCACAAACCCAAGAATAAACCTTCTTCATAGCCAATATCGCTTGTATAAAAGTCACCAAAGCCCCAACCACCGTTGGCAGGTAGGATAAAAACTCTGCCAGTGATATAGTTAAATATCTATAGGTGTCATATATTTGTACCAGCTTTATTAGATATTCTGGTATGGTATAAAACCAAAGCCTCATCACTCCCTGAGTGAAGGAATACATGAACATGGCTAGAGTGCTTAAGATAAACACAATCCTCACAATCCCCATTATCCTTAGCTGATTCAACCGGTCCAAAGCCTGGCTATGCCAAAAACTGTTATATTCAAAGGAGGTCACTAACTCTATTTGATGTAGTAGAAGATGATGTACAGAGAGGATAGGATAGTACTTCTCCTTTATAACAGTTGCCCAGGCAGGCTCCTTCAGGTGAAAGTGGTTTATCCCTTCAGGACCCACTTGGGGTTAATTGATATTATTAAATTGGGCTCTTCAGCTGGGATAACGTTGGTAATCTGACTGCGTTGGCTCCCTTCCCAAAATAAGCTTTTGAAACCAATTTGGGAAGGTACTTTAAACTTTATATATATTTGGTAAGAAGGACAAGGGTAAAGAATTGAGGTATTAGGAGACCCTACTTTAAATTGCTACTAATGAAACTCTAACTGCAGGCAATGAAGAATCAAATGATAGTTTCTCTCTGGTCCAGCCTGGCCAGGGCTAAACCAGAGTAGGTAAACTGCTGGGAAATCTTCAGCTTCTTCTTCTGTAGATCTTAAGCCTTAACAGTTAAGATATATCCACCCTTTCCACCCTCTTCTTCGTCTCCTGCCCACTTCCCGGATCCCTCCCGGGCCCTGGGAAACCTAGATAGCTAAGATGGTGAAACTCCCAATATCTAGGGGCAGTAGACAGAGATGGTGGTCAAATACAGGTTGATAACGGTACAGGGAAAACACAGGAAGAGCTTGCAGAGTAGTGTTTGCAACTCTCTATCTCCAAGACCAGGATCCACACCCTGATCTCCAGCCTCAGGACAGGTAAAAGATCCAGAACCTCTGCCAGGGTTCTCAACTGCCCCTCCTCCTGAGTCCTGCATGCCTCTCTGGGAACATTCTATCCAACTGACTTATCTGTTAATCAAAGGTGAACTTCAAGCTCCCAGAGATTCAATATAACAGTATACATGATGAAAGTGAAACAATTACTGCCTTTGAGGAGTTTACCATCAGGGGAGAGGGTAAGAGAATGATATTTACATATATATTCAAAATAGACACAGGACAATTTGGGGGGAGGGTGGAAAAAGCAGTAACAGTTGAGGGGATCTTGTAGAACAGGGGTTCCCAACCTGAGGTCAGTGAACTTGTTTTTAAAAATATTTTCAGAACTGTATTTCATTGTAATTGTTTTTCTTTTTGTTCCTCTGTATTTTATTTTATAAATTTAAAAACATTATTCTAAGAAGGGGTCTATATTTCACCAAACTACCAGAAAGGTCCATGGTAAAAACTACTCAAGAACCTTTGATATAAAAGATGGCACTGGAGCTCAGTCTTAAAGGAAATTTGGAATTTTCAGAAGAAGTAAGGAGGGAGTCCTTTCCCAGGCATTGGAGATAGCCAGAGCAAAAGCACTGGATTGGAGCAGTAAGAAGGTCAGTTTGGCTGTATAGTATCATAGTGTGCATGAAAGGTTAAAAAATAAACAGAATCCAGAAAGTTAGGTTGGAGCCAGGTTGGGAAGGGCTTTAAGTGTTAAACAAAGGAGTTTCTATTTGATCTTAGAGATACTAGGGAGCCATTGGAGTTTGAGTAGGGTTGGTAGTGGAGGATAGACTGGAGTAGGAGAGTCTCGAGCCAGGGAGACCAAATAGGAGGCTAACTGAGTGAGTCCAAGAGAGAGAACATAAAGACTTGATTTAGCATGGTGAATAGTATGTGAGTGGAGAGAATGCAAGGGATGTTGTGGATGTAAGAATGACAAAATTTGGTAACTGATTGGATTTGTGGACAGAATGAGAGCGAGGAGCTGAGGATTGACCCCAAAATTATGAGCCTAAGTGACTGCAAGGATAGTGGTGCCCTTAACATAAAAAGGAAATTTTGAAAGGGGATAGATTTGAGGGGGAAGAGACTAGTTCTCTTTTGAATATCCTGGATTTGAGAGCAGCTCAAGAAAATAAAAGTTTCAGAAGCTAAGGGAGGAATTTCAGGGGTGCCCTAGAGATGTCAAGGAGAATGATGGCTATAGATTTAGACACCTAATTCCAACTCCAGATGGAGAAAATTCTTCCTGTTAACTCCTTCCTAATCTGCTAACATATTTGAAACTCACCTTTGGTTTGATTAGTAGATCCTATCCATCTGTCAGTGCAGTATACTTGAGAAATAAAAAAATATTGTAGATGTCACTAATATTGGGGAGAAGAGACCAAGGTAGTTAAGATAGAGGGTTTTTGTAAACCATGTTTTTCAAGCCTGCCCCCTCTACCTGGGTTTCCCCAAGTGTCTCTCCTCTCTCCTGGTCTTTATCCTCTTTTATTTCTATATTCTCTATTGGTGAACCCATCAGCTTCCATGGATTTAACTAGCATCTTTATGCAGATAATTCCCAGATCATATATCCAGCCCTTATCTATGCAAAACTCCTATCTTACACCTCCAGCTGCTTGTTGGAAATTCCCATCTAGTTATGCCATAGGCATCTCAAATTCAACATGTTGAAACAGAATGTGTGTTTCCCCTAAAACCATATCTCTTCCTGACTTACCTGTTTCTACTGAGGGTGCTTAGATTCTTTCAGTCACCTAGGATTGCAACCCAAGAGTTGTCCTCAACTTTCACTTCTTAGCCATTGATTTTTATTCATTCAATTTTCGAGTCTTCTTAACTTCTCTGCATCTCTCTTTACCCCCTTTTCTACACTCATATGACCACCTCCTTGATTATGAAATATGTGCTTCATAAACACCAAATTGACTATCACCTCTCACCTGGGATGTTACAGTAGTCTTCTGACTGGTATCCTTGTATTCTCTAATTTACCTTTTCATTTGTTATATTACTATTTTAAAAGCACAAGATGACCAGATCACACTCTTAGTCAAGATCCTTCACTATGGCTCCCTAAGATAAGATACATGCTTCTCTGATTCTCACTTTGCACTCTGGTTTCAGCCTGTCTTTCCAGGTTTCTTATATACTACTCTTTCTCCCAAGCTAGAGCCAAAAGTGCTTGTTTCCTACATGTAACAGTCTATATCTGGCCTTTTTTTGCACTGGCTTGGAAGGCGCACTCTCCTTCACTTTTTGGAGCTCATAGTTCTCTTCAGGACTCAGCTCAAGTACCATAATCTTCAATAGACCTTTCTGGATTCTTCCAGTTATTTGTCTTCTCCCTCCTTACCACTATCACTGTATTTTGGATATGTCTTTTACATATTTATCTGTGAACACATTGTATCCTCCAAGAGGAACATATGCTCTTTGAGGCTAGAAACTGCCTCAGATTTATATCCTTAAAACCTAGCTCAGGAACTGGTATAAAGAAGGCACTTTGTAAAAGCTGAATGCTGATGATTGTTAGCTGATAAGGCCTTTTCATCCTTTGCTAAAGCCACCAAACTTAGCTTGTTTTTTAAAGACTACTAATAATATAGACCAGTGGTTCCCAAACTTTGTTGGCCTACTGAAAAAATATTACTTAGCCCCCTGGAAATTAATTTTTTTTAATTTTAATAGCAATTAATAGGAAAGATGAATGCACCTGTGGCTATCACCGCCTCCCTGGATCGCTGCAGCACCCACCAGGGGGCAGTAGCGCCCACTTTGGGAATCACTGATCTAGACTCTAAGAGGGAGTCAAATATAATAGATGTGGGAGAGAAGTAAATAGGATTGAAAATCTCAACTGGGTTAGGGTTAGACCAAGTCTCTCTGACGTTTGTCTTTTTCACAAAGAAAACTTTGGATTTGTGGAATTGTGAAGGATAAACCACACTTAACAGCAATCAGAAAACAAATTAATTCTTTTTTTAGATTAGATGGAACAGATCAGGACTGCTTTAGAGTTTGCAGAAGTAAGTATGTTTGCTGAGAAATGGAATCAAGAAGTGCCTGTCTACCCAAGTGCCTAACCACTGAGAATACAGGCAGGCACTTTCCAAAAATAGTCACTGATCAAAAAGCAGACAACACGCTCACAGGAAACTTGAAGGTTGTGATCATTGGAGTAGATCTGAAATGGAAATCAAGGCTTTGAATTTTCAGACATTTTCCACAGTGAAAGTCCACACCTTGATATGTCCATAGACCACAGATGCTTATTGCTCTCCTCCCCAATCTTAGTTGAATTAATCAGCAAGATGATGAGGAGTCTTTCCTTCTAGAAAATTAACAGATATATCTCACTGGGGACAGAGAAGAGGGTGGCTATTGTGCTTTTCTACTCTTTTTATCTTAGTCCTGACCTTTGTGAGTTACTTAAGGGTCTCTGATTCCTCTCTACTCTGGGCCAAGTGTTCTGTGGACTGCAGCAAGAGTGAGAATGGCAGAGAAGGAAACCGAGGAGAAAACTATCTTGAGTGCCTGAGGCTGTAAGGTAGGGGCCTTCTTAGAACATCTAGAAAGGAAGGACAGCAGCCATTGAGAACTAGCTTGGTTCATCAAGAGCAGATGGTGCTGGAGTCACCATTTCCTTTTCTGACAGATTCATTAGACTAGGAGATTTAGAAGAATGCTGTTGAGGGGCTTTACACTTAGATTTCAGCAAAGCATTTGGAAAAATCTCCTTTCATTTTTGTGGACAAAATGGAGAGAGGAAGGCTAGATAATAGTATGGCCAAGTGGATTTGGATCATATTGAAGCATTAGATCCAGAGAGAAGCTGGGATTGGTTAGCTGTCCACGTGAAAGGAGTCCTTGAGTAGTATGCTTCCAAGGTTGGTTGTTGACCCTGTCCTGTTTTTAATGATAACACTATAATATTTTTATCAGCGATCTTGGTGAAAGCATGAATGGCAAACATTAAATTTGCAGATGACAGAAAACTGGGAGGAATAGCTAATGCTAAATAGTAAATAGGATCTGAAAAGAGAAAAACGTTAAGGCCTGCCCTTGAGTTTACATAATCAACAACCCAAGTCTGAGATGGGAAGGGTATAAACAGAGTACAGAGAACAGAGAAAATTACCAGATGTGTCTCACTGGGGACAGAGAGGAAGGTGGCCATTGTACTTCTCTGCTCTTTTTCTCTTAGTCTGGACTTTTGTGAGTTTCTCAACGGTCTCTGATTCCTCTCTACTCTGAGCCAGCTGTTCCTACTAGATATTCTGTGGACTCAATTCACAGTACTCAATTCAAAGGAACTAGATCCAAATCCTTGCCTTGTCACTTCATACCCATGTAACCTTGGTTGAGTCATGTGACTTCTTTTGGCCTCAGTTTCTTAGAGAAATTAGACATTTGGATTAAATATAACCTCCAAGGACCTCTCTCATTCTAGAACCTAAGGTCCTAAGTGGAAAAAAAAAATAATTTAGTAGCAGCTAAGTGCTAGAATGGATAGAACACTGGATTTGAAGTCCTGAGTTGACATCCTGCCCTAGATACTTACTGACCCTGGGTGAGTTACCCATCATCTGTTAACCTCTGGTTCTTTATTTTTAAAATGGAGACAAGAATGTCACCTATCCCTCAGGTTGTTGTGAAGATCAAGGGAGGTAACAATATATACTTCACAAAAATGAAAAGACTCTTCATGCTGGATGTTATGGTTATTATTAGACTCAGAATGAATGAAAAGGTGACAAGGCAGCCATAGTGTCCAAATGGAGGGATGTGGTTACTCTGCTATTCTTTGCCCTGAGCAGAATACTTCAGAAGTACATAGTTCACATATAGGTTTTGTTTTTGCTTTTTGTTTTTAACCCTTACCTTCTGTCTTATTATCATTTCTAAGAGAGAAGAGCTGTAAGGATTAGGTAATTGGGTTAAGTGACTTACACTGCTAATAAGTATCCAAAGCCATCTTTGAAACCAGGTCCTCCTAACTCCAAGCCTGGAATTCTCATCTTTTGTGCTACCAAACTGCCCTGGAGTTCAGTTAAGATAAAATTTTGAGTAGGTGAGCCCTATTCAGAGGAGAACAGATGGAGAAAGAACTCAAGACTGTGCCATATGAGACCAAAGGGAATGTTTAGCCTGGAGAAGGCTTGAATCCAACTAACTGTCTTCAAATATTGGAAGGACTATCATGTGTGAAAGAGGGATTACACTTGTTCAGCTTGGGTTCAGAGGACATTAGTTAGGAAAAATAGATAGGAGCTGCAGGGAAACAGGCTTAGCTTTAAATATAAAGACCAACTTCTGAGCTCTTGAAAAACAGAATCAACTAATTGCCCCAGGAGACAGTTTCCTTGCTCTGGAGGTGTTCAAGTGGAAACTAGATAAACCTTTAAGAGGGATATTGTAGGATGGATTCCTGTTCAGCTACTTTTCAACTTGGATCATGTGAGATTTTCTGTGAGCCAGGCTTTGCTTATTCCTACTATGGAATCCTCTTTTAACCAAGAAGACCTTTAGGTGCATACTTAATGGGCCTAGACAATGATGATCTGGCACTGCCTTCTTGTTTCTATCAAAACTTTGCTTCCCTCTGTGAACCTCTTTGAAATTTTTGTTTCTAGGTTCAGTTTCAAAAGCTTCAGCAACTCCGCCTCACCCAGTCTCGAAACCAGTACCATGGAGGGTCATTGCCTAATGTGAACCAGCTGCGCAACAGTGCAGCAGAATTTCAGGTAACTTCACATACTCGTTGTCTTGAAATGGAATGGACCGTAAAGATATGGCTCTCTCTTTTGGTATTTTACAAATTAGATGGTAGTGGGGGTTGGGTTAGAGAACTAGTGCTGGGTGTAAGTTCCCTATTCTGCTGGGGAATATTTGTTGGCAGCATTCTCTGTTATGGTTTCTGTTGGGTCTTTGTAAAAAGAACTTCAGATAACATTATTTCACAAATATAGTAACTGAGTTACTGATAAGTGCTTTTTCTATGTGCACAAAGCATTTAATATTTTGTGATGCAAATTAAGTGAAGTATAAAGTAGAATTGGTATTTCAACCAGTTCTGAATCTTGTTGCTATGATTCATATTAGGGCCATTTACAGTTTTAGTTTAAAGCTAGGGATAGCTTGGTGATCTTAGTTTCCTGAAAGGTGAACTATTTGCTACCTTTAATGTTACATTATGTATATTTGAAGCAAATAAGTCAATTCATTCTAATCCTTGTTCATTTTAAAAGCACCTTGCCCTAATTTTTGTTGTGAAAACTGTGTTTACTTGCTTACTAGTGTCAAGGAAGTTGTTATTTCAGTACAACATCATTTAAAAGTGTATTTTTGATAGGGCTGAATAGGGACTCTTAGGCGCACATTTATTGGACACGTACTATTTGGGTTAAATGCTTGGCTTATAAAGACAAAAACTTAAAACAATCCCTCTTTTCAAGGACCCGTTTTTCTCCTGGGAAAATACAACTTGGACACAGATGACTAAATATAACCTACTTTAAAGAGGGCGAGCACTAACAATTGGGGGGGGTATCAGGAAAGGTTTGGAGGAGGAGGGATGATACCTGAGATGAGCCTTGAAGGAAGCTGAGCATTTTCGAAGAGTGAGGAGAGCAGGGAGCACCTGGATGTGAGAGAGGAAAGTCAGGTTCAGGAGGAGCTAATTGTGTCACATGATGGGAGCCTAGAGGATTCCATCAGCTAAGGGAGGAGCACTGAAAGGCTTCAGAGATGGCATTTTTTCTTCCAGGAGATCAAATGATCTTTGAACAGGTCAGTGACATTCTGTGCTTCACAGAATGTTCTTTTGGCAGTTATTCATTGGATAGATTGGAGAAGAAAGGGGTCTACTTAGGAGGTTATTGCAGTGGCTCAGGCAAGAGATAAAGGTATAGAAGTGTAGAAAAAAAGCATGAATGGGGGCAGCTAGGTGGCACAATAGATAAAGTGCCAGGCCTAGAGATAAGAGGTCCTTGGTTCAAATCTGGCCTCAGAGACTTCCCAGCTTGTAAGTCACTTAACCCCATTTGTCACCTCTTTCCCCAAAAAAGAGTATGAATGAAAGATTTGTTGTGGAGATAGAAAAATCATTTATTTTTAATTTTTTTCCATGGTTACATGATTTATTCTCTCCCTCCCCTCATGTCTCCCCACTCCTGGAGTTAACAAGCAATTTCACTGGGTTTTATATATATATGTATATATATATATATTCACTCAAACCAATTTCCATATTATTCATTTTTGTAAAAGAGTAATCCTTTAAAACCAAAATCCCAAACCACATATCCATATAAACAAGTGATAAATCACATGTTTTGAGAAAGTATTTATTAAGCACTTGCACTAAGTTAAGTTCTAGGGATACAAATACAAACCACCAAGATAGTGGAAAAGAATGGTCAGAGAAATAGACAAGAGAAAGTGGTCAGTATCCAGAGGGTGACTGGTCAGCAGCAGGCTTTGACAAAGAGAAGGCTTACCTTTTCAGATGCTCTAAGTAGTCTAGAATCGGAGGAGGGGTTTGAGGTGTAGAATAGGACTCAGAAAAAGTGGCTCATTGTTATGATGACTTCAGCTTACTAAAAGAAGAAGCAGATTGTTGAGAGGAGAGATGGGAGAGAGAAGAGAAGGTTACGAACAGGCACTAGGGAAAAATAGAAGGATCACAGAGTAGGGAAAGGCCCAGCTGAGATTTGTAGTTGATCTAATGTTTACTTATGTAGTTCTCTTCAGTGACATCAGCACAAGGAGAGGAGCCAAAAAAGTTGGGTGGTAAGAGGTTTGGGGTCTGGCAAAGCATAAATGTCAATAGGACAAGGGGCAAGCGATTTGTAGTGTGGAGCCATGCATAGTGGTTTACTATATGATCAGGGCTGTGAAGGGAGAAATGGGAGGCTAGAGGTGGACTGGGAGAGGTGGGTGGAGGGGGAACTGAAGACATTAGTGGGCTTTGGGAACTATCAAAGAGAAGAATTTCAGAGTTTGGGAACCTAGAGGCAGCACATTTGTGATTGATGAGGTCAAGTATAAGCCTGTCCTTGTGGGTAATAGAATTGAACTGATGATGTGGACCATGGGATCACTGAGGATGATGGACTGAGAAGTCTGTTGGAGGGGTCATTGATGTCCTCACATATAAGATCAGGAAGGGAATGGGATATAGAGGAAGACTAAGGCCAGAGTGCTAAATTTGTAAAAGAAGGGAGAATGATGCTGATGATAATGGCAGAAGTTGCATCTTGAAAAGACAGTGAAGAGTAAGGAGTCTGCCTTATACTTCTCTTCTGGCCTAGCATGTTGTTGGGCAAAGAGAAGGTTCTCAGGCCTGGAGAAAGCAAGGACTCCATGTCTTCTGAAGGGAATCAGCAGTCTATAAATACAAGAAGATGAAAAGGGTTCAAGAGGAAGAAGTACAGAATGAAAGGAAATCAGTTACTAGTAGAAGCAGGATTCTTGAAGGCCCAATGGAAAGGTTGACAGAACAGAGTGGGTCCTGGGGAGGGGTAAAGCAGAGGTTAACAGGGATAAGAGAGTGAGTAATGGTTAGCAGGGGGAGGAGTTTTCAGCTAGCTAGGTGAACAGCTCTGAATCTATGCATCTGTTAGCTTAGTATCGTCATCTGTAAAATCAGGGACTCAGTCACTCACCTGTGAAATGAACAAGTTACTTTAGAGGATTGAAGGAGGGAGTAAATAGAGAAAAAATGAAACAAAAGAAAAGTTGAAGGTGCAAGATCTGTCTGGAGTCAAGATGTTGTGGATGGAGAGGGAACAGTCTAAAATTATCATCTTCTTGACATGGTTACCAAAACTCCGGTTTCTGAGTCAAAAATCTTATACATCAGCTTTACCTCTTAATTTGCTTTAAGGATGCCTTTCTGTCCCCTCTGGGCCTTTATTGGGTTATCTTTAGCCCATGTAGCATGTTTCATAGGAGATACTAATACTCATTTTCATTTTTACCATTTCTTTGCATTTGTGTCTCCCTCCAGACAGTTTCCTTTTTTTTTTTTTCCACCTGTACTTAAGTTTCTGCATCTGTAAATTGGAAAAAATAACAATCTTTTATATCTTATCCTGGGACAAACTGAACTAATGCTTATAAAACACCCTTAAGTTTCTAAGAGTTATTGGATATGCCTTACAGATTAGGAGCTTACTGAAATCACTATGCTATTGTCATTGTTTCACCTTCCCCCTCCACCCAAACTTCTTTGAAGAAACCCTTTCTAGAAGGAAATATGGTAGAATCAGGAAGACCTAGTTTCAAATTCTGTCCCAGATGTTTACTAGCTGTTTGGCCTTAGGCAAGTCACTTCTCTGGGTCTGTTTCCTCATCCATCAAATAAACAGTTTGGAATTGACAACTTCTAATGGCCTTTCTAGGTCTAAATTTGCGCTATTACTGAACCAGTGATCTTCTATTTCATACAGAAATGCTTGCATAAGCACAATAATAAGCTTTGTTAAGTACCTACCATGAGCCAATCCCTGTGCTAAGTAAGCTCTGGGGATACAGACCCCATTCTGGACCTCTTAGATTCCATCAGGGGCAATAGTTCATCATGTGTGTACATGTATAAACATACTGTGTAAATATACAAACTAAACAAAAGTAAGCATGAAATAAATTGAGTAGGAAGGGATTCAAGAAAGTCTTGTTGGAAGATGTGTCCTTTAATCTGAGCTTTGATGCAAACTAGGGAATCTAGGTGGTAGAGGTAAGAAGGGAGGAGACACAGTGTAAGGTCTGTTTGTTCTCTAGGGTGCCCAGGCAAGTTCCCTCCAAGTGACATCCGTGAAGAGGATTTGCTTGCCTGCCACATGCAGTTGAGATTTTGGATACTTTCCTGAAAATCATCCCTTTGGTCCTGTGTAGCTTTTTGTATTACTTCAGGACTGAACAGGAGAGGGCTAGGGCTTATAGGCAGAAAAGGGGATTTGGTTGTTCTCCTGTCTCAGCATCAGAGAGTCAAATCTTGGGCTGAATGGAAAGGTCATGTCTGTGCTAGAGAAATGGACCTGAGATGATAGCCCTTTCTGGAGCTTGGAGAATGCTTTCTTTTTCCATGATCTTCCCATCTGGTTTCTGGAAGAGAAAGGAGACCTATTTTCTACACCTATTTCTCCTGTTCTCTCTTGTACTCACTCTGGCAAAGCTGATAGCCTAGAGTTTGCTTTGTAGATTCTGCATTGGTTGATTTTCTTCATTAGCAGTGTTTTTTGTTAGGGAGAGGCCCTGTGGTGTACCATTTACAAAAGCATTTTTGTGCCCTTTAAATGCTACCTTCTAAGGGGCAGCCCACCCTAGCAAGTGGAAGGGAGAGGAAAAGCTGGTGTGGCTTTGGAGGCCCCTTTCCTGATTGAAGGAGAGAGTTGTCTGACACCCAGGTTGACTTGATCCTCAAAGAAGAGAGACAGCCACCCTGAGTCAGTGCTGGCAGTCAGTAAGCATTTATGCTTGGCTCTGTGTTAAGCATAGGAGAATACAAAAAGAAAGAGAGTGCATTAAAGGGGAGCTGAAAAGGGGCATGGGAGGCAGAAGGAGGTACCTGGACAGGGATGTGGTGGTGAAGAGGGATGGCTGGTCCTCTAAATGGAGATTCTGGGAAGAAGGAAGAAGGGGCTACAAGACATGAGTTAGGAGGCACCTATGCTTTGTTGACTAACTCAAACTTCAGACTGGAGAAAACTCAGATCCCATCCTGGATCCCCACTGGTTATAACTAGATGGTATAGAAGTATGCTGCAATCATCATCATTCTATCCCACATTTATTTAGTGGCTGAAGGTTTGCAAAAGTGCTTTCCTCCCCACACTATGAGGTAGACAATGCAGGCATTATCTCCATTTTACAGGTGAGCAAATGCTTTCAGAGGTTGAGGGAGGTGGGAATTGAACTAGGTCTCCTGATTCAGCTCTGACTGCTTCTGGGTATAGTGTTGGGAGTGCTGAAAATAAAATCAGAAAAGCTGGCAAGAATCCAATTTCCAACTTATTACCTGTGTGATCTTGGGAAAACTGTTCCATCTCTTTGATCCTCAGTTTCTACATCTGTAAATGGTCATAGCACTTACACTACCCACTTCATAGGGTGATTGTAAAGAAAGGGTCTTGTGAATCTTAAATTGGCAAATTAGTTGTTATAACTTCTGGCCTTGCATTTTCTTATCTCCCCAAGCAACTCCAGAAATGTTCTCTGAATCTCAGCTGGTTCTTATCCCTTTCTCTCTCCTACTTCTCAAGGTCCTGACCCATCCTATTCTTTCCCTCCTGCCTTCTTCCTATAAATATATCTAAGTGCCCTGTTTCTTCCTTAATGTAGGAATTTGGAGAAGAAAAACACATGACCCTTGCCCCTGTGGTTGGACTATTTGTTATGGGGATCTTGACCTCAATATCTAATATAGGTCAAATGGTCTGGCAGGCCCATCCCAGCAATCTTGCCTCTTAAAATCTAGGTTGAGTAGATTCTTCCCCAGTCTATCTAGTAGGTGAACTTTGGTCATGGTTCAGGCTTACTAGTTTTTCCTTATGAAGCATTGCTACCTGTTCACAACTAAAATTAGGGGTAACCCTATGCTGAAGGTCCATAGCAGGGGTCGGCAATGTATGGCTCTCGAGCCATATCTAGCTCTTTTGAGGGCCAGATATGGCTCTTTCTGCAGGAGCCATAAAGTCAATTTTTTTTCAGGCGCTGTTACAGGAGCGAGCACTGTTACAGGAGCGTGCACTGTGAGCACTGCACAGCTCTCACGAAATTACATTTTAAAAAATGTGGCATTTATGGCTCTCACGGCCAAAAAGGTTACTGACCCCTGCTCCTTAGGAACCAGTTGTGTGTGTGGCTCCCCCTACTGGCTCTACAGTACCAGCTCTGTGTCCAGATAAAATTTCCATATCATCTTGGAAAGAAGGTGTCAAAATAAGATTCAGTTGAATTCATTATGCATTCATTAATCACCTCCTATGTGCAAACCACTATACTGAGTGCTAAGGAGAGAAGAAGAAAAACGACAGGGTTCCTGACTTTGGGGAACTTATAATAATAATTTCAGTTTAATAAGATTTAATATAATTCTACAAACATTCATTAAGCACTTTTGGTATACAGAACTCACACTAGCTGGTATACCAGTAAGATTTTATTTAAGCTAACAACTCTGGCCCCACAGAATTTGCAGTCAAATAGATGCAAACCAAAAGGTCCTTTTGAGCTTAGACATGAAAAGACATGAGGTTCATCTATAGATCAACTCTTAGGATAGAATTTTTTTCCTAGGTTGATTTCTACCTATGCTAATCTCATCCATTTTGTGTTATTTATTTTTAACAATTACATTGTTACAGATTGTTAGTGTTAAAATTTGTTAACTATTCCATTTCAGAAGGTAACTTTTTTTTAAACTCTTACCTAGTGTTTTAGAATAAATATTAAGAATTGATTCCAAGGCAGCAGAGTGGAAAGGGCTAGGTAATTAGGATTAAGTGACTTGCCCAGGGTCACATAGCTAAGACATATGTGAGGCCAGATTTGAATCTAGGACCTCCCTTCTCCAAGCCTGGCTCAATATCTACTGAGCCACTTAGCTGCCATTGAGGGCCATATTTTTAAAATCATGTACCCAGATTTGGGGATGTTTCCTTTGGAGTGCTGTCTGGCTCTTTTTGTATTATTCACATAGACACACATTGACTAGAATTTTCTTTTTTGGTTTGACTTTAGCCTCAGGCTTTTTGCAGTATATCTTGGATTATAGGATCATAGAGTTAAAGGTAGAAGAGACCTTAGGGGTCATCTAATCCAACTCTCTCACTATACAGATGAGGAAACTGAAGCCCAGAGTGATTTACCCCAAATCACACAGCTGGTTTTGCAACCACAGAAAACCCTATCTGCTACCCACAATTCTGTTTTCTCTAGAGAAATATTGGAAATGCCTAAAGGTTAGCTAATTGTTCTTTAAGGTGCAATTTATAAGCCTTTGAAGCTGTGACCATGTTCTATCAGCTTTAAAATACAAAACCAAGAAGTGCTATTAGAATAGCAGGATTAGATTTTTTATCTGGGTTAATCCCTTTTTTCAGGAAAGTTTGAGCTTTGTCATTCAATGTTGTTGAGGATTCTGCTGCTCTGCTCTAGTGTTAGGTAAAAAAAAGAACTGGTAGAATATTTCCTGAAAAACACTCTTAGGTCTCTAGACCTAGTGAGTTTTTTATACTAGTAAAAGTATTAGAGTATATGTATTTAAATATATGAGTGTACATATACATGTACACATAAGTACATGTGCATCTTCCTCTAACCTCACTTTGTTTTTGTTATTTTTAAACCCTTACCTTCCTTCTTTGAATCAATACTATGTATTGGTTTAAGGCAGAAGAGTGGTAAGGGCAAGGCAATGGGGGTTAAATGACTTGCTCAGGGTCACACAGCTAGGAAGTCTCTACTTCTACTTTGTGACAAGTTATTGTTTCTATTGATTACCTGAGTTGTAGATTTCAACCCCTCCTTCCTGTTCTTGACCTATGCTGAAGAGATATTATTTGTTTAGATAATCAGTAAGCATTTATTAAGCATTTGATATATGTCAAAAAGGACAATTAGGAGTGTCCCCATGAAATAATATTAATAACTCAGGTCCAGAACTTGACAGTTTACAAAATGCTTTCCTCATAAGCAGCCTTGTAAAGTAGGTAGTGCAAATATTATTGCCCTTGATGGGACTATGGCTTAGATTAAGTGACAAAGACTTCTGTTGTTTGCTTGTAATTCATTTGACTAATTGTCAATATTGACTAAACACCTGCACTCCTCAAAGAGGAGAACCCCGCCCCCCCTGAAAAAAAAGATAAGATATGGTACTTGTTGTAATGCAGGATTGATGCAAATTCTCTTGCTTTTGCAAAATCACCCGAGGCAATCCTGGCAGTTAGGGGAACGGAATGTTGACCCAGCAAGTCCCTGGTCTCGGGACTAGACCATTGGAGCTGGCACTATAAATATCCCTAGAGAACCAACCTAGGGGTTCTGATTTTCCTTGACCTGACCCAGAAATCCAGCTAGCCCCTTGGCCTCCCCCTTGGGCCCCGGGAGGGGGGATTTGGTTGGGAGGTGGAACGTGGGAAAATTTGTTTACTTAGCCCAGGGAGGGACACCCCTAAACCAAAACATTACCCTCATTTGTCAAGCTGGTAGACCACTCTACATCAGGGCAGTGAAATTTATGCCTGGCAGAGGGGCTGGTTCCCTCAGCCTGATCTTACCTTCTCAGGCCCTCTGCCAGCACTGGCCATTTACCCATAGCAACAGCTTTCCCAAACTTGAACCTTCCTCCCTCAGCTTACCCTTGTTGTTTAAATAAACCCCTTGGCCTGATTCTGAGAGTTTCAGTGATTCACTTATAACATCAACCAGAGCCTGGGGCTGAGGAGGAGGAGGATAGTTATCACTTGTTTCCAGAGGGGGTTAGACTAGGCATCCATCTTGTTTCAGGAAGTGAACCAGGTTCATTTCTTCTTGGCTTCCAGTTTCTCACCAGCAGGGAGGGGCTCCTCACTTCTCACCTCAAAGGAGCCTACAGATAGCAAGGAGACTGACTGGTCATCTCTGTTCAGGATCTCACATCCCTGGCTGTCTTAGACCAACATATAGTGAAGTTGTTAGTTCCCTGGCCCAGTAGACTCATGGGTACTGCCAGCTACCCTATTACCAGCCTGTTTAGCCCCTTTATAACAGTTGGAGAGCATAGTTAAGTTAACAGCCTACAGATTCACTCAGAATGGGTTTTGCTAGGGTGCTATTCATATTGTCCAGTTTCTCTGTACTGATTTGTTCCATTATGCAGGGAGCCTTAGATTTTTGGTTCCACAAGGTACCAAAATTTGTTCACCACTTACTTGAGATCTATGATTATTACAAGTGGTGTGCCATAACATTGGCAGAATTCATTTGCTTCATTCCTACGGCTATGGCTTTGATTTTTGTGGTTGTGCAGTCCCTAATTGTCTTAAAGGGGGTGCTTTCTCATCCATGGCAACTGTTTGGCTCTATCTCAGTAACTAAACCTGACTTTGGCTCATTGGAAATGATGGAAAACACGAAACTTCTTTTCCAAGTCCTAAAACAGATTAGGGAAGGGAAAGAGTTAGATCAACATACAATCCTCCAGTTGGAGATTGTAGAAAATAAGTATCTAGGGACTACCAAACCTGATAAGACAACACAGGCTACTAAGGACACCCAGACACTGACTGCTGAACCAACCGCCGAGACCACTGTTTCTGTACTGCCCATTGTAGACAGAACCATCCTACAACCTGGGGAGGGTATAGTTCATGTTAAATCCTACAAGGCCTTTACCCCAAATGATCTTGAAGTGTTGAGAAGATGCTTTCCCAAGTTCTTCCTCTCGCCCTTCAAGAGTATAAAAGAAATGAAGCTCGTTTTAATGCTTTTTAACCCAAATTTCGATGACGTGGAGTTTCTTTTGGGGGAATTTTACTCTCCCTCTGAAAAGGAAAAATTCTTGGCTGAGACTCGCTCGAACCCCAACTTGACTGCATGGCCCACGGTCCATCATGACCTTGACTTCACATCACATGCAAACCTGAGATATCTAGTCCAATGCAGGACTGATTTACTCAAGGCAATGCGTTTGCATGCCAAAAGGCCAAATTCCTGGCATAAATTCGAGAAACTGAGGCAGGGAGAAGAAGAACATCCCAGCAGCTTCCTTGATAGGGTGATTGAGGCAGCTGAAACCATCTTAGGCCTCAGGGATGTGCATGCCCCAGAAACCATTGATCACATCCGCAGGCAGTTTGTAAAGGGTGCTTCACTACTAGTGCAGAATTACTTTAGGTAGAACTGTCCCCAGTGGGAGTCATTGCCACTGAAAGATGTTAGGCAGCATGCATCATACTTTCACAATTCCAAACAGAAGGAGGCCAGAGCAGCCAGGCAGTCTGACTCAGATAAAAACGATGTAATAGCAGACCTCAAGAGACAATTAAAGCAGGCCAGAAGAGAAAAAGAAATTGAGGAAATCAAGAACTTTGCCCTCCAGGCCAGCAGGGGGCGTAATCAGTCCAGGCAACCTGCTACTGTCTCCAAGCCCAAATCCTTTTCTTCACGCTGTTATTTATGTGGGAAATTATGTCATGTGATTCGAACATGTAGATTTAAGCAGCAAATAGACTTTGGCAGGACTGACAGCTCCAGCCAGAGAGATAGGAGTGCTAAAAGGATGTATTACAACTCCAAATGGTCCAACAATGCTAGAAAGGTTGAGGGCACCAAGCATGATGGTCAGTGCTGCAACCATGCATGCAAAAAGTACAGCTAATCTCCATCCCTTGAAGAAATGGAGGTGTATTTGGCCCAAGGTGTGAAGCTGAAGTCCTTATGAACCGAGATTTCTGAAGCAAAAAGGACTAATGGCTATGACATGGATGTGAATATAAATAATCTGAGTTGGGTAGATGTTTCTCAAAGACTGGGCATGTGAGAACATAAATCTCTAGCAAGCTGCACAGAATACAATGATATTTCTGTGGCAGAAGACCAAGAATGGGAGGACATAGTGCAAATGCGTAGAGAGATTTATGGGACTCTTGAGGATGACTATAAAAGGGGTCTGCTTTCTCATTCCACTACAAAAGGCTTGGATGAGAAGCATAGGGACCATCCGACGATCTGCAACAGCTTGCCTCCAAAAGCTTTGCAATTTTGGTTGGAGTCATCAGAATCTCAAGCTCCTCTCTTTATTCCAAGTTTAAAACAACAGGTTAGCTTGAATAAAGAACAGAGTGACAGGGATTTACAATGTATTCAGAAAGGAGTATCATTTGTAACCCTGAAGGAGTCAAATCCCAATATCCAAACCCATTCCCTTGCTTTAGGCATAAAGACCCAGGATGAGGTTAGAGAGCAATCCAAATGGAATGTTGGCAGAGGCTTGACTTTGCCAGAGCAGCCCACTAAGTTGCTGGTTGCTGGCAGCTGCTCAGAAAACTCTACACCTACCTTTCTCAACCCCTTAGCTAAAGAATTCAAACCAGTAGCTTAGGGAAGGGAGAGTGGACAGCTGTCATCTCCAGTGGCTAGTGTGCTTAATAATAACATCAGTGAAGTCTGTTCATTGGTTGGAGACACAAATCAACTAACTTAAGCCACACAGACTAAAGGGCTAGTTAGTGAACTCCAGACAGCGTCTGAGTTGGAAGTCGTACCAGAGGTGTTGAAGGGAATAGAAACTATCTATCATACATCCCCTGACACAACTAATGGGAAAACTCCTGGTCTGGGGGTTAGCAGTTCACAAGACAACAGAATGGATGGTGAAACAGTTCAAACCTCCATTTCTACAGCCCTTAGTCAAAGTCAACCTGAAAGTTCCATGAGCTCTGCACAGCTCAGCCTAGTAACCATAGTTACCCACTCTCCAGCTCTCATTGAGAGAAAGAGTCTGCTCTCTAAGCCTGCCTAAACAAGTGTTTCTCCTAAACAAGACTTGCCTGATTGTGCTGCAGGAAGTCCTGATTTAGCTGACAGTGATCATGCAAGACTTGAAGAACTGCTTGCACAAGACCATACGCAGGACTGGATCAAAACCATTGATACAACTGAGGATTCTTTATTACCATTAGTCCCAGTAAAGTCCAGTAGCAACAGGGAACCCCTTGTTAGCTTGGAAATCGGTGGGGTATGTTATGATGCCCTCCTTGACACCGGAGCAACTGCCTCTGTTCTACGCAAGGCTCCTGAAGGATGCAAATATCAGGGTAGCTTGAGAGTGAGAGGTGCTTCATAGCTTAACAAGTCCCTAAATGCCTGCACTGCTCAAAGCACGGAGGAGAAAAACGATGCAAAAATAGATAAGATATGGTACTTGTTCATGAGTAGTGGAGCTCCTTGTTGAGATAGTACATTTACATGTGTAATTTAGCAAAAATAAACAGTGGATTTTTTACTTAGCCTTCAGAAACTAATGTATTGGAATATTTTTTTATAGATTGTAACCCAGTTCTTGATCATTGAAGACATAAGATAAAGTAGTCTTGGCAGACTTTCTAAGACTATAAGCTTAGCATACATTGGCAAATGGTAGATTAAGAGTATTGAAATAGCTTTCATTTCCTTCTATTTTATTTTTCCTGGTCCAGTTACTAATTGATATGGCAAGAAGTTTAGAACCTAATGGGGCACTCAAATGTGTTTCTTAGCTGAGTGGATCTCACGCTAAATAGTAGTTAACTTACTAAAAAGAGAATATGGCTAGTTTTTCTCCGGCCTCATTTTGGTATTACCATAATGATCCTGATGAGGCTGGAAACTCTAGGGAAATCATGGTGTAAATGTTGGGCTTGGATAATATAGTGAATTATTTAATCGTTATGTAGATAATAGATTGCCATGCCAGTGAAAGGAATTTGAGACTATTGATAGAATTGATATATGAGTTTCCCTGATTTACTGATCCTCAACCATATATTAATCTAATATTTCTAGAAAATCAATTTTTTTATTCTATGCCAATGAAAGTAGTTACATTATATTTAAACATATAGTTTAAAGAATAACAAGAAATCCTTGTATCTGGATCTCAAAAAGGGTGGTCAACAATATCAGACAACAGAGGTGAAAAAGATGAGGAATGAGAAAAGGTCATTGGATTTAGCAGTTAAGATTTTGTTAGTAACCTTGGAGAGAGCATTCATGAGGAGTTTGAATACAGAGGATAGAGGAGTGAGAGAGAAAAAGTAAGCTTTTTCTAGGAGTTAGATTATGAACTGGAAGAATGCTATTGTACAGTAACTGGAGGATTATGGTAAACTATGAATTTCCTTCCTCTTTATTATTATAATATTTTTAGCTTTTAAAAATCTATTATTTCTTTTGAGCCTCAAAACAACCCTGAAAGAAGTAGTTGTTTTAGATATTATCATCTCCATTTTACAAATGTGAAAGAAACTGATGAAGGATCATTAGACTTGCCCAAAGTCACAAAGTTAGGAAATATTAGAGACAGCTTTAAGCACATGACTTCCTTACTCTGTGAGTGACTATACCATTCTGCCTCCCCCTTCTATCCTTAGAGAGAATAAATTGAAAATAAATTTAACTTATTGTGGGATGACTCAGTGTCATCGTTTGAAAATTAGTTATTTTACTATGATATAAATAGTATGGGACATAAAATTTAGCATTTCACTTTATTACTAAATTCTTATTTTAATGTATGGGTTGAAAAGTACAATATGACACACTAAAAAGAGTTATGGGTTATTGTGATATAAGTGACTCAACTTTTCTCCTTTCCTCCTACACATTGTATATGTAATCTTTACCTTTATAAGCTGAAGTATTGAGATTGGCCATGTGTCCCTCAGGGACACGCCACTCTTCTAGTTCACCAAATATTAAGTGCTTACTATATGTAGAGCAGATTCATTTAATCTTTTTTTAATGCCCAGTCCAGATTTTTATCTTAGCCTTTCAGCAGCCTACAGGTCATCCTCCTTTCACAAGTACTTCAAAGATTAGTTCAGTCTGTATCTATATCTTAAACACTGTATTCTTTGAAACTTTAGTATACAGATCACTTTTCCCTCAAACACTGTTGCCTCTCAGCCACCTGTTCCCTTGAATCTGACTATCAACTCATAATAGTTTTATTTCTATGATCCAGAATTCTGGAATTTCTCTTTAACCACAACTTTCTATCATCTGATCTTTTCTTCTCATTCATCCTAAAACCTGTTCTTCAGTTTCACCATGATCTCTAGTCCCCTTACCATTCCCTTACCTATTCTATCACCCCTGCTCTAACTCCCTTCCTCTCTCTTTGAAGTCTTGTCTCTATGGTTGACCAATTTATCAATATATCAGCTGCCCTTGACTTCCTTGTCTTTTTGTCCTGTCAGTCCCTAATCACTAGTGCCAGACCACAACCCTGTATCATCCTCACCATATGCTTTGTCTACTGCTACTCATGTGCTTTTGGATACTACTAGTCATACAGTTGAACCAGCTGAGTTTATTTCTGATTTGTAATCCTATCTCACTGATGGTGAACCTTTTAGAGACCAAGTGCCCAAACTGCAACCCTCACACCACATGTGAGCTCCCACCTTACCCCAGAGAGGGAAGGGAGATAGTGCTCGCATTGGGATGCTGGGCAGGGAGGTGGGTGAGGGGAGAAAAGTCCTCAAGGGTGCATGGAGAAGGGGAAGGGAGTAGCTCCCCTGCTCTGTGCCATAGGTTCCAACACAACACGGTCCTATCTCAACTGGGCTATCATTGCTGCCCAGCAATTATTTTATTTTTTATTGACTGTATAATAGTCGCCATCACAGCTTTTCCAAACATTCACCACCCTCTTTGGACCACTTCTTCTACCTCCCTTTCAGCAGGCAACTTCATCTCCTACTTTGTAAAGAAAATAGAATGTATCCTTTTTTTTTTTTTTTTCAAACCCTTACCTTCCGTCTTGGAGTCAATACTATGTATTGGCTCCAAGGCAGAAGAGTGGTGAGGGCTAGGCAATGGGGGTCAAATGACTTGCCCAGGGTCACACAGCTAGGAAGTGTCTGAGGTGAAATTTGAACCTAGGACCTCTCATCTCTAGGCCTGGTTCTCAATCCACTGAGCTACCCAGCTGCCCCTGAATGTATCCATTTTGAACTCTCTCTCCTTTTCAGAATTATTCTTAAGCATACTCCATTCTTATCTCCTTTGTTCCACTATCTAATGAACAGGTGGCCTCTCTTGCAAAGGCTTCCATTTGTGCTTTTAGTACCATGCCCTTCCATCTCTTCTGGGAACCTCAATATTTCCTTCATTTTTTCATTTTTAATCTCTTTCTAACTTCCCACAGCCTACAAACACCAGTAGGTATCATTAGACTTAAAAAAACAAATACTGCTTCTCCACCTCCGTTCCTCCCTCATCTTCATTTGACACTGCCATCGCCTCATGTTAACATCCTTTCTTTCCCTCCCACAGTCAAGACTCCTAGAAAGGGTCATTTATGCATCCTTTCTCCATTTCTTCACCCCTACCCCACTCCACATTCTCACACTCTCTTGCAATCTGTCTTCAAACACAGTATTCATTTGAATGTGCTCTCTTAGGGGCTGTTAACAATTTCTTCACTGGTAAATCAGTGATATTTTCTGTTTGACCTTCCTATGGCTTTTCATACTCTTCCTCCTGGGCACTGTTTCCTTCCTTGGCTTTTATGCTAGTTTTTCTTTTGTTCCCCCTCTTTGTGTCTCTTTTGCTAACTCATCAGCTTCCTCTGGACCACTAAGTGTGGATATTCTCTAACCTCTGACCATGGCTTTCTTTTCTCTATGGACGTTCTTCCTTGTTGATCTCATCCCCTTCCATGAGTACAAATCTCTTCCAGTGTTATGATTTTCAGATCTGAATTTAAGAATAAAATCTAATCTTCCTCCTGACTTCCAGTCTAGCATTATAGCTTATATATCCAAAATAGCACTATATTCTCTTAAACAAGGAAGAGTTGTCCATTTTTTCCAATGACTAAAGTTTAAGAACCTTTGCTCAAAACATATTCTTTTTAGAAAATTTCCTTTTTCTCTTGAATACCCCCATGTTAAATGTCCCCCAGGTTCTTCATAATCTTGGAGTCATCTTTTACTCTTACCCCCTTTTCATGTCTTGAATCCAGTAATTATCTATCTTCACCTCCACAAAATATCTAACAGTTTCCTTCTCTCTTTCAAGAATAGAGAAGAATAGATTTAGGAGGAGCAAAATGGAAAGGAGAGAACATTGTGGTCAGATACAATCTTGGAGTTCAAATCGTAGAAGTAAAACTGTTATGAATAAATGATGAAATAGTTTCTCTCTCCTGTTTCAGGTCCTCATTATTATTTACCTCAGCTACTGAAATGGCTCTCTAGCTGCTCTTCCTATTGCCAGTCTCATCCTACTGAAATCTGTACTTTTCACAATTGCTTCATTGATATTTCTAAAACTGATCATGTAACTAACTCTCCTCAGAAATCTTTAGCAGCTCCCATTTGCCTTTAGGAGAAAGTATAAAATCCCCAGCCTAACTTTAAGGAATTTTTCTATCAACAAACATGAACATTTCATTAAACAGAGAACAGAGGATTATATATGAAAACAGTTAATCTAACACAAGATTTTTTTTTGTGTGTTTATTAAAGTTAGATAGTAGCACAGTGGATAGAGTGCCAGGCCTTAAGGCAGGAAGATTCATGTTGCTGAGTTCTAATCTGGCCTCAGACACTTACTAGTTGTATGACTCTGGGAGAGTCATTAACCCAATTTGCCTCAGTTACCTCATCTGTAAAATGCACTGAAGAAAGAAATGGCACATCATTCCAATATCTTTGTCAAGAAAACCCCAAATGGTGTCATGAAGAGTTAACACAATTGAAACAACTGAACAGCCAACACTGTCTTGCTTGTTTGGGTCCCCTTCTGAATTTCTTTCCATTCTCTTCTTTGTGTTTTTCCTTTTATTTTTTACACACTTTATTTTCTCCTTTTTTATATCACTTCCATTGTTGTCTTCTCCCCATAAAAACCCTACAAGGTAATAAATACATTTATTTATGCAAATACACATGGGAAGTGTCTGAAAATTGATGTCTCCTTTTGAACTTCCAGTCCATCATTTTTGTGCCAAGAGGAGGAGGCGTGCTCTCTCATCAGACTTCGGAAGTTGTGGTCTTACATTTACCAGAAGTCTTTAAGTCTTTCAAAGATATTTTACTTCATATTATTATAGTCATTGTATACATTGTTCTTCTGGTTCTGCTCACTTCATATCAGTGCACACAGATTTTCTGAAGTTTCTTGGAATCCTTCCTCTTTGCCATTTCTTTCTTTCATTCTTTCTTTTTTTTTTAAATCCTTACCTGTCAGTACCTATCAGTACTGTGTATTGGTTCCAAGTGTAAAGAAATATAATGGCAGCCATGTTGGGTTAAGTGTGATAGGCAGTTACCTCCTTAGAATTCAGAATGAACTGAAGTGGCGTGAGCCTGGCATGAGCCAGGGCAATTGAAATTTGCCTATAAAAGGAACAGCTCTAAACCCATCTTGGTCTCGGTTTGGAGATATTTGGTCTAGGGTAGAGAAGAGCTTAGCATAGCTTATTCTCCTTTACTCACAAACTAACTCCAGCTTACAGACTGATTCAACTATATTCATCAACCTCAGTTCTCTGATTTATTATCAACAAGAAGATCTACAAAGAAATCTATCATTCAGCAGGGTCAAGCCTTGACTTAGGGCTGGGCTAATCAGACCTAGCCTGGCCGTCGGCCAACCAAGATCCTTAATCAATCATAATCAATTGAAGATTCAACAATGAGCTATTCAACTTAGACTTACTTAGGAAATCCTAATTCCCACTTTCCATCTTTACCCAGTTCCCCTTTCCCTAAACTCTTCAACAATTAAACCATCTTTCCAGACGCCACTTGCCTGTGAATTCTTAAAGTTCTAGTGGGAGGCTTCAGTTGGTAGAGTCCTGTGACAACCAGAAGGGGGTTTTACTTTCAATATTCCTTTAACCAACAGTTAAGATTAAGTCTGCAGCCAGAACAAGTCAAATAATTAATTAGTCTTAATAGACCAAACATCCAGGTCTATAATATATCAAGCTAAGGAATATAGCCACCTCCATCAACTTACTAGGGCTTCAGTTAGGACAAGGGTCAACTGTGTTCCCCAATCAGCTGATTCCTTAGTTCAGGCTGTTAGCCCTGGGTTACTATTCTGTTATCTTGGTATTGGAGTAAGAAGATTCTCCACATTCTCTTATAGTACCAGCTGTATTGGATCTTTGGGATCACTACTATATCTAGGTGGCTCATTAAGATCTCTCAATAATCTCTAATTAATTTCACATCAACTACCAAGATTTACATAACACAAGGCAGAAGAGTGGTAAGGACTAGGCAGTGGGAGTCAAATGACTTGCCCAGAATCACACTACTAGGAAGTGCCTGAGACCAGATTTGAACCTAGGGTCTTTGCTATTTCGTAAGGAGCAATATTACATAATATTCATTGTTCAGCCGTTACCCAACTGAAATTTATCCACTTCATTTCCAGTTCTTTGCTAAAATAAAAAAGTGCTGGTGTTAATATTTTTTTTACATATGAGTCCTTTTTATTTTACTTTGGAATAAGTATTTATTAGTGGTATCATAGAATTATACCAACTTGGCATTTGAAGTCCTCCATGTCTTGGTTTCCCTCTATTTTCTCCATTATTTCTTATTATTTCCTTTTACACAAACTCTGATCCAGTCAGATTGGCCTATTAGCTGTTTCCTGTATAAAACATTTCATCTCCCAACTCCATGTCTTTGTACAGGGTGTTCTGCCTTATTTAGAATCTCCCTCACTTTCTAAAACTTAGAACACTCTTCTCAGAATTTAGAATACCTCCTTCCTTCTCAATTCAACTTCCATTCCTATATGAAACCTTTCCTCATTCCACCTCAGCAGATTTTTAGTGTTTTCTGCCTTTTGAAGTGATTTTCTATTTTTTTTATGATTATATGCCTAATACTCCTATAAATATTTTTCATATTTACTTAGCTTTGTACATATTTCTTCTCAGTAGAATGTAAGCTCCTTAAGTTCTCTTTTCCTTTGCAGGTCAGACTTTTCACATCCACTACCCAATCAAATTCCAGTGGCTATGTCTATGGATCCATAGGTCACATGGAGTGCTCTGAACAGGCTGTATGTTTCAATTGTGGGAAGTCAACTAACCAACCTAGATTTTAAAAGCAATATCCAGAAGAGGAGTGAGTGGCAAATCCTCAAATTATTAGTTAGTAAAAATGTATTAAAGATCTGGTTATCAACAGAAAAGGAAATGATCACAAAGAACCAATATGGCTTTTATAAAAATAAAAGTAAGGATAAACTCATTTCCATTTTTAACATGGTAACTATACTGGTAAATTAGAGGAGTACTATAGATAGTTTGCCTAGGTTTTTAACAAAGCATTATTTATAGCGTCTCATGCTTCTTGTAAGAAAAGATGAAGAA
Source organism: Gracilinanus agilis (assembly GCF_016433145.1). Lineage (NCBI taxonomy): Eukaryota > Metazoa > Chordata > Mammalia > Didelphimorphia > Didelphidae > Gracilinanus > Gracilinanus agilis. The sequence goes on from NC_058131.1 coordinate 684,505,414, forward strand.
ATATGGATTAGAGAGTACTGTTGTTAGGAAAATTCAGAACTGATTGAAAGGTTGGAGCCAGTGAGTAGTCAGTGATTCAGTATCATCTTGGAAATAAGTCTTCAGTGGTGTGCCCCAAGGATCAATCTGTACTTGACTCTGGGCCATTTCACATTTGTAAATATTGACCTGGATCAGGTTAATCTGGTTCAGGTGGCACATTCATCATATTTGTAGATGAGACAAAGCTGGTCGAGATTGTTGATAATATTATATGTTAGAGTTCCAAAAAGTTCTAAACAGGCTAGACATTGGTTTCAAAAGGATAAGATGAAATTTTATGAGAATCAATATGAAGTTTTATACTTGGTTTCAAGAAATCATTATCACAGATATAAAAGAGAGTGGTCATGATTAAATAGAAATTTTTCTGGAAAAGGTTTATTTGGTTTGGCAGCATTATGATACAATAATAAAATAGTTATTGTGATTTTGGACTGCATTGGGGATCATTGCAGAAATAAAGCGGTAGTTATCAGTCTTTTATTACTTTACCTGAGTTAGACCCTAAAATAGTTTTTAGTTCTGGGCATCACATTTTAGAAAGACTATTGATTAATAGTCTCCAGAGAAGGATAACCAGCATGATAAAGAGCCTCTTGTGACAAGGGGATCTGTCGAGGGAACTGTAGAACTATAGTGTTTGGCCTATAGAAAAGAAGCCTAGTGGACCATTGATAGATGTCTTTTATGTATTTGAAGGGCTGCCATTTGGCAGAAGGGGAAGGCTTCTTTCCTCCTTCCTGCTTGTCCAGGCTTCTTAGACATTACTACCATTCACATCCTCTAAGGTCCTGCCAACTCGATCTGTCTTATTATTTGTTACATGTATATTACATATCTGTCATTCCCCTTCCTATTCACTTTTGCTCTTTTGAATCACTAGGTTCTTTTAAAACTCACATCAGTGTTCCCTCCTGTATGAGATCTTTCTTGATCACTCTTTTCAGGCGATAGTATTTCCATTCCCTTACTCCTTAGTGATCTTGTATTTATTTCATATATGCTTATATGTGTAATCTCCCCAATAGAATATCTTTACAAACATGATCTCCTTTGATCCTCACAACTCTTGGAAGTGAGATGCTATTATTATCTCTATTTACAGATGAGAAAACTGAGATCAACAGAAGTTAAATAATTTGTTCAGGATCACATAGCTAGTGAATTTTTTTAAAATAATTTTTATTTTTTAGAAAAGTTATCATGGTTATATGATTCATGTTCTTACTTTCCCCTTCATCCCCTACCTCCCCCCCATAACCGATGCACATTTCCACTGGTTTTAACATGTGCCATCGATTGAGACCTATTTCCAAATTGTTGATTGGTGTGGTAGTTTCAGTCATGTCCTCCTCAACCCATGTGTTCAAGCAGTTGTTTTTCTTCTGTGTTTTCACTCCTACAGTTCTTCCTCTGAATGTGGGTAGCGTTCTTTTCCATAAATCCCTCAGAATTGAACTGGGTCATTGCATTGCTGCTAGTACAGAAGACCATTACATTCTATTTTTTTAAAATTTTTAATCATTTATTAATATTCATTTTTAACGTGGTTACATGATTCATGCTCCTACTTTCCCCTTCACCCCCCGTGCTCCCCCCACCCATGGCTGACGCACATTTCCACTGGTTTTATCTTGTGTCCTTGTTCAAGACTTATTTCCAAATTGTTGTTAGTTGCATTGGTATGGTAGTTTCGAGTCCACATCCCCAATCATATCCTCCTCAGCCCATGCGTTCAAGCATTTGTTTTTCTTATATGTTTCCTCTCCTGTAGTCCTTCCTCTGAATGTGGGTAGCGTTCTTTTCCATAAATCCCTCAGAGCTGTTTTGTGTCATTGCTTTCTGCTGGTACAGAAGTCCATTGCATTCGAATTTTACCACAGTATATCAGTCTCTGTGTACAAAGTTCTTCTGGCTCTGCTCCTTTCACTCTGCATCAGTTCCTAGAGGTCTTTCCAGTTCACATGGAATTCCTCCAGTTTATTATTCCTTTTAGCACAATAGTATTCCATCACCAGCATATACCACAGTTTGTTTAGCCATTCCCCAATTGAAGGACATACCCTCCCTTTCCAGTTTTTTGCCACCAAAAAAGCACAGCTATAAATATTTTCGTACAAATCTGTTTATCTGTGATCTCTTTGGGGTACAAACCCAACAATGGTATGGCTGGATCAAAGGGCAGGCATTCTTTTATAGCCCTTTGAGCATAGTTTACATTCTATTTTACCACAGTGTATCAGCCTCTGTGTACAATGTTCTCCTGGATCTGCTCCTTTCACTCTCCATCAATTCCTGGAGGTCTTTCCATTTCACATGGAATTCCTCCAGTTTATTATTCCTTTGAGCACAATAGTATTCCATCACCAACATATACCACAATTTGTTCATCCATTCCCCAACTGAAGGGCATACCCTCATTTTCCAGTTCTTTGCCACCACAAAAAGCACAGCTATAAATATTTTCGTACAAGTCTGTTTATCTGTGATCTCTTTGGGGTACAAACCCAACAGTAGTATGGCTGGATCAAAGGGCAGGCATTCTTTTATAGCCCTTTGAGCATAGTTCCAAACTGCCATACAGAATGGTTGGATCAGTTCACAACTCCACCAGCAATGCTTTAATGTCCCAATTTTGCCACATCCCCTCCAGCATTCATTACTCTCCCATTCTTTCATTTTAACCAATCTGCTAGATGTGAGGTGATACCTCAGAGTTGTTTTGATTCACATTTCTCTAATTATTAGAGATTTAGAACACTTTAAGTGCTTGTTGATAGATTTTATTTCTTTATCTGAAAATTGCCTATTCATGTCTCTTGCCCATTTATCAGTTGGGGAATGGCTTGATTTTTTATACAATTGGTTTAACTTCTTGTATTTTTGAGTAATTAGACCCCGTCAGAGTTTTTTGTTATAAACATTTTTTCCCTATTTGTTGTTTCCCTTCTGATTTTCATTGCATTGTTTTTGTTTGTACAAAAGCTTTTTAATTTAGTATAATCAAAATCATTTATTTTACATTTTGTAATTTTCCCTAATTCTTGCTTGGTTTTAAAATCTTTCCTTTCCCAGAGATCTGACAAGTATACTGTACTATGTTCACTTAATTTATTTATAGTTTCCCTCTTTATATTCAAGTCATTCACCCATTCTGAATTTATCTTGGTGTAGGGTGTGAGATGTTGTTCTAAACCTAATCTCTCCTATATTGTTTTCTAATTTTCCCAGCAGTTTTTCTCAAATAGTGGATTTTTGTCCCAAAAGTTGGGCTCTTTGGGTTTATCATACACTGTCTTGCTAACGTCACTTATCCCAAGTCTATTCCACTGATCCTCCCTTCTGTCTCTTAACCAGTACCATATTGTTTTGATGACCACTGCTTTATAGTATAGTTTAATATCTGGTACTGCTAAGCCACCTTCCTTCATGTTTTTTTTTTCATTATTTCCATTGATATTCTTGATCTTGTTCTTCCAAATGAACTTTGTTATAGTTTTTTCTAATTCAGTAAAGAAGTTTTTTGGTAGTTTGATAGGTATGGCGCTAAATAGGTAAATTAATTTGGGTAGATTGGTCATTTTTATTATGTTGGCTCGTCCTACCCATGAGCACTCAATGTTTTTCCAATTGTTTAGCTCTAGTTTTAATTGTTTGCAAAGTGTTCTGTAGTTGTGTTCGTATAATTCCTGTGTTTGCTTTAGTAGATAGATTCCTAAGTATTTTATATTGTCTAGGGTGATTTTAAATGGTGTTTCTCTTTCTACCTCTTGCTGCTGTGATTTGTTGGAAATATATAGAAATGCTAATGATTTCTGTGCATTTATTTTGTATCCTGCAACTTTGCTAAAGTTGTTCATTATTTCTACTAGCGTTTTAGTTGATTCTCTAGAGTTTTTTAAGTATATCATCATATCATCTGCAAAGAGTGATAGCTTAGTCTCCTCATTGCCTATTTTAATACCTTCAATTTCTTTTTCTTCTCTAATGGCTACTGCTATTGTTTCTAGTACAATGTTAAATAATAGAGGCGATAATGGGCATCCTTCTTTCATACCTGATCTTATTGAGAAGGCTTCTAATTTATCCCCATTGCATATGATGCTTGTTGATGGTTTTAGATATATACTGTTTATTTTTTTTTAGAAAAGGTCCTTCTTTTCCTATACTTTCCAGGGTTTTCAATAGGAATGGGTACTGTATTTTGTCAAAGGCTTTTTCAGCATCTATTGAGATAATCATGTGATTTTTGTTTATTAGCTTGTTGATATGGTCAATTATGTGGATGGTTTTCCTAATGTTGAACCATCCTTGCATTCCTGGTATAAATCCCACCTGATCATGGTGGATAATCCTTCTGATCACTTGCTGGAGTCTTCTTGCTAATATTCTATTTAAGATTTTTGCATCTATGTTCATTAGGGAGATTGGTCTGTAGTTTTCTTTCTATGTTTTTGATCTACTTGGCTTTGGAATCAGTATCATATTTGTGTCATAAAAGGAATTTGGTAGGATTTCTTCTTTGCATATTATATCAAATAATTTGTATAGTATTGGGATTAGTTGTTCTTTGAATGTTTGATAGAATTCACTTGTGAATCCATCAGGCCTTGGCGATTTTTTCTTAGGGAGTTCTTTGATGGCTTGTTCAGTTTCTTTTTCTGATAAGGAATTGTTTAGGTATTCTATTTCTTTTGCTGCTAATCTAGGCAATTTATATTTTTGTAAATATTCATCCATATCACCTAGATTGCTATATTTATTGCCATATAATTGAGCAAAATAGTTTTTAATGATTGCCTCTTCATTAGAGGTGAGGTCTCCCTTTTCAGCTTTGATACTGTTAATTTGGTTTTCATCCTTCCTTTTTTTTTTTATTAGATTGACCAGTACTTTGTCTGTTTTATCTGTTTTTTTTTTCAAAATACCAGCTTCTAGTCTTGTTTATTAATTCAATAGTTCTTTTACTTTTGATTTTATTAATTTCTCCCTTGATTTTTAGTGTTTCTAATTTAGTTTCCATCTGGGGATTTTTAATTTGCTTGCTTTCTAGTTTTTTAAGTTGCATGCCCAATTCATTAATCTCTGCCCTCCTTAATTTGCTAATATATGCACTCAAGGATATAAATTTGCCCCCTGAGTACTGCCTTAGCTGCATCCCGCAGAGTTTGGTAGGATGTTTCATCATTGTCATTCTCTTAAATGAAATTGTTAGTTATTTCTATGATTTCTTCTTTAACTGGTTTTGGAGAATCATATTATTTAATTTCCAATTAGTTTTTGATTTGCCTGTCCAAGTGCCCTTTCTATTATTTTTATTGCATTATGATCTCAGAAGGTTACATTTATTATTTCTTCTCTTTTGCATTTTTTGCAATGTTTCTGTGCCCTATTACATGGTCAATCTTTGTGGATATACCATTTGCAGCTGAAAAGAAGGTGTATTCCTTTTTGTCCCTATTTATTTTTCTCCACATATCTACTAAATCTAATTTTTCTAGGACTTCATTCACCTCTCTTATCTCTTATTTATTTTTTGGTTTGATTTATCTAGATCTGAAAGAGGAATATTTAGATCTCCCACTAGTATGGTTTTACCATCTATTTCCTTCTTGAGCTCTGCCAGTTTCTCCTTTAGGAATTTGGATGCTATGCCATTTGGTGCATACATACTGAGCACTATTATTTCCTCATTGTCTATACTGCCTTTTATCAGGATGTAATTACCTTCCCTGTCTTTTTGAATCATATCTATTTTTATGTTGGCTTTGTCAGAAATCATGATTGCCACTCTTGCCTTCTTTTTCTCATTTGAAGCCCAAAAGATTTTGCTCCAGCCCTTTACCTTAAACCTGTGTATGTCCACCCGCCTCATATGTGTTTCTTGTAGACAACATATGGTAGGATTTTGGTTTCTAATCCACTCTGCTATTTGCTTCCGTTTTATGGGCCAGTTCATCCCTTTCACATTCAGAGTTATAATTATCAGTTTTGTATTCCCCAACATTTTGGTATCCTCTCCTAGTCCTACCCCTTCTTTTTATGCTGTTTCCTTTTAAACCAGTAACCCTTGTCCCCTCTCTTGATTTACTTCCCTTTCTACCCTCTCCCTTATTATTCCCCTCTTTTTATTTTTAAGGCCTAATGAATTCCCTCCCCCTTCTTCTCCCCTCCCTTTTTTGACCTCCCTACTCCCCTGGTTCCCTTGGTTTATCCCTTCTGACTTTCTCAGTAGGGTTAGATAGAGTTCTATATCCCAATGGATATAGCTACTCTTCCCTCTTAGAGTTAATTCCACTGAGAGTAAGTTTTAAATATTACCTCTTAATGCTCTCTTCCTCTCCTTCTTATAATAGTATTCATTCCCTCCCCTTCCCATGCCCTCTTTGTGTGGTATAGAATATCCTATTTTTCTTATTCATTCAAGTTTCTCTTGGTGCCTTCTACTATTCACCCCCCTCTTACCCACCCACCCCCATATCATCTTAGATCATTTAGTACTCCAACCTCTCCCTATGAATAATTCTTCTAATTACTATAATAGTGAATAGAGTTCACTACAGAGAATTACACATAACATTTCTCCATATAGGAATACAAATAATTAGACCTTATTGAAACCCTTAAAGAGGCAAACTTTAAGAGTTTTCTTTCTTTCCCTTCTGTTTCTTATTTACCTTTTCATGTTTCTCTTGGTTTTTGTGGTTGGATGTCGAACTTTCCACTTAGTCCTGGTCTTTTCTGTGCAGATACTTGGAAATCTTCTATCTTGTTGAATGCCCATACTTTCCCCTGGAAGTATATAGTCAGTTTTGATGGGTAGGTGATCCTTGGTTGTAGACCCAGGTCTCTTGCCTTTCTGAATATCATATTCCAAGCCTTGCAATCTTGTAGTGTGGAGGCTGCCAGATCCTGTGTGATCCTGATTGATGCTCCTTGATATCTGAATTGTCTCTTTCTGGCTTCCGTAAAATTTTTTTCTTTTACTTGGAAGCTCTTGAATTTGGCTATTATATTCCTGGGGATTGTCTTTTCAGGGTTTAGTGTTGAGGGTGATCTATGGATCCTTTCAATATCTATATTGCCCTCTTGTTGTAGAACTTCAGGGCAGTTTTGCTGAATAATTTCTTTTAGTATGGAGTCCAAATTTCTATTAATTTCTGCTTTTTCAGGAAGACTGACGATTCTCAAATTGTCTCTTTAGGCTCCTGAGGTCTCAGGTTTAGTTGTTTTCAGGGTCAAGCCTCCTGGTGGTCCCCTTGCTTGTTCCTCTGCCCAAAGCTCCTTTAACTGTCTCAGGGCGCTGTTTCCACAGTCATGCACCCCTCTGCACTGGGTCCCCACCCAAGGTCCGCGCCTGCTCTCAGGTTCCATGTCCTCGCTTGATTCGATGCCTGGGCTCAAGATCTGTGTTCAAAGTCCGCATTCTTTAGCCTCTTGGGGTCTTACGTCTTGCTGCTCTTAGAGGCAGGCCAAGGTGATCCCAGGTAGCTGACAAGGATTTAATGGATGCCTCAAACTTGCTCTAACTCTTGTGTGCTGGCTTTGGCCCTGTAGGTAGTGTGGGGGTGGGGGGAGGGGGTTGCTTAGCTCGCGTTTTAGTGTGTAAAGTTGAAAAGACCTTGTACCCCTTTAAACTACATTACCCAAACTCCCTTTCACCATACCCATAATTCCTTAAGCCTTTTCCTATTGGTTGGGGGTTCCGTGGGCTGTTTTTTATATGGTTGTTGTGGGTGTGGTGACAGGACTTTTTGAAGAGGAGGTGGTGTGGTTAGGGTGAGTTGGGACTCTTTTTCTGTACTTTTAATAAAATCCTTATAAGTATCATACTTTGGAGGCATTGGATATTAATTTAAAAACTTACAGTTCGCAACTTACGAAGGGACTCTTGGATTCCCTGTGAAAATAGTTCCCAGCTGCGCCCTCCCCCCACTTCCTCAGAGGCAGAGCTTTCTGCCATTTTTTTAAACCTTTGCTGGGCTGCTGCCTCCCATTTTTTCCCAGATCTGTGCATTTTCCCTCCCAGGCGTCCTTTACACGCATTTCCCACCCTCTCCACCCTTGAGCTGGGCCCTCAGCCCGCTGCCACCTCCCGGTGCCTTCCAAGCGCTTTTCCCATCCCTTGACTGCCTGGCCAGGTGGAGTTTTAAAGCCTCAGGCTGCTTTCAGCCCCAAGCCACAGCCGGCAGCAGACTTAAGCTGCTTTATTTACTATTGGGGTTTCCTGCCACTATTCGACCCTTTTGAGACCATCCAGCTGGCCTGCCTACTACTCCTGTGACTGGTAAGCTTTAAAGAACCCCCATCCCCGAGCCCCTGCACGAGAAAGAGCCTTTTAACCTTGCAGAAACCCCTAACATCTGCTGGGCTTTTCCCCTTGGTGTAGGGAGGGCCTGACCTTTTTTCATCCGCCCCAGCCTGCTTTCTAGCTTCCCTGCCCAACTTGCGTTTAAAAAAGCAAGATAACTGCTTTAACTCCCAGTTTCTGACTGTGATGGCTTTAGAGCGAATCTGCCCTGTTTTGTAGCCATATCCTCCATTTTGGTTTCTGGCGAACACAGTCACGCCCCTCGCTCTCCTCCCTTACCCTTCTCTGCTGTAGTGTGACCACTTAGCCACCAGAGGTCAATAGAAAGCAAAAAAAAATTTTTTTTTCTTTTTTTCTGTTTCTTCTTCCCCTTTCTTCCTCCTGAGCTATAGTGGTTTTTTTTCCTTCTGCCACAAAAGGGCAACAACACCAAATAAGTATATAAATAAATAAAATTTAATAATATTAAATAAAAATAATTTACAAATTATATAATTATAAACTATGTACTATAAACAAATTATAATATTTAATATAAATGAATGAACCATAATTAATTTTTCAAACTAAACCATTTAATAAAAAAATAATATACAATACCCTTTAGCTTGCCCCTACCCACAAATTAAATAAATAAACAAATCAATATATACATTAAAAATTCTATTTTCCACTTCCCTTTAATCAGCCCTTTTGATCACAATGCTCATCAATATAAATGCTACTCTACAAGAAACCCTTGTGGTTTTTGCCCAATTAGGAACTGATAGAGTTCTAGACTACTCCCTTGTTTCTATGTGGCTTGTAGTTTTCTTTTTTCTCTGAGTTGTATGCTCTGTAAGAGGGATATTTAGGTGTTTTATAGATATGTATTTAAAGTGTGGCCACAATTAAATCAGACCCAAGTCAGCATCAGGTTAACGCAATTTATTTACTATTAGGAAGGTAAAATATAGGAATAAAGAGAAAGGGAGAGGCTAGCCCAGGCCTGTGGAGGCCGAGAGAGAGAGAGAGAGAGAGAGAGAGGGAGAGAGAGAGAGAGAGAGAGAGAGAGGGAGAGAGAGGGTGCAGTTGGTAAGTCATAAAATGGTCTTGGCA
>NC_058131.1:684515203-684595508 GCF_016433145.1 Gracilinanus agilis
GGAGGGAGAGAGGGAGAGAGAGAACTGCCTCCACAGGAAGTAACCAACATACTTAAAGAGATAGTGTCTTTCGTCACTTCCTGTGGGTCTACCTCTAATTCAAGTGGACAAATGGCAGTCTCTACACTGATTTTGGACTGCCCTTTCTTATTCTTGATTTGTTACTTATTGTCATGTGTGGAATTACGTCATTTCTATGCCTAGGATGAGTAGGGTTTTGACTATGAATTGGCAGATATTAATTCCATTTACACAGGTCACATACAAGTTCAATTGAACCAGATAGTGCATCACTTACAAGCTCAAACAACAGAAGAGGATTCTCCCCAAAACAGGCCTGATTTTTGAAAACCTGTTTCCTCTAATATAGGAATACCAGGCCCCTATACTATATCTCAGGTGCATAAACTCCTCTCTCGCACTCTAAACCAATTTGCTCATGCTCTGCAATTCCTGGCTAACATGGCCTACCCATAGTCAGTAAACAATTCCTGTGCAGGCCTTTTTCCCTTAAGGGAAGTGTCCACAATAGGGGATGTGGTCACACTGAAACAACACAAGCCTTTCACGAGCCAGGATATAAAGGTTTTCCAAGAAAATTGTCCGTCTTTCACAGAGGAACCTTTGACAATAATAAAAAAATTTGATGATATTTTCTATGACTATTACCCCTCTTATAAAGGTGCAGAAAATTGCTCCGGGCTTTCCTAACAGAACAGGAAAGGACTAAAATTATCTCCCATGCTAACAAACCCCGAGGATGCAATGCAGTATGCTGGCCATCTGAAGATCCTAACTGGCAGTATAATGACCGCAAAGACTATTCAGACTTATGTCTTGCTAGGGGTAGACTTCTAAGAGCAATGCAAGCATGTGCTGAGAGACCTCAGACCTGGACCAAATTTAAATGTATTATACAGTTTGTTGATGAGACACCCTCCCAATTCATGGACAGGCTCATTGAAATGGGAAATAGATACATGGAACTTGACCTTTTTATTGAAAAGGATGTAAGGCTAATAAAGGAACAATTTGTCCATAACTCTCATAGATCCTAGATCATTTTAAAACAAATTGCCCTACATTGCCCAAAATGGACCTTAATGAGTTAAGGAGAACTGCTGTTTATGTCTTTAACAACCATAAAGAGAAACAGGGAGAGAGTAATAGTTTATTGGACATATTTAAAAAGAATATGGACATGTTTAATAACAGATTAGACTCTTTAAAGGACTCTGTAAGTGATAGAGTTGAAAAACGACTACAAGAGTTTGCTACTCAACCAATGGCAATTGCCCCTCTCCAAGAATCTAACTTTAAGCCCCTTATATGCCATTTCTGTGGGAAAAGAGGTCATATATTATTGAACTATAGGACTTGGAATCAAGCATCTAGAAATAATAACTTCAGAAATTACAACTTTAGACATAATTATGATTATAGAAGTAATAACAATTATAGAAATAATATTATAGAAATTATAGAAATAATAATGATTATGGAAACAATGATTTCAGGAATCGTGACTTTAGGTCTAGTAACAGATCTAGGTATATGGATCAGGCAATTGATAACTCATACCACATGACTCCAGAGCAGTATATCTTGAGTGGATCTCAGGCCCGAACCACCCAGGGTGCTATAGCCCCTCAAGGAGGAGCCCAAGGGTCTACCCAAAGATTATGAAGGTGTCTGGGGGGAGGGGGGGGTTGAGGCACAGGGATCAAAGCATACAACCTTTGATTTTCCAGACCCTGATGCCTTACTGCCCATTGTCCCCATCTACTGCCCCCCCCCCCATACTGACAAGCCCTATGTAACATTAAAGGTTGGTAACGCCTATTATGACTGTCTTGTGGACACTGGAGCTTCCAGATCTGTATTGAAGAGTACACCAGACCCATATTGCAATTCCATAGGATCAATAAGTATAGTGGGGGTGTCAGGAAAACCCCAGATGTTTCCAAAGCTCTCCCCTAGAACAGTAGCTGTAGGGCCCCTAAATGTGGAGCATTCCTTCCTATTGATGCCTGGCTCCCCTATAAACTTGCTGGGGAGAGATCTTTTATGCAAGCTTAGAGCCATAATAAATTGCTCTCCAGATGGCTCTATGTCACTGGAATTGCCTGAGGAATCCTTAACTTTGCTCCCTGTGCTCCTTTCAGATAGTCATGTGATAAAGGGGTCTCCCACTTTTGAAATCCCAACAGATATACCTGAGTCTCTCTGGGCCACATCACCTTCTGATGTTGGCATAATTAAATCAGCTGTACCTGTTCAAATTAAAACAAAATCTAGCCCACCTCCTTCCATTCCTCAGTATCCTCTCTTGAAGGAGGCAGTAGAGGGCATTACCCCAGTGATAAATTCACTAATTGACCAAGGCATCATAATTCCCTGTAAATCTGAATACAATACGCCAATCCTGCCTGTTAAAAAGCCAAAATTGGGGCCTGATGGCAAGCATCTCTATTGATTTGTCCAGGATTTGAGGGCAGTGAACAATCATGTTATAAAGAGACACCCTGTAGTTTACAATATAAATACTATCATTTCTTCTATTCCTAGCACAGCTACATACTTTACAGTAATAGACTTGTGCTCAGCCTTCTTTTCCATACCTATACATGAGGATTCCAGACATATCTTTGTTTTCACCTGGAAAGGTTCCCAATGGACATGGGCACGTTTGCCCCAAAGGTATGTCGAAAGTCCCACCCTTTTTGCACAGATTTTGAGCCAAGATACAGATAATATAACATTTAAAAACAGCAAGTTAATTAAATATGTAAATGATTTACTCTTGGCCTCACCAGATGCCACCACATGTCAAGAAGATAGTAAACATCTTTTAGAATTACATAAAAGAGGCCACAAAATCTCAAAAGAAAAGGTTTAGTGGTGTCTCCCAAAAGTGCAATATTTAGGCTTTAACTGCTGGGTCCCGTTTAATTTCTCCACAACATATTGAAAGTTTCCAAAACTTAAGTGATCCTACCACTAAAAAACAATTGAGGGCAATACTTGGAGCGACAGGATTTTGTCAGCAGCGGATCCCTTGCTATGGGGATATCACTAAGTCCCTTGTGGCACTCACAAAAAACACAGTCCCTGAACCACTTAAATTGGAAAAGAAACACTGAACAGCTCTTTCAAATTTAAAACATGCTATCCTGTCTGCCCCTGCTCTTGGTATCCCAAATTATGACAAACCATTTACTTTATATGTCTATGAAAGGAAAGGAGTAGCTTCAGGTGTTCTAACTCAACTGTTGGGACCTGATCAACACCCAGTAGCCTATTATTCAGCACAGCTGGACCCAGTAGCTGCAGGAGACCAACATGCCTTAGAGGAGTAGCTGCCACAGCTTTATTAGTGACAAAAATCTGCTGATTTGGTACTAGGATGCCCTCTGACCGTAATGTGCCTGCACGAGGTAGAGGCATTGTTATTAAGACATTGAACTCAGGCATTTACTGAACAAAGGATTACGAGATATGAGATAACCCTATTGAATCATGAACATATCACATTAAAACGCTGTGGAGCTCTTAATCCTGCAACCTCAGTCCCTGATTTGCCGATTTCTGGAGAACCTTTACATGATTGTACATCTTTGGTGTCCACTGTTGATAAACCTCGTAGTGATTTACTGGACACCCCTTTGGGTAATCCTGATTTTATATTATTTGCACATGGTTCTTCTTTTATGAGAGAGGGTGTGCGCTATTCAGGAGCTGCAATAGTTACAGAATTGGATACTCTATGGTCAGCTTCCTTACTCTCACGTGTAAGTGCACAAGGTGCAGAACTCACAGCTTTAAAATAGGCTTGTATCATTGCACAGAACAAAAGGGTCACAATTTACACAGACTTCCATTACGCATTTGGCATATGTCATGAGGTCGGCATGTTATGGCTTCAAAGGGGATTCTTAACATCAGTTGGAAAGTGTATTGCCAATGTAAACCTTATCATTGAACTTCTTTCTACCATCCAGCTCCCTGAAGCCATAGCTGTTGTTCACTGCTTTGCACACACAGGTGGCACTGACTCTGTCTCCAGGGGAAATGATCGAGCAGATGTTGCAGCCAAAGTAGCAACCTTAGAAGGACCTGAGTTAATTATGCCACTAACAATTACTGACAATTTGGATCTATCCCTTTCCTATAATGACAAGGAAGTGGGAAAATGGAAGTAGAGATTTAAAGCAAAACAGATAAATGGAGTATGGGTGTCATGTGAAGGCAAGCCCCTGCTCCCTAGGGTTTTCTATAACCAAATTTGTCATTTCATCCATAAACACGGTCATTTTCGTACCCAAGGCATTGTAGACTCTGTTAAAAGAGTATGGATAGCACCTGGAATAACTACAATTGCCTCCAAAATATGTACAGCTTGTCCCTCCTGCCAGGCCTTTAATCAACAGACTTTTCGAGAAAAAGCCTTTGGTGGACATCTTTAGCTTATACACCATTTGAATATTTGCATCTTGATTTTATCTCTATGCCAAAAGCTGGACACTATAAATTTTGTCTGGTCATAGTCGATCAACTGACCAGGTGGCCTGAAGCTTTTCCTACGGCTCAGGCCACAGCAGCTTTTGTTGCCAAAATCCTTTTGAAAGAGATTATTCCTTGTTTTGGCCTGCCAGCACGTATTGATTCTGATAGAGGAACTCACTTTACTAACTCAGTCTTATCACAAATTTATTCATGTTTGGGGATAACTCCTAAATTTCATACACCATATCATCCCCAGAGCTCTGGCCAAGTTGAAAGGATGAATAAGGAACTTAAAACTATGATTGGCAAATTATGCATGGATACTCATTTAAAATGGCCTGAAATTCTACCTCTGACCTTATTTTATCTCAGAAGCAGACCCAGAGGTGATTTACACATCTCACCATTTGAGATGTTATTTGGACATCCACCTATTCAGGCACAACCATTCAAGCCTGCCTATACTTCATTGTTAGGAGGGGATACAACCATTGCCACTTATATTAGACAATTACAAACAAAATTGTGAGAACTCCATGACTCTGGAGCTGCTGTTCAAGCAGGCCCCTTAGACTTCTCACTTCATGATTTGAACCCAGGTGATAGTGTGTACATACAGAATTTCAAATGTACTGGGTCAACTGAACCTGCTTATGATGGACCATTTCAGGTCCTATTAACTACACCAACAGCCATTCAAATTGGGGAGAGGGACTCATGGATTTATTGCAGTCATGTGAAACAAGTACCCTCTATTGATAATGAATAATTCTCTGTACTAAGTAGTATTACCTGTACCTATTATATTTGACTATTGATTGTATTTGACTATTGTGATAAGAATGCTCTATTGCTGGATTTCGCACTATTTTGTTGCACTTTATTTGATTGATCCTTGTACTTGAACAATACATATACTACCTCACAACAAAATATCCGTATTAGTGACCTATATTGACCTGATGTGCCTTTCAAAACATTTTATGCCTTTTGTCATTCCTTTTGTACTTTCTTGGATGTATTATTGCTTTATATGCCTCATTTGCACCCACATCACTTTGTCTACCCCATTTGCACTCACACTGTGGATCATGGCAAGTTAAGGAGGGAATGAATCTTATTTCTTGAAAATTAACCTCTATTCTTTACCTCTGTGATTATGTAAAACTACACATTTTTTTATTTGTTCGTTTTTTTTCTTCCTACATGTTCAATACAGTATTTGATTTTTTTCTTTTCTCTCATTTTTTTTATATTTGAAATACATCACCAGCATTAAATAGACTCTTGACTGTTTTGATTTTTGCAATAAAAATAAGCTAAGATGTCCATTTGCCTAGCATATAAATTTACACCCCCCCAAAAAAAGTTTTGGACTATAGAAACCTGCCACTAGTTTTTTAATTATTATGAGACTTTTGCTCGATGACTATGTCTAATCCAAGGAAAATCGGACCACAAAGGAGCACAGAGTTTTTGACCTGCGAAGTGCAAATGAGCACATAAAGGAAAGAAATCAAACTAATCCTACAGGGATTGATGACATTCTACACAAAGACTTGATCCTGTGTGAGACTCGAGGTTGAGACACTTAGCATATGTTAAGACGTAGGACTTCCTTGTACCACACTTGATATCAAGTACTCGACATCGAATTATTCTGGCTCCATTATCTCTGAAAGTGAAGAAAAGTATTGCACCGGGAAATGCTATTTCCCATTTGTCTCAAGTTCTAGTTTCCTTTTTCCATTTCTTTCATGATGTGACAACTTACTGTAGTCCAGGCTGCTAAATTGGGTTAGTGAGAGATTGTTGTTGCAAAGCTTATGGGATATGGATTGCTATAGGAACCTGCTTTGATTTGTGAATTTTTTCCTTTTTTCTTGTTCCTAGAATTTTTTCCTTTCACATTTTTTTTAATATCCTGTATTTTCCTCAGAGGTTATTTTTTTTCTTTTTTCCTTTTTATTTTTCTTTGGACTTTTTGATGTTTCGAGAATTGATTCATATACCTTGTGCCTTGACCATGTATTCCTGTGTGATTCCCATGTGTATCCCTGTATTTTCCTCAGGGGGGAAATGTAAAGTTGTTCTCCTGGGGGACTATGTTATTTCTGTAAATTTGGACTTGAATTTGACCCTAATTTAGAACAGAAGACTACCTCCCAGAATCCAAAAGACACCATGAAGATGCATGCAGAGACCACACACTGCACCAAAAGATCCAGAGTGAATTTCGAGACATGGAGAATTTGAACTTTGGAGGGGTTCAATGTATTTATTTTGAATGGACACTTTATGCCAGAAAAGGGGACTGCCCCCTAAATGGCTTTTGTCAATGCACCAAACATTGGTTTTGTTCTTTCTCCCTTTTATTTCCCTTTTATCTCTGAATTATTGTAAACTTTAATTTGATTATGTTTTTATGATCCATTGGGGAGACTTGTCTCCCAAAGGATCACAGGGGGGAATGTAAAGTTGAAAAGACCTTGTACCTCTTTAAACTACATTACCCAAACTCCCTTTCACCATACTCATAATTCCTTAAGCTTTTTCCTATTGGTTGCGGGTTTCCCGGGCTGTTTTTGATATGGTTGTTGTGGGTGTGGTGATGGCGAGGCGGCGTGGTAAGGATGAGTTGGGACTCTTTTCCTATGCTTTTAATAAAATCCTTATAAATATCATACTTTGGAGGCATTGAATATTAATTTTAACACTTACAAGTGAGAGCTGTTTCACCCCCTTATAGCATGGAAATGCCTCGATCCCACATACTTTCAATGCTGCGCCCTGTTGTGGGGTCCCTTCGTTTGTCCGGATTTGTTTTTATGTCCTCTTGAGGAGTCCTATATGTGTGGGTAAGGAGAGGTTAAGCAGCTGCTTTTTACTCTGCCTCCATCTTAACCCGGAAGCTAGTGAATTTCTGAGAGTGAATTTGAACTCAGGCCTTACTAACTGGAGGCCTACTGTACCTTATCTCCTGAGCTATGTGCTGCCTCACTGGACTGAGAGTTGAAATTTAAAATTCCCAATACCTTCCTTATGGCTGATTGCATCTGCTTTGATGTCTCCCATCATTTTTGTGCTTTTTTCTGAAACCTTTAAGCCCTATTCTTATACAGGATGGTATTTGCCTGCTATTTCTCAGCATTTCCCTACTTTTTTTTAAGACTTTAGAGATGGGAATCCATTGGATGTTCCTGAACTAGAGCTTGCCATCTTCCTGTGAAGTGCATGGCCCTTGTGTGGAGGAGATGAGGAGTTAGGTGGCCTCTTGAACTATCATGTCTCTCTTTCCCTGAAGACTGTTATAGCCATTATTCTAGTAAGTTGCTTGAGGGCCCTCACTTTTTCCCTGGAGTACCCCAAGTTGGACTTTAAACTGACCTTTGTGTGAATTAAAATAGGTCATAAAGGTTTCTTACCTATCTGATTCTTTTGTGAAAACTTAACCTTAAGTCCCCAAACCACTGTTATCAACTTGAACAGTTCAGAAGATCTCTTAGGGAGCAATTCTAATTGCTGATCAGCATGAATTTCTAGGCTTTTTTTTAGACATAGAAATAAAGAGGAATGAACAGATGTGAAAAAATTTGCAAAAGTAAAAATCAATAAGACTTGGTAAATGTTTGGATTTAGAAAATGAGGAGAAGCAAATTAAAGATAACCTCAGAGTTACATAATGTAGAGCACTGGATAAATGATAAGTGCCATAGAGAGAAATAGTCAAATCAAAAGGAAGAATATGTTTGGAGCAGAGGAAGGAACATGATTCTGGACATATTAAATTTAAGGTGCTGGTGGGACATGAGTAATAGCAACTAACATTTATGTAGCACTTACTACAGGCACTGTGTTATAGTTATTATTTCACTTAATCCTCACAACAGCCCTGAGAGGTAAATGTTACTATTATCCCCATTTTACTGTTGAAGAAACTGAGATGAACAAGAGATTAAGTGACTTTACCCAGTCACACAAATAGTAAATAACTAAGGCTGGATTTGAATTAATACCTTCCTGATTCCATGCCCAGTGCTCTATCCACTGGACCACTTAGCTGCCTTATCAAAGTGGAAGTGTTTTAAAGGGAATTAAAGTTGAGGATCTGAATACAGATCAGAATCAAAGCTAGAAATACAGATTTGAGTTTTCTCCACAGTGGTGGCAGTTGAAGCTATGAAAGTACATGAGATTGTTAAAGAAGTCATTGTAGAGAGAGCAGAGAACCAAGGACAGAGGAGTCTAGGAAAGAGATTTAAAAAATCCCTAGAGAGATAGAAGAACCAGAAGAGTATGATATCTCTGAAGTCAAGGAAGGAGAGGGTATCTAACAAAGTGCTTGGTCAGTAGTGTCAGCAGAAAGGTTGGATAGAATAAAGACTAAAAAGACTTGTGGATTTAGGGAACCAATTTGAGATCTTAGGGAGCAGTTTTTAGTAATATATTAATGTTCTTTATGAGAGCAATTTCAGTATAATGGTGAAGTTTTCTTCTGCCTTCCAAATTAGAAGGTATGGAGTTGAGGAGAGAATGAGTAATGCAGAAATTAAGGCACCTGGTAAAGAAAACTTTTCAAGAAGTTTAATAGTGAAAGTATTGAGAAAAAAGGAAGAATAGTATCTCAGAGTTGGATACAACAGTAAAAAGAAGCTTTTCCAGAATTGGAGTGACTTGCATTATTTTGTAAGTAGATGAGAGATGAGAGAATTGGAGAGATGATTGTTAGAGTAGTGCCCTAAGGGGATCAAGGGCTCATTTGAAAATAATGACTTATATTTTTATAGCATTTTTAGGCTTACTTTTTTTACAACAACTTTTTGACAGATTTAATTTAAGTAAGTTTATCTTCATTTTATAAATGGAGGTTCAGAGAAATTAAGGAATTTACCTGTGAGCACATACTAATAAGTGTTAAAGCTAGGACTTGAACAAAATTCTTTAATGTGATACTCTTACATTCTATGATATTTTTTTAGCGTGGAGGCTGCCAGATCCTGTGTGATCCTGATTGGTGCTCCTTGATATTTGAATTGTCTCTTTCTGGCTTCTTGTAAGATTTTTTCTTTTGCTTGAAAGCTTTTGAATTTGGCAATAATATTTCTAACCGATTTCTTCTCTGGGTCGAATGTAGTGGGTGTTCTATGAATCCTTTCGATGTCTATATTGCCCTCTTGTAGGACTTCAGGGCAATTTTGCTGAATAATTTCTTTTAGTACGGAGTCCAGGTTTCTATTAATTTCTGGTTTTTCTGGAAGACCAATTATTCTCAAATTGTCTCTTCTAGACCGGTTTTCTTGGTCTGTCACTCTCTCATTGAGATATTTCATGTTTCCTTCTATTTTTTCAGTCTTTTGACTTTGTTTTATTTGTTCTTGTTGTCTTGAGAGATCATTAGCTTCCAATTGCTCAATTCTAGCCTTTAGGGATTGATTTTCGGCTATAATCTTTCGGTTTTCGGCCATAATCTTCTGGTTTTCGGCCATAATCTTCTGGTATTCCTTTTCAATCTGGTCATTTCTGGTGTTCAATTGCAAGATTTTACCTTTTAAACAGTTATTTTCTTGCCAGATCTCTTCCATTTTCCTCAAAATCTCAGTTTTGAACTCTTCCATAGCTTGTGAAGAGTTTTCCTTATTTGAGGAGGATCCGGATGCTTGTTTGTTCTCCTCCTCTGTTTGCTCAGTTGTCTGGATTTTCTCTGTGTAAAAGTTGTCGAGTGTTAAAGGCTTCTTTTTCTTGTTGTTATTCTTTCTCTTCTGAGTTTCCTGAGACTGAGTAGCCATCATTAGCCCAGCAGCTTCTCAGGTTTATCCTCGCGCTCAGTGTCTGTCCGCGGTCTATTGGCTCCTGAGGTCTGAGTTCTGGTTTTTTCCAAGGTCAAGCCCCCTGGTGGACCCCCTTTCTTGATCCTCTGCAGGAGGTTCCTTTACAAGTCTCAGGGTGCTGCTTCCACAGTCGTATACCTGTCTGCACTGGTTCCCCACTCAGGTTTTCAGAACTTTAGTTCCTGGCTGTGTCTGCCTCCACCCACGCCTCCGCCAGTGCCTGTGCGCTCTGCGCTGGGCGTCCACTCTCTGCCCTCGCGCTCAGATTTCGCTTGCGTTCTCTGGCTTATTGGGGTCCTAAATCTTGCAGCTCTCAGGAACAGGCCCCGGAGCTGCCAATGACTCGATGGGTGCCCCAAACTTGCTCTATTTCTTTTTAGCTGGCTTCAGAGCTATAGATTTTGTGTGTGGAGGGGGTGGGGGTGGGGTGGTTGCTCAGCCCGCGATTTAGTGAGAGCCCTTTATAGCCTGGAAATGTCTCGATTCCACGTACCTTCCACGCTGTGCCCTGTTGTGGGGTTCCTCCGTTCGTCTGGTCTTGTTTTTATGTCCCCTTGAGGAGTTTTGTGTGTTTCGGTCAGGAGAGGTTAAGAGCTGCTTCTTACTCTGCCGCCATCTTAACCCGGAACCAGGATCTCCATTCTATGATATTCTTAATGAAAAACAAGAACCAAAGGGAAGTAAGAAAGTACATATGTTGAAGGTTTACTGGTGTGGAGAATGATGCTGATCAGTTTATGATTTTTAAAAATATATACTCACACATATCATCACCAGCCAATCAAAGTGGTTGATTGGTGTTAGAGGAAAATGACAGTCATAGCTTATTAGATAAAATCTTCAGTCGTAATGCTCTTTGTTTTCATTTCTGCTGACAGAGCAATTCATTACTGCCTGTTCAGATATAGGTTGTTTTATGTGAAAAGGGAATTATTCTCCCTTTGTTTTCTTTAATGTAATCAGTCAGAAACTTGAAGATCCTTTAGCATTGATTGCAAGTACAGACATACCCTCATAGAAAGGAAATTGAAACCAGTGAGACAGGCAATTGATCCCACAAGCACTGCCTCCCAGGGCAGGGCCAGACAAATTAAGGAACTATGATTAGTTCCTGAGATGTAAAGTGGGAGAACTAGTGGGTGGAGAAAAATGTTTATAAGGTGAGACCCAGCACAAAGTGGGGCACTCTGATTCCCATTCACTCTCTGGAATTTGGACTCTTGCTGGAGACTCTTGCTCAACACACTCTTGCTCTGAAGGCTGAGACTCTCCTTCTCTTCTGGCTGGAGATTGGAACCCTTTTGGGAGGGTGAGCTGGATTTCATTGGATCGGCAATTAGGGTATTTAGCTAAACTGCTTCCTACCTCTTTCCTATATTTCCCTCTCTTTACTATCTCTACTTTGCTGTAATAAAGCTACTAAAGCTACTAACAGCCTCATAATTTTAATTGTAATTATTAAAATTTGGCAACCACACGCCTTTTTTAACTATTACAATTAGGTAACATAAGTTCCTTTCTAACTCTGAGATTCTTTGACTCTTCAGTCTTGTAGACCCTTCTGTTAAATTTTAGTGCCCATTTTTCCAATTAGTCTCATCATCATCCCAAAGTCAACATCTCTAAAATAAAACTAAAGTACAAAACTAACCGTTCCTTCTAATTTCTCTGTTTATGTCAGTAGTATTTATCTAAGCTCAAAACTCTGAAATTATCTCTTTTTCTCCTTCCACGTTCTATTAACCACTAAATTCTGTCCACTGGTTTTTTTGAATCTGTAATTTCCTTCTTATTCTCTAGGCCACTAGCATTCTCACCTAGACTGTTTTTACAGTAGACTCCTTATCTCCTCCTGTACAGTAGTGTACTGTACAAATGTAAGACATCTATAGTTTTCATCAAAATATAATACAATTCAAGATACTTAGTTGGTCATCCACATCTTTTCAATATCGATCTCCTATTTCTCCAATTTATCTCCCACTACTATAATTTTAATTTTTTAAGAATTCTCAAAATTAACACAAAAAGAACATTTCTACATGAGCAACAAAATATGAAGAGTATTCAGTATAAAACTCAATATCAATTTTGCAATATTTGCTTTTTTAAAAAGTGTATGATGGGGCAGCTGGGTAGCTCAGTGGATTGAGAGCCAGGCCTAGAGATGGGAGGTCCTAGGTTCAAATCCGGCCTCAGACACTTCCCAGCTGTGTGACCCTGGGCAAGTCACTTGACCCCCATTGCCTACCCTTACCACTCTTCCACCTACCAGTCAATACACAGAAGTTAAGGGTTTAAAATACAAAAAAAAAAAAGTGTATGATGAAAATTTCAAAACCACCTTTATTGATGCTTTATTCTGAACTCCCTTCTGTTCTCTTCTGTGCACTTAAAAAAAAATATTTCAAATGCCCTTTTTTGTGGTCTTACTATTGCTATTCACATGCCTCTGTGTGTCTGACCTCTTACCTATTAACTGAGAAAAAGCAAAGGGTAAAAAAATCTCTTGTAACAAATAAATATAGTCAAACAAAACAAATCCAAACAATGGCTATGTCCAAATACCTCTTTTCTTCACCTTGTATCTGACACCTCTCGGAAGGTGAGTAACATGATTCATTATAGATCCACTGAAGACACAATTGGTCATTGCTTTGATTAAAACTCTTGAAATCTTTCACAGTTGTTTTTCTTTGCATACGGTATTGTCATTCTTGAATAATTTATTCTTTTGGTCCTATACATTTCACTTTATATCTGTTCATATTTTCCAGGATATTCTGAAAATTTTTTGCATGTGCCATTTCCTTCAATCAGTAATAATAAACATTAGCCTATCATGTGCTAGTCGCTATCCTGGAGATATAAAGTACTGGAGATATAAAGAGACAAACAACAGACCCTGACTTCGAGGAACTAAATCTAAAGGGAGATAATATACAGACAAATATATACAGGATAAATAGGAAGTAATTAACAGAGGGAAGGCACTAGAATTAAGTAAGGTTGAGAAATGCTTCCTGGAAAAAATGAGATTTTAGTTGAGACTTAAAGGAAGCCAACGAGGTCAGGTTGGAATGGAGGAGGGAGAGCCTTCCAGTGCAATAATACTCCATTACATTAATATACTTCCATTTGTTCAGCCATTTCCAAATTGTCTAAGAATCATTCTAGGACAGTGATGGCAAACCTTTTAGAGGGGCAAGTGATAGGAGAAATATCCTCAGGAGCCCATGGAGAGGAGGAAAGGAGCAGCCCAGCCCTGTGTCCCTCTGACCTTCTAATGGCAAACTGGCAAACTGTGCTGGGATAATGGCACATGTGGCCACAGAGAGGGCTCCAAGTTCCTATTCCCCCTTTGACATGTGTGCCATAGGTTCACTACCATGGTTCCAGGATATGCCTTCAGATTCTAGTTCTTTTTTTTTCTCCTTCTTTTAATCCCTCCTCAAGGATCAGAAAGTTTGTCCTGCTTATGACTAATCCTTCTCAGCTAGTTATCATCCTCCTTCTCAGTACTTTTTTTGCTGGTTTAGTTTGATGTAGATCTACACCAAAATGTGTAGAAAATGTGTGTTCAACCTTCCCTTGTTGATTTTAGTTGAGTTAAGTTCTTCTGATGTCCACTTCCTTTTCCTCCATGTTTGTATATTCTCATTCACCCCAAATATGAGAAATAGCAAGTTTCTCCTTTTACCCCTAGAACCTCTATTTTCCTTTTATAGCTACCTTACTAACCACCAAAGATGACAAAATTCTGAAAAAAACACTTGCTTCTTTTCTCTATATTAGAATGTTAGTGCTCTGTCACCATACAGCCCCCTATCATTATTTAAATTTACCTTTTTTGGTTTCTCTGGATTCTTACATTTACATTTCAAAGTTCCAACTCAATACTGGCCTTTTCATCAGAAATACTTGAAAGTAGATTGCAGAGGAAGCAGTGTGGTGAGATCTTGTGCACGGACTCTTCCAAGGAGGTCTAAAAAATGCATCAGTCTGAATCCTTATGTGGAAATAGAAAAGTTACAATGAGCCCTTTGGCTAGGTATAGGGAGGTAGACAGGGTGTTCCTAAGACACTGGGAACTGGGTGATAAAAGAACACAACAGGGAGCGGCTGGGTGGTTCAGTGGATTGAGAGCCAGGCACAGAGACAGGAAGTCCTGGGTTCAAATTTGGCCTCAGACACTTCTTCCTAGCTGAGTGACCCTGAGCAAGTCACTTGACCCCCATTGCCTAGCCCTTACCACTCTTCTGCCTTGGAGCCAATACACAATATTGACTCCAAGATGGAAGGTGAGGGTTTAAAAAAAAAAAAAAAAAGAAGACAACTGCGAATGGAACATGGTAGTCATGACAGAGCTATGCACAAGGCAAGAAAAGGTTCCAAAACTATACTAGGTCTCTACCACAGGGCTCTGTGGTGTGTACTGAGATAGGAAGAAGTTCAAAAGCAAGCAGAAACTGTTTGACTCAAACCTATACTTGGAGCAGTGTCTCATTTCTAATATCTGACCCAGCCTACAAGGCAGGAATCTCAGACCAGTTGGAAGCCTATAGTACTGCCATTGAATTAAAAGAGATTTCCAGTAAATTCAATCCCAGTCTACTTTTTTTTTTAAACCCTTACCTTCCGTCTTGGAGCCAATATTGTGTCTTGGCTCCAAGGTAGAAGAGTGGTAAGGGTGGGCAATGGGGGTCAAGTGACTTGTCCAGGATCACACAGCTGGGAAGTGTTTGAGGTCAGATTTGAACCTAGGACCTCCAGTCTCTAGGCCTGACTCTCAATCCACTGAGCCACCCAGCTGCTCCCACACCTCACCTACTTTTACCAAGACCCAAACCCAGGTCTGGAACTTATAGAGCTCAGTCCAGTGGGGCAACAAACAGACTTTGCTCTGGATGGTATTACTTTGGGAGAATGGAAGGCATGCAAGTCACCAGGCTGTACCTGAGATCCTGGAATAATCCAGCATTCAGTTTCTAAGAAAGCAGCCAATAGGACTAGCTTAGACATTCCTATAGAAGTGTAGCAGAACACAACTCTGATATCAAGTTGGAAGTCAAGAAAGTAGGCTGGAAGAATGGGCAAATTAAAAAACAAACAAACAAACAAAAACACACCATAAAGAGCTATTATGGTAGCAGGCCCACTGAAGAAACAGATGCAAAAGAGAATGATTCTAAAACATCTACAAGCAAATTCTCAGAGAAAAACACAGCTAGAATTCTTGGAAGAGATGAAGGAAGAGTTTTTTAAAAGAAAGTAAATATTTTATAAAAATGGGAGAATTGGAAAGGGAATTTTCATGTTGGCACAAAAGGTACAAAACCTTGCTCAAACAATAAACCCTGTGGAAATTAGAATGAACCAAACCAAAGCCAATGCCTTCATGAAGCAACGAGAAATATTAAAGCAAAGTTAAAAGGCTGAAATATAGGTGGAAAAAAATAAGGTCTCATAGCAAAAATAATTGACCTAGAAAATAGATTGAGGGAGAAAAAAGAGCCTAGGACAACCTATTTCAAGAAATCTTAGAAAATTGTCCAGATCTTTTAGAACCAGAGGGCAAAATGGGAATTTAAAAATCCAGAGCTGCTTTCTAAAAACCCCAAAATGAAAACTCCCAGGAACATCGTAGCCAGAAACCAGAGCTTTCAGATCAAATTTAAAAAAGTATTGCATGTAGCTAAAAGGAAAGAATTCAAGTATTAAGGCACAGTCATATACAATTTAGCAGGTATTACTATAAAATAGAAGAGAATTTGGAATATAATATTCCAGAAGGCAAAGGATATAGACTTATAGCCAAAAATAACTTATAGAGGAAAAACACAGTATAATGTTACAAGGAAAAGGGACCTTTAATGAAAAGAGAACTTCAAGCATTCCTGAAGAAAAAACCATAGCTGCAGAGAAAATTTGAAGTTCAAACAAAGAAGTAAAAAGAAACATAGAAAAGTAAACACAAATGAACAATGATAAAGGATTAAGCAAGGATAAACTGCTTATGTTCACATATGAGGAGATGACACGTGTCCTCCTTGAATTCTACTCTCAGGAGGATCTATGTGGAGAGAGTCAGATTTAGACATGGCCTGGGAATGGTTCTCTTATACCTTAATGGTCTCTTTATCAAGGCATAATAGTGACAGACTAAACTCTGTCTCAGCCTCAGGTTGGACCTCTGTCAGTCAGATCTGACAAATAGAACCACTCCCAGACCTTGTCTAAGAATAGGAAGAAGGTGTACTCTGTGGTGACAATGGCTTGCAGAGACCTAAAGGAAAAAAACAGATTTTCTGTAGGGACTACATGAATACCTTGGAAAAAATAAACAAGAGATTTAAAGAAAGAAAGATAGAAAACTACTTCCAAAGTTAAAGAATTGAAGAGAATTCCTTAGAACAGAAAGTGGTAAACTTTACCCAAAATGAACTCCCTGAAAATAAGAATTAAGTGATCCCTGGCAACTTTGCAGAGAGCAGTTTCAGTTTAATGCTTCTTGTATTGATTGTTTGTAGACTGTAGTGTTCCATGACTAACAGCCATGCAAAAATGCAAAAAAAAATTAATATTAGAAAAAGTAAAATTAGAAAAACGACCCTTTCCTATCACTTAAAAATCAACTCCAAGAAAGAATGAATTTCCTCTTAAAGATCTCCTCAAAGAATAATCTTTCTTCTAAAAATCAATTCCAAGAAAAACTATCCTTTGAACTATGCCTTCTTGTAGGGCATATACTAGATGGTTTGTTACTCTACTCTGTTGCCTTTGGTGCCAAATTATGCCATTAATCTGATGTTTCCTAATCTAAAAAAAATTTTCTGTTATTAACAATGAAATAAGTTCTTCAGACTATTTATTCCTATTCAATTTTTTTTCATAATTTACTTTAAGTAGCCTTTTTGGTTTTTAGTGGTAAAGGACTTCAAATTCAGATTTCTACTCTTTCTTGGAAATAAGTTGA
This sequence comes from Gracilinanus agilis, assembly GCF_016433145.1. Lineage (NCBI taxonomy): Eukaryota > Metazoa > Chordata > Mammalia > Didelphimorphia > Didelphidae > Gracilinanus > Gracilinanus agilis. The sequence continues at coordinate 684,532,514 of NC_058131.1, forward strand.
GGATGTCTCCAAAAATCTCAAGCTATTTTGGAGAATCAAGATTAAATCCAAATATTCTTGTAATATTTTAAATTTATCATTCAAAATTCATCTAAAATCATGAAACTACTTCTATTTTCAAGCTACACTTCCTTTTGGATTTCCATAGAGTTATAAATCCATTTTCTTCCTCTACACCTCCCCCGCCACTGAAAAAGAAATAAAAACAGAATGCTTACATTTTAGTAATTAAGTAGTCAAGCAAAAGAAATTATTGTATTGCCATGACCAAAAGAAATATCTCATTCTGCACCCTTAGTCTATCACCTGTCTTCTCATCAGAAGATGAGTAGCATCTTGTGTTACTTTATGTTTTCTGGAGCCTGAGTTGGGAGGCAGGGTGGTAATTACCAACACTGACTTTCTTTATGTAGTTATAGACTTAATTTCTCTTTCTTTTTCTTTGCAGCCATCATTTCACCAGGTTGATAATATTCGAGGAACACGTCATCATGGGCTTGTGGAAAGAGTCTCCCGGAATCGCTTTCACCCCTTGCACCGAAGACCTGGGGATAAACCAGGAAGACAGATATCCTTTTTTGTTGCCAGTAATTGAGAATTAACTTTGAGATTACCTGACTGTTTAACTATCATATATATACCTTTGGTTTTCAGTTGTCATTATTAGTGTGTTATCTGAGACAATTGAAATAAGTGGCAAACCTGTCAGCTATGAGAGGCACAAAAAAATTAGGGTAGACAGCAACCATATTCTTCACTAGAATGAGCGGTCATAAGTCCTTTTGTTGTACTGCTCGTGTGAACACACCTGTCTTAAGCTGGATTTAAGAACATTGTTCCTAGTGTATTTATCTTGGAAGCTTCCGTCTCTTGAGTACTAAAACTCCATCAGCCTACTTGGAATTCATTGCATGTTTGGTACCTCTTGACAGTGCCACTTTCCTTGATAGGTCTGCCTCCTTGGAAGCTGTTTCTTGTCTGCTGCCCCTATGAATCCCTGCATTTCAAATTCTATTCAACCCTCCATACTTAGCAATCCCTTTCTTATACTGTGTGATATACTTATCTACAACACCTTTTTCACATAGAATCATGATATATGCCAGGTTTTTGTTTTTTAATGGGCTTTCTGGCCTTTTTCTCATTCCCTGTTGTATTGTATTCAATATTGGCATATTCAAATATGCCAAAACTCAGCATAACAAAATAGTTGTTTTGGGGCAAAATATACATATTATATGCTTAAATATTTTAAAGTAATTTAAAACTAAAGAATACAGTAAAACTAGAATGTGAATCTTGTTTGTATCATACTGCTTGCCCCCTCCCCAGCAGAATGGAAGCCAGTCTTCTTTGCTAATTACTACCTAACAGCTTATTGAGATATTTGCTGTCATCTTATAGTTTAGCATTTGCAAAACTAGCCCTGAAAAGTCTATTTTCCTCCTGGCCACTATTACAGCTTCTTTTAGTCAAGTATTAGTGTCTTAGATAATATCTCTGAACCAATTGGTTAGGCATACCAAAGTAAGGGAGGAGTAAAATGTGTATGCACAAGCAACAGCCAAATAATTTGATGGCAATTATACTTCTTTTTTTAAACTTTCTTTTATCTTTTTTTTCCCAGTTACATGTAGAAACAATTTTGGACAATTGTTTTCTGACATTTAGCAATTCAGATTCTCTCCTTCCTTCCCTCCTCTCTGAGGTGATAAATAGTCGGATGTGCTTTCATGCGGTATGTTTCCATATTCCACATACCATTATAGAAAACACATATCACACACATAATAAAATACAAATGAAGGAAATAAAGTGAAAGAAGGTTTTGTTCTGCAATCAGATTCCAACAGTTCCTTCTTTGACTGTAGATAGCATTTCTTATCATGAATCCCTCGGAGTTATGTTTTGGGAACTTGTTTTGCTATTGATAATTTAGTCCTTCACAGTTATTATCATACAATATTTCTGTTAACTGTATACCCTGTTCTCCTAGTTCTGCCCACTTAAATTTGTCTCAGTTCATATATCTGTCCAGATTTTTCTGAACTGATCCTGTTTGTCATTTCTTATGGAAAAATAATATTCTATTATAAACATATGCCACAACTTGTTCAGCCATTCCTCAATTGATGAACACCTTCTCAGTTTCCAATTCTTTGCCACTACAAAAAGAGCTACTAAAAATATTAGTTCCTTTTCCCCTATCTCTCATCACTTTGGGATAGAGACCTAGTGATATTGCTGGGCCAAAAGGTATGCACAGTTTTATGGCCCTTTGAGTATGATTCCAGATTGCTCTCCAGAATGGTTTTATCAATGAACAATTCCACCAACAACACATCAGTGTCCCAATTTTCCCATATCCCCTTCAACATTGATCATTTTCCCTTTTGATCATGTTAGCCAATTTGATAGATGTGAGGTTGTTTTAATTTGCATTTCTCTAATGAAGACTGATTTGGATCATTTTTTTCATATGACTATAGATAGTTTTAATTTATCTGAGAACTGCCAATTCATATCCTTTTGCCATTTATCATTTGGGGAATGATTTGTATTTTTATAAATTTGACTCTGTTCTCTATATTTGAGAAATAAGGCCTTTACCAGAGACATTTGTAATAATTTCCCATCTAATTTTAGTTTGTACAAAAAAAAATTTAGTTTTGTTTGTACAAAACCTTTTTTATTTGATGTAATCAGAATTATCCATTTCCTTATTTTATGTTTTCTCTGTCTTGTTTGATCATAAATTCTTCCCTTATCCATAAGTCTGAAAGGTAAGCCTGTTAAATAAAAGTACCCATTATTAAAACATGGTATGTCTAAGAAAGAGAAACAAGTAGCAACAAAATTTAAAAAATTACAAACACCAAGATTTTTTAAATAAAAAAATTTAACTGTGGGATAATATTTATTTAGTCAATTTGTTTTGTATACACCAAGGTCCAAGATTTTTTTCCCATCTTTCCCAACCTCAGTGTCCTTAAAATTGTCACTTCTTGGGGGCAGCTGGGTAGCTCAGTGGATTGAGAACCAGGCCTAGAGATGGGAGTCCTAGGTTCAAATTTGGCCTCAGGCACTTTTCCCAGCTGTGTGACCCTGGACAAGTCACTTGAACCCCATTGCCTACCCTTACCATTCTTCTGCCTTGGAGCCAATACACAGTATTGACTCTAAGATGGAAGATAAGGGTTTTATTAAGAAAAAATGGTCACTTCTTATATAGCTCCATATCTAGCCTCGTCCATCTACTCTTTGTTGTTGTTTTTAGTTCCATTTCTGTTTCCCCATTTAACATATACGAACTGATGCTAAATTCCAAATGTGGTGTTTCCACTATACTTCATGATGAAAAGAGAAGCATCTTTACAGATATTTTCAGTTTTTGCCTATTTTCCTTCCAGTTCCATCTTTAAATCAATCAATAAGCATTTGTCAGGTGTTTGATATGTAACCACTGCTGTACTAAAATGCTGAGAATACAAAAAAAAGCAAAATAACAAAATAGACTCTGCCTTCAGGGAACTTCCATATCTTGATATCTTTTGTTTTTTGCAGAATTGTAGTTTTCCCCAGAATCCCTCCTACTCCTAGAGAGCTAATCCACTTACTAAAAAGTATGTCTTTTAAATACAGAAGGACAAATTGGCACAACTGATTAATATATTGAAAAAGACCAAAAACCTGTGCAATATATAACAATAGTGTTGGATTGGGAGCATCCTCTCATACTTCTTATTTTAAGTTATGCTTGTTCTTTATAATTTTGCAACTTTGACTTTTAATTTTGTGTATGTGGTTGACCTTTCCAAATAAATTGTTTTAATCATTGTGCATATTGATTTCTCAACTCTTTTTACTGCATTTTCTATCAGTTGCTATAGGTCTTTTCTTGCTTCTCTGTATTTATTTAGCCATTTCTCATTCAGTGGATTTCACCAAGAATGAAGAGCCCAAGAATGAAGACCCTGAATCTCTCTTAGGCTCCTGCTTATATATTTTCTCCACTGATCAGCTCTCCTTGTCACATCTCAGGAATTAATCATAGTCATTCAATTTGCCTAGCATTGCAGGTGGGGGGCTGGGGTGTGGGGAGTGCTTGTGGCCTATTAGGGTGTGACCTATCTTTGTTAGTGACTAACTAAGTGTTAAGTAGGGATGCTTTAAATTCTTGATTGATTAACTTAAAATAAACAAAGGGAACAAAAATTCCCTTTCACACTGGTATAAATCCAACTTGGTCATAATGAATTATTTCTTGGTTAAATCACTGTAATCTATTTGACAAATTTTTACTTAATATTTTGAATCAATATTCATTAATGATATTGCTCTAGTTTTCCTTTTATATGTTATCTTTCTCTGCTTTAGGTATTAAGATTGTATTCGTTTTGTAAAAAGAATCTGGCAAAGTGCTTTCTTTCTTACATTTTGAGAATAATTTATGGTGTGTGGATACTAATTGTTCTTCAGAAGTTTAATAGAATTATTAAGACCAGCAAATTTTTTTTCCTCTGATAGTTTCTTTATAGCTGGTTTCTATTTCCTTTTCTGAGACTGGGTTTTTTAAGATATTCCTTTATTTCTTTTGTGTCCTCAGTTTTGTTATCAACACCTGTGTATAATATTTTCTGATACTATTTATTTCTTCTACTTTTTTGTGATTTCACCTTTGCTATTTTGTTGATTTTATTTTCTACCCTCCCTTAATTTTTTTTAAACCCTTAACTTCTGTGTATTGGCTCCTAGGTGAAAGAGTGGTAAGGGTGGGCAATGGGGGTCAAGTGACTTGCCCAGGGTCACACAGCCAGGAAGTTTCTGAGGCCAGATTTGAACCTAGGACCTCCCGTCTCTAGGCCTGACTCTCAATCCACTGAGCTACCCAGCTGCCCCCCCCCCTTAATTTTTAATATCAACTTTTTATACTTGTTTTAGGTTTGCTTATTTGTTGACTTTTTAATTTTTTAAAATACGTATTCAGTTCATTAATCCTTTCTTTTTAAATTTTGTTATTGTATATGTGAGGATGTTTTTTTTTTCTCCCCGAGGAACTACATTAGCTGTATCTCAGAAATTTTAGCCTGCTGTCCATCATAATTTTCTTTCACATAATCATTGCTTCTATGATTTGTTCTTTAACCAGATTATTATTTAGCATTTCATTGTTAAGTTTTCTATTTGGGTCTGTAGCTTTCGTTTATGGTCTCTGAACTGATTACTATGTTGTGGTCTATAAAAGGTATATTTGCCCTTTCTGCCTCTTTACATTTGTTTGCAATAGTTCTGTGCCCTACTACATGAAAAAAATTTGTCAGAGTTCCCTATAGTTCTGAGAAATTTCCTTTAGCTTTAGTTTCTATAGCATTGTTTTCAGTTCTCTACTTTTGCTCTTATTTAATCTTTTTGTTAGACTTATCTAGAACTGAAGACAACAAAATTTCCTCTCAGTATTCTGTTATTGTATTCTTGTAGTATAGTTAATGTTTTCTTTATAAATTTAGGGGCTAAATCATTTGGAATGTATTAATTTAAAATTTATATTGGTTTGTTGTCTATGGTTCCTTTCAGCAAAATATTCCCTCTTTATGTTTGGAATATTTGGTTTTCCTTTATCTGATAGCAAAATTGTAACTCTTGCTTTTTTGGATTCATGTCATACATAGTAAATCTTCTTTTGCAGCCCCTTATTTCAGTTCTGTTTATGTTTTATTTTTTAGATATGTTTCTTGTAAGCCTCAGATTGTGGAGTCTGGTTTTCTTATTCAGGCTCTCTTTTTCATTTTATTGTATTGCTTAATCCATTTACATTTAAAGTTATGAGAGTTAAATTTATATTTTTTTCTATTTGTTGCTAACATTTGCCCCCCAGATTGTGATTTTTCTCCCCCCCTTTTTTTCTATGAACACAGTACCATTTATAACTCTTCGTATATTTCTGAAATAACTGAAGAAATAAATCTTCAGTTATTTAAGCTTAAATTTATTTATGGGACCCCTATCATCTCTAGCTCTTTTCTTTACACTTAATATTCCCCCGCCTTTTGTTAACTCCTTCCTTAGTTTTGGAGTTTTAATTAAAAGTCCCTTTTTTCTTACACTTATCTAGTTATTTAACTTTTCTCCCCTTTTTTTCTGTCAGTTAAATAGTCAAATAGAATTTCCCTTCCTCCCCTTCATTTTGTTCATTAAAAAAATTCCTTTATTTACTGTTATTCCTCTTTCTTTCTATTCTAGACTTTGATTCATAGCACTTAAACTTATTTAGTCCTTTATTTTTAACCTCTACCTACTGTGTATTGGTTCTGAGAAAGAAGAGCAGTAAAGACAAAGCAATGGGGATAAAATGACTTTCCCAGGGTCACATAACTATGAAGTATCTGAGTTCAGATTTTAACTCAGGACCTCCCATCTTTAGGCCTGGCTCTCTATTCACTGAGCCACTGAGCTACCCCAGACCTTCTTTATTTTTCATGGAATTAAAACTTTTGGGATAACTATTTGGGCTTTCTCTTCTAAGCAGTTTCTGTTGTTAGCTTATAGATTTTGCCACCAGTGCCTTCTTTTCTGTTATTAGAAATACCAATTTCTGATGGTCTTAGAGATGATAGTACCCCATGAAAAGAGTCTTTCTATGTCCCTGATTGTATAGTTCATCATTGACCTTTGTCTTTCCCTTGGTCATTTTGTTTTTCATTTGTCCCAAAACCTTTTCCCCAGGTCTGTGCCTTTCCACTCTTCTGAATATCAGTTCTCTGCAGGATCTCAGTGACTGATCTCTAAGCACCTAATCTCTATAAGTAAATCCCTAGAGTAAGAGCTCTTTCTCCCTCTATAAAAATAATTTTATTCTCCCAAAGAATCATTCATCAGTGGTACCTCTCCCCACCCTGAAATCAGAATCCTTTTCCTTTCCTTCTTTTTTCAGCCCTTTCCCCTTGCCTCCTCCTTCATTCTGCTGTAGATTGTCTTACAGAAGGTATTTTCCCTTTGTTGTTTGCCTTTAACTTGATTGAGGTATATCACCTTTCCCTTTATCTTCTTCCTCTCTCCCCCTTTTGTTGCCCTCACATTTTGTAATTTAGTCCCATTTTTAAAAAATAAGATAAAATAACACTGACTTTTTTGTAGACAGGGTGTTGCGAGTTTTAAGTTCATGATGTTTCAGGCCTGGTTCTCTCACTTTTATTTGACTTCTTTCACCCTTGTCCTTTTGCATACATTTAGAAAGAATTCTCTTTTAATGGTTTCTCAGTTGTTATTTTGTTGTTGCTTGGCTTTGTAAGGGTGAATAAGGGGTTCAATATATTAAAGATGGTTGCCAGAGGATTGAACTATTATCAATCCTCAATTAAGAATAATCTCAAATCAAAATTGACTTTTATGGAAATTTATTTACATGAGAAGAGAGAGAGGAAGTACGGAGATAAGAATCTATCCCACTGATTAGTCCAGGTAGATCTTAACCCTCAGCCCAGGGTTAAAGGGCCTGAGGCCTGGAGGGCAATGGAGCCAACTTCATTCACAGAGTGTATAAAAGTAAGTTTCTTAATGAAGATTCAGTCTTTAAACTCACCATGTGGAACAGTGTCGGTCACGAAACAGCAAAGCTCCCTCAGGTCCCCTTCACCAAACCAGCAGCCGCCTCACTCACTCAACTCCCTCTTTTATAGGGGTCACGTATGCGTAACTTCCAGTGCCTTCCCCAAGCCTGCGTGTCCAATCACAATAGACGCTTCTCATAGAAAGTGCAGGGGGTGGTCTGTTGATTCTGATTCCTTACTCACTCCAGGAGTAGGTTAGGACCTCCCAGAATTGGAAGGTGCTCTCACCTTTGGTGATTAAATCTAAAGATGGGCAGTGTAGATTTAATCTAATTATCACAATTTATGGATTTGTTTCCCTTTCTATTTACATTGTCTGGGGCATTTGAGAAGGAAATGATCTCTTCTAGCCTAGTTTTCTTTTTAAGAATGTTTTGAACTCTTCTTTGTTTTTGAATGTTGCTCTTTTTTCCTTTATAGTTGATCTCAGATTTGCAGGGTAGATCACCTCTTGAGCTTCATTGTTCTTTATAGTACATTCCATCTTCTGGTGGTTGTACAGTAGTCTTGTCTTTCTTGAATTTCCTTTCCTTTATATTTGAAAGTCTTTCTCCTGTACATCGATATTCCATTGCATTTCATGTTTAAGTCTGATATTTTTTCTTCCATGTTTGTTTTTCTCTCATGCAGTTGGGTTTTTTTTTCTGATCCCCATCCCATGTATAAAATATTTTTAATGAGGTACTATTGATGATAACTTTTCTATTTGCTTACTGATATTATCCATGAAATGCAGTGTAATTTAATGGCTTTCTTCCTGTGAAAGAGAGAAGCAATTATTCTCATTTCTTTTTAAGTAGAGACATGGCCTAAGGTTATATATAGCATGTTTTTGGCACATCCAGAATTTGTGGAAATTTCTTGACTCCCAAATTAGTGGTCTTGTCATCATTATATCATACTTCCTTATAATTAAGGAATTTAATCTGAGAATTTGTATCTGAAAATAAACATTTGGCTTAGGCTATGTGAAATTGAAGGCAATTTTTTAGTGAAAGTGAAAGCAAGAAGAATTGAGGCAATTCTTTAGATCAGTAATGGACAAACTTTTTAAAGAGGGGGCCAAAGGATTCGGAAATGCTCATCTGTCAGTCTGTTTCTAAGGCAACTCTTTCGAAGTTTTATTGTATTGTATCCTACTCATTGTATTCTTCAGATTAGGAATAATGTCTCGGCCAGATAGAACATTTCAGGGGGCTGCATTTGGCCTGCTGGCCGTAGTTTGCCTATCACTGCTTTAGATAGTTCAAAATATGAAAAAAGATATGAAGGAGAAAAATATCACTGAAACTTTTAATTATCTGGATTCTTTAGATAGTTTTTTTAAGTGAGTTTTTGTTTTTGCTTGAGTCCTTTCTTTCCAAAATCTGTGTGTGTGTGTGTGTGTGTGTGTGTGTGTGTGTGTGTGTGTGTGTGTGTGTGTGTTTTATAGAAGTACTTGGATGCTTCAGTATTTTAAAGAGCCTGAGATCTCTTCACTTGTTGACTAGGGGAGGGATCTTTTGGGAAGTATGTGATTCCATTCCACTGATAGGGACACTCTTTCCTCTCTATAGTCTGTGGTCATGCCCTTGCCACACCATATCCTATATGTTTCTATTCTCTGGACCACTTCTGTAAATTCTCCATTAAGATGTGTATAAGAAATACAACTGTCATTGCAGTTAATATGAGGAGAGAACACTGAAGAAGAGGAAAGCCAGAGTGTTCGTAGTAGTTCATAAGCATATTTCAGAGAGCATGTCACAAGACATTGAGCCAGACCTTTTTTCAAGGGAGAAGGATTGCTTTACTTGATTCTGATTTATGATCTATCCCTCAAGAAAGAGTACCCATATTAATAAGTCATCAGAATGAATGTAAATTGATGCAGAGTATAGGTCAATCAGGGAAAGTTTGGATTTGATTGAAACTTAATTTTCTGACTATAAAAAGGTAATAGAGAGTAGTCTGGCCCTCCTGCAGCTTCTCCCTTTGACGTCAGGGCAGGCTCATGAGCCTTTTCAAACTAGCCATAGTCTTCCTGATGGGTTGTTCTGTTTTCAGACTATTAATGAAAAAGGACAGCCAAGTGGCTCAGTGGATAGAGAGCAAGGCTTAGAGACACAAAGTTCTAGCTTTAAATCTGGCCTAGCTGTGTGACCCTGTGCAAGTCATTTAATCCCAGTTGCCTAGCTCATACCATTCTTCTGCCTTGGAACCAATACTTAATGTTGATTGGAAGATGGTAGCTCAGAATTGTTTGGTTTTTTAAAAGTATTAATGAGTTTTTCATATTGGTTTGGGTTTTTAGGGTTACTTTTCTTTGGATAACTAATTTAATGATTGACAGTCCTGGCCATTGAAGGGATGGATATTAATTAACGGCTGATTTTTTGTCCTTTTCAAAGTATTAATGAAATGGCTCCCATATCTGTTTCTGTTGAATTAATCCTCTATAGAGAACTAATTGATGGTGATTGAAATGTCTGGTCATAAAAGGAATGGCCTGTTATTTGAAAACTGACATCAATTATGTTTGAGGGTGAATAGGAATGATAAATGTCAAAACTTGGAAAAATAAAGAATAGAAGCCATTATTTCTTTATTTAAATTGTCTTTTTTGTATTATACAAACCCATATTAGGTTTTAAGGCCTCTGAAGGTCAGAACATTTGTATTGTTCTTTGTATCTTGTCACAGATCCCATCACTGTGCCTTTCAAACTAAAGATGTTTGATAAATATTGTCTTCCCCCCAAAAAAGAGAGAATTGATCAAATCTGTTCAGTTATTTTATATCTTTTGTTCAGCTTTTGTATGGCATTATATGATGGAGGAAATTGAGTCTGTATATTATTTTAGGGCAGTGATGGAGAACCTTTTAGAGATGTAGTGCTGGGCCTACCCTCAGGCTGAGTGCCTTGCTGCTCCCCCACCCTATCCTACACCAGAGAGGGAGGAAGCACTCCCATTGGACTGCTGGGCAGAGGGGTGGGTCATGTGAGGAATGGCCTCAGTGCAGGTAAAGATCTGACAGAGGAATATTTAGATCTCCCACTAGTATGGTTTTACTATCTATTTCCTTCTTGAGCTCTGCCAGTTTCTCCTTTATGAATTTGGGTGCTATGCCACTTGGTGCATATATATTGAGCAGTGTTATTTCCTCATTGTTTATACTGCCTTTAATCAGGATGTAATGACCTTCCCTGTCTTTTTAAATCATATCTATTTTTACTTTGGCTTTGTCAGAAATCATAATAGCTCAAGCCCTGAACCTTAAATTTGTGTATGTCCACCCGTCTCATATGTGTTTCTTGTAGACAACATATGGTAGGGTTTTGGTTTCTAATCCACTCTGCTATTTGCTTCTGTTTTATGAGCGAGTTCATCCCATTCACATTCAGAGTTATAATCATCATTTGTGCATTTGCTGACATTTTCGTATCCTCCCCTATTCCTACCCCCTTTTTCTTATACTATTTCCTTTTAAACCAGTGGTTTGGTATTAAGCCGCTATCCCTTATCCTATCCCTTGATTAACTTCCCTTTCTACCCTCTCCCTTATTTTTCCCCCTCTTTTTGTTTTTAAAGGCCTTATGAATTCCCTCCCCCTTCTTCTCCCCTCCCTTTTTTTAACCTCCCCACTCCCCTGCTCCCCTTGGTTTATCCCTTCTAACTTTCTCAGTAGGGTTAGATAAGAGTTTTATGTCCCAATGGATAGTATAGCTACTCTTCCCTCTCCGGGTTGATTACACTGAGAGTAAGGTTTGATTATTACCTCTTAATGCTCTCTTCCTCTCCTTCTTATAATAGTATTTGTCCCCTCTCCTTCCCATGCCCTCTTTGTGTGTAATAGAATATCCTATTTTTCTTATTCACTCAAGTTTCTCTTGGTGTCCCCTGCTATTCACCCCCTCTTTCCTATCCCCCATGTCATCTTAGTTTATTTAGTGTTCCACCCTCACCCTGTGAATTATTCCTCTAATTACTATAATAGTGAATACTATAGTAGTGAATAGGGTTCACTACAGAGAATTATACATAACATTTCTCTACATAGGAATACAGATAATTAAATCTCACTGAGGCCCTTAAAAAGGCAAATTTAAAAATTATAAGTTTTCTTTCTTTCCCCTCTGTATCTTATTTAACTTTTCATGTTTCTCTCGATTTTTGTGGTTGGATATCAAACTTTCCATTTAGCCCTGGTCTTTTCTGTGCAAATACCTGGAATTCTTCAATTTTGTTGAATGCCCATACTTTCCCCTGGAAATATATAGTCAATTTTGATGGGTAGTTGATCCGTGGTTGCAGGCCCAACTCTCTTGCCTTTCTGAATATCGTATTCCAAACCTTGCGATCTTTTAGCGTGGAGGCTGCCAGATCCTGTGTGATCCTGATTGGTGCTCCTTGATATTTCAATTGTTTCTTTCTGGCTTCTTGTAAGATTCTTTCCTTTGCTTGGAAACTCTTGAATTTGGCGATTATATTTCTGGGTGTTTTCTTTTCTTGATCGAATGTCGCAGGTGTTCTATGAATCCTTTCAATGTCTACATTGCCCTCTTGTTGTAGGACTTCAGGGCAATTTTGCTGAATTATTTCTGTTAGTATGGAGTCCAGGTTTCTATTAATTTCTGGTTTTTCTGGAAGACCAATTATTCTCAAATTGTCTCTTCTAGACCGGTTTTCTTGGTCTGTCACTCTCTCATTGAGATATTTCATGTTTCCTTCTATTTTTTCAGTCTTTTGACTTTGTTTTATTTCTTCTTGTTGTCTTGAGAGATCATTAGCTTCTAGCTGCTCAATTCTAGCCTTTAGGGACTGGTTTTCAGCTATAATCCTTCGGTTTTCGGCCATAATCTTCTGGTTTTCGGCTATAAGCTTCTGGTATTCCTTTTCAATCTGGTCATTTCTGGTGTTCAATTTGCTTATCAGTTCATTTGGTTTCTGAGCCTCACTTTCCAGTTGTAAGATTCTACCTTTTAAACTGTTATTTTCTTGCCAGATCTCTTCCATTTTCCTCAAAATCTCAGTTTTGAACTCTTCCATAGCTTGTGAGGAGTTTTCCTTATTTGAGGAGTGTCTGGATGCTTGTTTGTTCTCCTCCTCTGTTTGCTCGGTTGTCTGGATTTTCTCTGTGTAAAAGTTGTCAAGTGTTAAAGATTTCTTTTTCTTGTTGTTAATCTTTCTCTCCTGAACTTCCTGAGACTGGGTAGCCATCGTTAGCCCTGCAGCTTCTCAGGTTTATCCTTGCGCTCAGGGTCTGTCCGTGGTCAAGCCCCCTGGTGGGCCCCCTTGCTTGATCCTCTGCCGGAGGTTTTTTTACAAGTCTCAGGGCGCTGCTTCCACAGTCGTACACCCATCCACGCTGGTTCCCCACTCAGGATTTCAGAGCTTTAGCTTGTGGCTGTGTCTGCCTCCACCCACGCCTCCTTGGAGCCTGAGCTCTGAGCCCGCCTGAGCTCTGCTCCCGCGCTCTGCGCCCTAAGCCCGTGCTCAGATTTTGGGTGCGTTCTTTGGCTTTTTGAGGTCCCAAATCTTGCTGCTCTCAGGAACAGGCCCTGGAGCTGCCAATGACTCGATGGGTGCCCCAAACTTGCTCTATTTCTTTTTAGCTGGGTTCGGTGCTATAGGTGCTGTGTGTGGAGGGGGTGGGGGTGGGGTGGTTGCTCAGCCCGCGATTTAGTGAGAGCTGTTTCACCCCTTTATAGCATGGAAATGCCTCGATTCCACGTACCTTCCACGCTGTGCCCTGTTGTGGGGTTCCTCCGTTCGTCTGGACTTGTTTTTATGTCCCCTTGAGGAGTTTTGTGTGTTTCGGTCAGGTGAGGTTAAGAGCTGCTTCTTACTCTGCCGCCATCTTAACCTGGAACCCTTTTTCTCAATGTTTTGACTTTGTTTGTCTCATGTAATCATTGGCTTCTGTTTAGGCATCCTGATTTTCTGAGTTTATTGCTTGGGTAGGTTATATTAATTTCTTTTCCAATTCTTTCTTACATAACTCTCATTTGTTTTCCAAATTTTTCCTCTGCCATTCTCATTTATAAAAACATTTTAAACTCCCCCAATCCCTGCCCATACCATCTTTCATCTCTTTCAAGAATTCTAGGCACATGTTTATCTGTGTAGTGTTTTCTTTGAGACTGTGGGTGTTTTGGAGTCATTCCCTTTTTCCATGTTTTGAATGTCCCTGTCACCATAAAAGCTCCTTGTGGTGGGGTTCTTTTTTTGATTGCTCATTCTTCCAGTTTCCTTCCTGACTTCAGATTTGTTAGGGTCAGGTATTATGCATCTCTGGAAGGAAGCTATGGGCTAATCCTGTTCTTTGGGAGTACTGAATGCCAAGTTATTTCCTCTTGGGGGCCCCCAAAGGGGTCTGATCTAGTCACAGAGTCTAAATTTGCTGTCCACCCCCTGGTCTGAGCTCCACAAATTTCTGAACTGGGTTTTTGTCAGAGCAACAAAAATTGCTCCTGGGCTCAGCCCCTATTACTTAGGTAGAAAGCCCTGCCAGTTCATAGTGATAGAATTGCGTGTTCTTTCTTGGTTTGGGATTTCTTCTCTGGTTGTTCTTCCAGAGGCATTACATTGGACTGGATGCTAGAACTGTGACCTTTCTCATTCTACTTCTGTGGTCTCAGAGGTATTTGGGACATATATCTGCTACTTGCTTCTGAATTGGCTCCTCTCTAGCGTAGCTCCTTACTCTGGAGCCTGATTATAAATTTTTAATAACATCTTCCATTAGAAAAGACAGAAGGAGACAGCTAGGTGGATTGAGAGCCAGGCCCAGAGAGAGGTCCTAGTTTCAAATCTGGTCTCAGATAATCCCTAGCTCTGTGACTCTGGACAAATCACTTAACCCCAGTTGCTTAGCCCTTAGTATTCTTCTGCCTTGGAACCAATGCACAATATTGATTCTAAAATAGAAGGTAAAAGTTTAAAAAAAAAAAAGTTTTTTAAAGGTATCTGACGTGTGACTCACATTTGAAAGATACTGTTCATTCAAAAATAGTATGAATTAATAAGTCCTCTGTAAAGCATTGCTTTTTTGAGATTCTAAGTTTACTTGTGATACCTGATAATAATTTTGGCTTCCTTCTAGAAATAAAACTAGAGCAGAGATTATTTACCATTTGGAGGACAGATACCTTTCATTCCCAGCTATCCGGGGATGATCTTAGGCCAATTTTACTTGAACGACTAAAAAACAAACACATTTATGGACCATTTACTCTGTATGAGCCTATGTCAGTGAAGATGTGGCACATGTGTCCAGGCGTGCCGGGGGGCTGCTCCCCTCCCCCTCTCCACCGCACCTAAGGACAATGTTCACATGCCCCTCCATCCAGCAACCCAATGGGAGCACTTCCTTCCTCTGCTTTCTAGGGTAATGCAGGGGGCTTATAGACGGCATGAAAGTGCAGTTTGCCAATGCTGGCTTAAGATATGAGGTAACCAGGTGATGCATTGAGTGGAAAACTAGACCTGAAATCAGGAGGACCTCCAGTAAGTACTAGTTATTAATACGAGACCCTGGGCATCCAAGCCTTCTGGTAGGTAGGGCTTGTTAGAACTTGTGCTGTTAGCTTAGGAGTTGAGAACCAAGGCTTGCCATGTCATGTAAGGTACCAGACTAGGAACACAATTCATTCTATCTAAAACAGTAAGAAGGAAAGAAATAGGAAAGAATATTTATTTATTTATTTGTCTGTTTGCTCGCTCATTTATTTATTTATTTATTTGTTTGTTTGTTTATTTATATCTTCATGGTAGCTTTATTCACAATAACAAATAACTATAAACAACTCATAGGCCATAAAATAAAATTTCTTTACATTGTGGAAAGAACATTGGTTTGGCTTTGCAAGATTTGAATTCAAAACACACCCCAAGTTATATAGTAAGTGATAGAGCTAGAGTTTTTTATGGCTCTGTAAGAAATGAGTATCAAGAATATTTGAGAAGTGTGGAAAGACTCACATGAAATGATATACAATGAAGAAAGCAGAAACACTAAACTAACTATGGGGAAAAAATAGCAACAAAGAATTTTAAATACACAGAAAAGAAATCAGAAAGTGTCACAAGCAGATGGGAGTGTTTATGTTACTCCTCTGTTCAAGTTAATATATACTTTTAAAAAACAGATTGTTACTAGTTTAGAGATGATATCTTTACCTTAGGATCCTAGGTTTAAGAGCAAGAAATGACTGCAGAGACCATCTAGCAAAAACATACATTTGACAGTTGAAGAACATGAGACCTTGGAAGGTTAAATATCTTGACCTAAGTCACACTGATAATGAATAGCAGAGGAAGGATCTGAGACCAGGTCTTCTGACAATGGTCTTGGTTTTTGTCTTGTGTATTTTTATTGCTAGACATTTGGTTTAGAATGAAAAAAATTTTTTCCCTACCCACAAATCCATACATAAGAGCCAGGCTCAAGAATGAATAGGAGAAGTTTTTCTCTGATAAGAACTATCATATGTTTTACTTATTAAAGCCTTGCTCCAGTGGTTCCCAGCCTGGTTATGCAATATTACAGTCTGTCTTCAGTTATATGAAGAATTGTTGTTAATTTCCTTCCATCCCCACCTAGTTATGTGTTTTTTTTTTAATTAAAAAACATTTTAAAAGCAGTGTACACATTAACTCAAAGCAGGGGAAGATCACAACCCTCAAACGAGTTATCATCTGTATAAGATGAAGTAGTGCTTTGCTCTGAACATAAAAGGCTTTTGTTTGGCATTTTACTTTTGCTTTTTGTCAAGGCACAGTAAGAAATTTAAAAAGGAAGAGTCTTAATCTATAGGAAAACTATAGGCCTGGAAGCATGCCAAGAGAGATCCACTGACTGAGAGGGCAGACCCAGAGGCTGAGGGGCAGTAAGGAAGGCCTGGAGGGAAAAGGCAGAGAGGTGGTAGATCTTGAATGGGCACTGTGTCTAACTCCTGGATAACTCCAGCTGCCCAATTGTGCTCTCACTCTTGTAGTCACGGGGACCCCTGTATTTTCCTTCACTCACAATTCCACTTTGACAGCAGTTCTTATGGATGCAGTTATCCTTCCCAGCCTGGAGATGAGAATTGGACAAGGTAAGCAAGATGCATGTCAAAGCTGGGGCAGCACATGGCACTCACCCCTACATTATCCCTTTGGTATACGATATGAATTTCTAGTGAAAATGTCTAGAAGTTTTTGCTATTGTAAAACTGTGTTGGTGGGAGCCATGATGAACAGCGTGTAACTATTCCTATGACTTCATCAGCTTTGAGTACTACAGAGGAGCAGTCTTAAACAGCTGCAAAGTTTATTTAATTTTTCTTGGGCAATCATAGAATTCCCTGTAAATCATTAGTGTAAAGAGATCGGAAGCCGTGGACTTAAAATCATATCCTATGAGTTACAAGCAGATCATGATTATTTTGTAACTCCATTGAAAGGGGAAAGCCAAGTATTCTTCCCCAGAGAGCACAACAAGCATAACAAGATTGAGGCCCCAAAAAGGCACTTAAAGGCTGCTCTGAGCTGCCTCAGCATGGGGCTTGCAGGAGAGGTTCAACCTAAGGCTTTCTGAGATATATTTCACTGTTCAGTCAGCAAGCAGCACCACAGTAAGGCAGGCACTGGGCCAGATGCCAAGGGCATAGATACAAAGTGAGGCAATTCAGGCCTTGAGGGGCTCACATTGCTTTGTAAAGGTAAGTTTATATCAAGTGAAGATACTTTCTGCCTTCCAACTGAACTTGCCCTCATTTTGCTAAACTGGAGAGCTATTAGAATTCTGTGGCTCTAACATCCTCCATTATCCAGACAATTTCTTTTGACTCTCTTGTGTGACTGCGCATCTCTTCAACTTTTTGCTTCTTTTGATTTTCAAAGGCAGCAGCCTCCTTGGAAGGAAGAGAAGCACCCCGGATTCAGGCTGACATCTGCACTTAACAGGTAAAGTACTTCTTTCCCACTCAATCTTTGTTACAGGAAAATGACTCAGAAAGGAGAAGCTAACTCAGATCAGCTATCTTTAGAGATGATCTATATGCTAAAATATCCTTTTACTCCTATTAGTTAAGATTTTTACATCTCTCATGAATACTACTATTCACTTACTTGACTGATAGAGCAGAAGATGTCAGACTTGTACTCATGAGTCTCAGCATGAATCATGGCCCAAAAACAAAAGCAGGGCCTGATGGTGTGAATCAATGTGAGCTTTGACTATCCTGGAGAGATGAATTTAGGACAAAGCTCAAGCTTCCAGGAATCTAGAGGTCAAGGCAATGCATGACAGACGTGGCGAGATTATCTTCAAGAATGCTGAAAGTGGACTGTTTTAAAAGAATATATATAAGTATAAATTAATCTCTGAGAAACCAGTAGGTGTTTTGGGCAACTGCCACTCACAGATTAAACTCACAAAGAAGGATAGGGTATCAGAGCCTGAGTAAATCTGATAACCCTTTCACTAAAGGAATGATAGATGGAATTACTGGTCTCTGTCACAAACCAGGGAATAACATAAAGATGAACTACTCACACACTATGGGTTCTTTGAGGTGAGAGGAAACAAACAGGAAGGAAAACAAAATAGTTTAATGTATAAAAAGGGTAAATAAACAAGTTTAATTAGATAAACTTTGGATTTGAAGGAAGGGAAAGGGATGTCTATTCTAACACCCTATGGGCAAGTCTCTGGGTCAGGGAAGGAACTTATCTACACTAAACTAAAGGCTATATCAAGGCACAGCTGGACTATCAGGGATGGAAGTGGGATCCTCACTGCTGAGTCCTGTCCAAATCCAGTGGTAACGCAGCTCTCCCAGGGCCTCGGCTAGTAATCCAGAGATGGGTAAGATTAGGGAGTTAAACCCCTGAGATGACCAGCAGCCCAGGTCGGGTTTGACATTCTCAACCTGTCTTCCCACAGGTAGATCATTCTTCCTTCAGGATACAAAACTCACTTTCCCTGAGGTCTCCCACTGAATCAATTGGTCAACAGTAACTTGCACTCAGCCAACATGGAGTGAGAGCCACTTCCTGCTTCCCCATTTCATTTAGAATTCTCTAGCCTTGCTTGATAAGCCTCCTAATAATACCTAATCTTAAACATTTACACCCTACTTTATTAATTTATCTGCAACAACTGTTAATGCTCTTTTGCATAGGAACAGATACTTTGAAATAGGAAAACCTATTGCTATGGGCAGAATTGTGAGTGCTTTATGAGTTGGAGAAGACTAGGAAGGAGTCATAGTGTGAGGCTTTCTGTTGGCAAGACTTATGAAGTGACCAGGTACCTTTGTGAATTCCTTCTCAGTGAAGGAGGCAGTCTTATCTTGGCTTTTCAGTCATTAAAGTTCAATTTGAATAACTGGAGAGCATATGACCCTCCTTTTAAATATTTGGGAGTCTCACAAGAGGATTGTGTTTTAAGGAGTAGATTAATCATAGAGAATGGAGCTTCCTATAATGTATAAAAATAGAAGGAAATGAAACTTTAATTCTTTTGCTTCTACTCATTTACACTTAGTGGTGAATGCTGCTTATTTCTCCAGACATAGCAAGTCTATATTGCCCAAGGGTTTTTCATCCTGAGACTCAATCAGTTTTTCTTCTACCCTGCTCTTTTAGGACCAATTCGGATTCTGCTCTTCATACCAGTGCCTTAAGCACCAAACCACAGGACCCCTATGGAGAAGGAGACCAGTCATCTTGGCCTTCCCAGTGCATGGGTAAGATTGGGCACTAGTAATCACAGTGTCCTCTTTTTTGCTCCATTAGATTTTGAGAATGATTCTTTTTAGGCACTTGCTGAGTAGTGACTTATATACATGCTATGAATGACACCAAGAAGAATTATAAGGAGTTTATAATCTGTAATAGATCCAAATGATGTGTAATTGTAGAATTCTGCTGATTGGTAAATTGATTTACATGCCTAAAATGAGGAAAATAATAAAAAAAACCTTTAGGACTTTTAGGTCTGCATTGAAATAAGAAAAAAAAATTCTTCCAACTGTGAATTAATTCTTCTGTCTTTCTCTGCTTTTAGAATTCAAAGTTCTAACTAGTTCTCACAATGACTTCTTCTGGTGTGGATTAATTAATTACTTTTAAAAAAAAGGATTTTCTGAGTGTTTGTTATGTGCTGAGTATTATACTAAGAACTGGGGATATAAGTACAAAAAGTCAAGACATTCCAGGTCCAGCTTGCACTCCAACTGGAAGAGACAGCATGTGTGGTAAAAGAAGGCAGGGCAGATGGTGAGGTCTAGAATTCTAGGGATCAGCAGGGCAGATAGAAAGGCCTGGAATTCTTCCATCTCATTCAAACTTAAGGGTACTTTATGCAACTCAGGTAAGGAAGGAAGCAAGGGGGCAGAGTGCATGTCCCTGGGGGTGGTATTCTTCCTACCTGGCCATCCTAGATGGGTTTTAGAATCTCCCAGGCAGGAGGAATAAGCACTCCTTCCATGCTGTTGTGCTCTCTCTGCTCAGCCATCAGTAGGCCTTCCATGGGTATTAACTGAATAAATGAGTGAGAAAGGAATATGTCTATTTTGTAATAAGCATAACAAGCTAATTTTTGCTTCCCTTAATGATAGCTCTTTCAAAGTGTAATGGGTCTTATATAATTTAGGAATACTGTAGATGGGTTTGTTTCCACAAATATAAAACCATGAAGGCAAAGTTAGGCTGATTGTATTGGAGTTTCTAAAAAAGGCTTTGTGGCTTGCTGAGGGTGTTGGGAGACTGAGATGGATAGCCATGACAAACAGATAGGAGGAAGCAGATGTTGAAGGGGACTTGGGGGCTAGAATCAAAAACAGAAGAGAGAATATTGAATGTCATCAAGGGAATGTAGAATTAGTCAATAGCTTACTTAGACTCAGCTGAAACCAAGCCTGACAAAAGATTGATAGTGCCCTGGAAGCCAGAAAAAGGATTTTAATTTCTGTTCTAGCTAATTGTAATAGCTCTTTCTTATCTGGTACAAAATTTTTCAGTTTTTCTAAAAGGAATGAAGGATAAAAGTGAACATGGAAAAGGTAAGAAGTTTCAGGAAGCAGGAAGAAATAAGAATTACAGAGGCATAGAAGAATCCAGACATTAAAATGATTGGACTGATCAATACAAATTACAATAGAGTGATTTAAGCAGATCTATTTTATTTTCCCTTAAATCATCAATTAGAAGTTGTTGGGTTCCTAAATTTGCAAGTGCTAAAAGGTAGTCTTATCATAAGTATGACTGCTGGCTGGCTGCTTTTGTGCATGAAGTAATATTTCCTTGCAGTTAAACCATAAATCAAAAATGCATCCAAATATGGATTTGTGTTTACATGGGAAACTATTTGTATTTTTAAAATTCAAGTCTCCAAGGATGAGAATTATTTCTGGAGTCTTAGATTTGCTGGTGGATACTATTTTAAACAGTTTCATGTATTTTTCTCCCTGTACTTCATTAAAGCTTTTCATTTTCCTTCCTTTGGAATTTAAAAATATCAACTAGCTTTGGAAAAAAGGTATTTCTAATCATAGATTTTACCAAATAAGGTAAAAATGAAAAAAAATGATGGGAAAGTATAACTTCTGTCTAGGATTAAGCATTCTGGTAGGGTGATAACAGCTGTTCTTTCCCTGGGAATTTTTACTGGATATTAGCAATTGAACCCTTGGGTTCCCTCTTAATTTTCTTAGTTGTAAATAAAGAGCCATGCAACATGAGCTATAAACTATGTAAATAAAGGATAACTGAACTTAAGTTAATCTGATACACATTTAATTAGATGAATAATTATGATTGTACTCTGTGATAGTGACATTAATATAGGTTACAGAAATGACTATACTTAACATGTATAGTTTAATTTTAATTTTAGTTTCTCTCTGTCTCTCTCTCACATGCACACATTCACATATAAGATTTAGATCCAACTTTGCAACAGTTACCCTTTACCCTTAGTTGAGACTCCCAAAGTTTTCCATCTGCTACCTGTCCTCTCCCATAGAAAATGGAGGAAGTGACTGGCCTAGAGTTTGGGCAGATACCATGTTCAGGGTTCTAGCTAGTGACACCCTTCTTCCCACTTCTACCAGATCTAGGGACCAAAACAGGCTAGATTTAACTGCTTTACTAGTAAGGGGAATGGGAGGAACTCTCATTGATTCCAAAAAGAACTAAAAAGAACTCAAGTTGGTAGGATGTCTAAAATTCTCTCTAATGGAGCACAAAATAGTGATCAGCTTAAAAATGCAAATAATACCAGCAGAAAGATCATAGTGAATGATAGTTATCATTAAATATTTATTGAGCACTTACTATGTGCCAAACATAGTTTTAAGCCCTGAGGATACAAATACAAAAAAATTCAGTCCCTGCCTTAAGGAACTCACAAGCCAGTGGGGGTAAACAACACACAAAGAGAGCTGAAAAGTAGGAGAGGAAGTACCCACCTTGAGGGCATGGTGGAGAAGTCCCATAGACAGTACAGCCAGATAAGCAATGAGGAGACATCAGAGCTGAGCTCTCTCTTTAAATGGCCTCATCCTCCCATCAGAGAGGCAGGGGGTGATGATGAAGTAGAGTCCCAAGGATGAAGAGATAATCCTGAGCCTGAACTTCTTGGAGTAAGGTGGAGAAGTCCTAAAGTAGTCAGATGAGGAATGAGGAAATCTCACTGTAATGTGAAAGCAACTGATAATATTTGAGATGATTTTTATAAAAACATGCTTAGTATAAGGCTGGCATATAAAGTAGATATAAATGCTTATTCCTCTCTTCCCTGATGTGCAGAGGGAGGACTAGGCCTCAAAATGTGGAGAAAGGGGCACCATTAATAGGGACACTAAATTATAATTTCCCTGAATTTCATGTGTGTTAAAATGTGAGCAAATAGTATGAGATTTAGGGAAAATGTAAAGTTCTATCCTCAGGTTACATCAGCTACATAAACAAATATACTATGTGAGAAGTTTGACAAGACAATTATTGTTATGATAGTTAGCATTTATGTAGCACTTTCAGGTTTGCAAAAGCACTCTATAAAGCTCTCATTTAATCCTCAGAACAACTCTAGGAGGTAGTTACTATTAGTAGCTCCATTTCACAGATGAGGAAGCTGAGGCAGAGAGAGGTTAAGTAACCAAGACTCAAACCAGGTAGGTAGTAAAAACTTAAGATGCAGAAACTCTGAGTTCCTAATCATGCAGCTCAAGTGGAGTACTCTCTAGGCAGATGGAGATAACATTAAGTGATTATGTTGTACTGAAAGCTCTGGAATTCAAAAGGGAAGTCAGATGGGTGTTTTGCAGCCATAGGAGTGACCAAGGTCACAGGGGAGAACGTGTAGTAAGAAGAGAGAAGAGGACCCAGCACAGTCCCTTTAGGAACACTCACATGAAGAAGTAAAAGAGGGATGGAGAGCCTGGGAAGGAGGCACAGAGAAGGAAGGGTACAGAGAGGTTGGAAGAGCACTAGGAAAGTGGGGCATCTGTCTCTGAAGCCAGGGGAATAATAAGGAACTTAGTAATAGAACCCCAAAATACATATATTAAACAAATAGAAGAAATTATTGAAGAGAAAATAGATTTTTTTTAGATGAAAATAAATATTGTATGTGGCAAGAGACCAAAAGAAAAGAAACAGAATGAGAAGAAATCTTTAACATAACTATATCTGATAAAAAATCCACTGTCTATAATCTTTAAGGAACTGACAAGTTTATAAGACTAATGCCAAATCTCTAGTTCATATCAAAGAATATGATTAGAAAATTCTTGAAGGAAAAATAATTCAATAATCACTTGAAAAGTTGTTCAGATTCTCTGACAGGTAAATGCAAGTTGGAACAACTTTCATTTATTAGGTTGCTACCATCAACTTTTCAGAGATAGTTAAAAATAATAATTATAAACTATTTTGGGCAGTCTGTAGGGGAACAGATGTACCATTATATTGTTGGTGAAACTTAATTGGTGGGATCTTTTTAAAGAGAAATCTGCTAACATACAATATGCATTACCAGACATTTTTCTTTGACCAAAGGCTTCCACTTCTAGAACTATACTATGGAAGTGTTATTTTTGAAGTTTATTGATAACTTTTATTTTTAGATCACAGAGCTTTCCATGTATCCTTCTCCTTTCTTCTTCCCAATGAGTCTTCCATTGTAACAGATTTTTAAAAAGAATAAACTACAATAATAAAACTAATAACATTTCGATTATGTGTGAAATCATATGTATATTATTACACACCCCTAGACATTCACTTCTTATAAAAGAAGAGAGATCTGTTTTCTCCTTTCTTCTGTGGGCTCAAGCTTGATCATTATAATCACATAGCATTAATTATTGTTTTACTGTTCATTTATACTGTCAGTCATTGTGTATTTTGTTTTTATGATCCTGCTTATTTCACTGTGCATTAATTCATATAGACTCTCTCATATTTATTGTTTCCTAAAGAACATAGTAATATTTCTTTCATGTACCATTCATATCACAATTTGTTTGTTCTCCAGTTTGTGGACGGATATCTATGTTTTCCCCATTTCTTTGTTAACACAAAAAATTCTACTATAAGTATTTGGGTACTGTAAGAGCAGGCTGGCAGGAGTGAATGTTGAGAAAAGCAGGCTGGAGGGACACAGAGCAACGTTGAGCAGAAGCAGAGGATCTTGGGAAGGAGAGCCTAAAGAAAGGAGCTTTTGATCTTGGATTTCTAGAAGAAAGGATGGACACTTGCTTGCCCACTTGGGATTGATCAAGAGCCAGCCCAAGGGTTTCTTCGGACATTGTCCCAAGACCTGGGATGTTCCCTGAAATCCGCAAACACCAATTAAAAGGAGATTTCGGGTCTCCAGAGCCTGAGGGGTCAGCGGGCTCTGTTGGCCACTGAGCGGAACCTTGAAGACTCCAGACCTTACCTGTTTTACCACAAAGACCCTTGTTATATTTCTAATAGTATAGTTTAGAACGATAAGAAATAGGGGAGGGAAGGTGAATTTCTGGTTTTGGCCATCTGGCCTGACCAGAAAAAAGGACCTTTGGAGAGATTAGTAATTAGGGACCCCTCAAAACCTTTACCCTTTCCCTATCTTCTGCAACCTTAATAACTACAACAATAAACTTGAATAGCAGTCAGATTAAAAGGAGATTTTATACTGAGGGATACAGAAGGAACAGGCAAAGAGGGTGATAGCTCAAGCCTTGACTCCATCTGATCAAGGTCCCCTGTGCCATTTTAACCCAGTGAGAAAACCCTCTCACTGGGTTAAAATGGCACAGGGGTTCTGGGCTTACCAGGCCTGGGGTCCCACCAACATTACCCACAAGTAAAGTTACCTCTAAAGCTACCATCACTTGCTCATTCTCTGATAATCCATCTTTTACTGAGAATTCCCCTCTTCCTCCCAGTAATAGTGATAGGAGAGAGGGCTCCTGACAGATACAGACATTCAAGTCTATCATCTCATTACCATCTAGGCTCCTCTCCAAATATATCATTATTATAGTACATATGAAATTTTTATATCAATCTTTGACCTCCTTTGAATATATGCCTAGAAATGGTATATGGCCATTTAACTAACTTTTAGTAGTATAATTCCAAATTGCTTTCCAGAATCATTGAATTTACTATATCCACACAGCAGATGAGTGTGCTAACTTATTTCCATAGCCTTTTTTTTTTTTTAAACCCTTACCTTCCATCTTGGAGTCAATACTGTGTATTGGCTCCAAGGCAGAAGAGTGGTAAGGGCTAGGCAATGGGGGTCAAGTGACTTGCCCAGGGTCACACAGCTGGGAAGTGTCTGAGGCCAGATTTGAACCTAGAGGACCTCCCAGTCTCTAGGCCTGGCTCTCAGTCCACTGAGCTACCCAGCTGCCCCCTTTCCATAGCCTTTTCAAAAGACTGTTATTGACTTTTTAAATAGTGATTTGCAGTAATTTTCCATATGAATAGCCTGCAGGACTTCTCTTAATCTTCGTATTCCTATTCTACCGTGTATCTATGAGGAAATGGCTCTTGGTCTTAGATATTTGTGTTATTTAATCTCAATATTTTGGATAAACAGTGCCTGGCACATAGTAGGTACCTAATCAATATTTGTTCATGGATTAATTGGCTATCAGAGCCTTGCCAGAAATGTTTCAGGCAAAGATTTTTTTCCCCTCATTTGACAAATTATTTTCTTAGCCATATTGATTTTATTTGTGCACAACTTTTCAATTTCAGGTCATTCAAATTGTCTATTTTATCTTTCATGAGTGCCTCTTTTCTTATTTGGTTTAAGAATTCTCTTCTTAGCCATGATTATTAAGGATGCTGCCATCCCTTTTCCTCTTTTTTTTTTAAATGATAGAACATTTTACATTTATCAAATCACCATTTGGAACTTAACTATGGTAAATGGCATGAAATGCTGCTCAGAACTGTTTTTTGCTTTTATTCCCTTTCATTCCTTTTTTTTAAAAAGTCTTCCTTAGTTATTGGTTTTGTGAATATTCAAAAGAAAAAGTCCTCTGCACAAAAGTGCATCTTAGTTTCCATTTGTAATAGCAAGGAATTAAAAATGACGTGGATGTGGGTGTGGATGGGTGTGCCCAGCAATTGGAGAATAGCTTAGTAAATTCTGATTTATTGATGTAATAGAATGTTCCTACATCATAAAATAATACAAATATTAAAAAATGGAAAAAAGCTCTTTCACAAAGTAACACAGAGTTCAAAAAATAGTTAGAATAATGATATTGACTAGGACCCTATGAAAACATCAAGAACACTTTATAAGTACACAGCTAGAAAAGAGATATAAGAAGGGAAGATGGAACAAACATATTGGTATATTTTTTTAAACCCTTATCTTCTGTCTTAGAATCAATACTGTGTATTGGTTCCAAGGCAAAAGAACGATAATGGCTAGGCAATGGGGGTGAAGTGATTTGCCCAGAGTCACACAGCTAGGAAATATCTGAGGACAGATTTTAACCCAGGAATCCCTGTTTCTAGGCCTGGCTCTCAATTCACTGAACCACCTAGCTTTCCCCTTGGTATTCTTATTTGTTAAATTCAAGAATCATTTTTAAGTGCCTATTATGTGCCAAGTAGATGGACTTCTTCATTTTTGTTTCTTTTTATATTTGTTGGCTTTTTCTTGTTTCTAATATAAATTTTTTTTAGTGTTCTAGTCTATACTTCAACACTTCTAAGACCTCAACACTCATAGACCTCTCAAATTTTAAGAAAAGATAGTTTCACTTTTAGCAAAATGTTACACTAAAACAACTTTCAGGGATTTGAGAAACAGCTATAATTAGATCCAAATAGCCATTTTTAGTTTTTTACATGTTAAAATGTTAAAGTTTTTAACTCCTTTAAAGGAGTGTTAAAATGCTCAAAATCATTGTTCCATTTGAGGCTCAAGTGCCTTCAGTATAAGTAGTTAAAATTGAAGAGATTGCTAATATATGAATAAGAAAAATATAAATCCTTTACAGTATTATTTCTCTTTTCTGTTCTATTAGGTTTCTGTGATGGTGAGAATGATGGATTTGGGGAAGGTATGACTGGTTAATTGCCTTTTCATGCAACATCAGCTCAAAATAATGTATTGATCCTTATTTACCAATGCTAAGTAAAGCCCTCCCTCAGCCTGAGCCTCTTTACTGAGTCTTTTTTTATTTCCAATAAGCACTTAGAATTTTGTTTGTGGCTAAACATTCTACTGAAACTAGTTCTTATCAGAATTTTAAAATTCAAATTTGTAATTAGACTGCATGTGACTTGGGTTATCATTTGCACAGTGGTCCTCAGGCTTGCAAGTCCCTATTAATTTTAGTCATTGATATTCTTTCCATTGGTTTTATTCAAGGCTCTTCAGTCAGGCAATAAGCATTGATTAAGCATGTACTCTTTGCCGGGTACTATATTAAGCAGTGGGGTACAAAGGAAAATAAAAACCGCTTCTACCCCTCAAGGAGCGGCTAGTCTAAAGGGGAGACAGCCTGCAAAGAAGCAATGTACAAACAAAATCTAAGCAGGACTAGTCAGAGATAATATTAGAGGAAAGTCACCAACAGTGGGGGCAACTGCAAAAACACTTGTGACAGAGATGAGGTTTTTATCTGGGACTCAAAGGAAGCCAGAAGACAAAGATTCCAGGCATGGGGGAGAGCCAGTAAAAACAACCATGGAACGTCAAGGAGGCCAGTGTCACTGGGTCAGAGAGCACACAAGAGCAAGTCAAGAGGAAGAAGGCCAGAAAGATCAGAGTAGCCAGACTACAAAAGGCTTTGGATACCAAATGGAGGATTTTATACTTGATCCTGGAGGCGATAGAAGCTCTTGGAGTTCAATGAATAGGGAAGCAACAGGATCAGACCTTTGCTTTAGGAAAAAAATTGATTTGTCAGCTGAGCAGAAGACAGACTGGAGTGAAGAAAGACTAGAGACAGGGAGACCAACTTGCAACCCGTTTTGGAATTTCTGGTGTGAGACAATGATGAGGCTTATCTAGGGTGGTGGCAGGGTCAGGGGAAGGCTTGACCAACAAATTGGATGTGAGGAGTGTAGGGTGGGAAGTAGACAGTGAAGAGTTGAAGTTAAACATAGTTTGTGAGCTTGGGGACTGAGAGGATAGTGGTACCCTGAGCAGAAATTGGGAAGAGGCAAGGGTTTGAAAAGAAACAGAAGTTCAGTTTTAGATATATTGCATTTAAGATGTCTATGGGATATCTAGTTCAAGATAGCAAATAGGTGTTAGAATTAGGAGAGACTGGAAGTAGGATGAGAGGTTAGAGCTAAATAATTAGATTTGAGAATTATCAGCATCGAGGTGACAAATGAATCCATAGGAACTGATGGGATCACCAAGTGAAATTGTATAGAGGGAGAAGAGAAGAGGGGTCTAGGACAGAGCCCTGAAGGACACAGCTTGGATGAAGGTAAAGCAGAAAACAAAACAGAGTAATGGTTAGATAGGCAGGAGAGAATAGAACCACAGAAATGTTGAGAGAAGAGCCTGTCAAGGAGAACAGAGTGACAAGTGCTGCAGAGGGGCCAAGAAAGATTGAGAAAAGATCATTCTATTTGGCATTTAAGATATCATTGATAACTAGAGAGATGAGATGGAAAGCCAGATGGTAGAGTTCTGTCTTTTATGCCAGAATGCTTAGAATTTGTATGGACTTGTCTATTAATACATTCAAATCAGTGAATATTTATTGAACCTTGTTTAAATCATGCTAGATGTTGCCCTATCAAAGTTGACCCCAGTGTTCAGGGGCCTTTATTCATAATAAAAAATATGATTTGCACAAAATTAAAAACATTTAAATTTTTAAAAATTCACCACATAGTGATTTCATATCTATTATATGTAGGTACCCATAGCAAATTTTAAAACCTTGAGATCCAAGACTTTTAGAGTAGGAAGAAATTGACCCTAAAATGATAGTTTACTCCAGTATGCTTTAAAAGAAAGATATGTCATCTCATCATGTAGAGTTCACCAGATGAAATTTCATTTCATGTTTAGAATTCATCCCATTGAAGTAAGAATTGAATTTTCCCTTGAAGTCTGACTCCAGAGAGTTTAACCCAGCTATTTGTTTCATACTTTGGTGCTTGCTCACTGCCCCAGAGTGCCAGGTCCAGTCTGTGTAGGCAGTAGAACCATTAAAACAGCTTCTCTTCTGACCCAGCCAATGTTGTGTTTATGTTGTTTCAGCTATCCCTTTCCCTGGCCCTGTGAAAGAGGAAAATCTGCTCAATGTTCTTAAGCCACTGCCGAAACAACTGTGGGAAGCCAAGAAGGTTGGTAAACCCTAGTAAGCCAAGGAGAGTATGGGAGACTTGCTGGTCTGTCAGGGATGTTTCAAAGAGCCAAGCACAAGTCAGCAAGAAGGGGCCAGAGGACTTGTCGAGGGAAGGATGTAGGAGAGAACATCCAAGAGCTCTGAAATAAGAAAAAGGCCCTCTGATCTCAGACTGCCAGAGTATAGCCATCTCCTCAGGGGAGCCACAGATTATGAGTGATTCAGGTACTCTTGGTAGAGGCTCCCTGATCCTAGCCTAGCTAGTCGTCAATCTGGTACAAGATAAGGCTGACCTCAGGCAGGAAGACCTGGGTTCAAATCCCACCTTTGATACAGCCTGATCGTGTAATTATGGGAGGACATTTAGCTCTGTAGTGCCCCAGATTACTCTTCAGCCTGTGGGTTGTAGATCAATAACTCATTAGCATTTATGAAAAAAGTTGTTTCCTTGTAATTCTCCATGTTGATGATATCACAAGTCTGTTCAATTAAGTAAACATATCTAGAGATGTCACGATAATAATACTTTTGAAAGGAACCTGATTATCTGGAAAGGAACCTGATTATCTGGAGTCACAAATTCATCAGAAATTCTGGTTTAAAGATCAATTAAATGACCAGAGGGCACTGAACATATGGACAGATTGTTGGATTTCCATGAGTTTTTTTTTTTTTTTTTTTTTTTTTTTTTTTTTTTTTTCCATGAGTTTTTTATCTGTTCTGGTCTTCAAATAGATCTGCCTCTCTGATAAAAATGACCTGATTGATAACCTGCCTGCCTCCAAAGATGGTCTTGATTAGCCTTGACAAAAGCTTCACAACATTTGCCTTTCTTTCTTCTTTTAACACCATCAAGGAGACCAGTTTTGTTAACTCAAGAAGTAAATTTATAACCCTCTCTCCATTCCTTGGTTGTTCTAAAAATTGTAATTGCTTGCATTACCTGCATTCTTTTTGCTTTTCCCTCTCCTTTTTCCTTCCTTCTACTTTGTCTGCCTACTAATCTTTGACATTATAGTATTTTAGAAATAGTAATTGTAAAAACATTTTTATAATATGAGAATTATTTATAGAGCACTCTGCCCTTTGGAGGAAAACTACTCCAGAGTAAATCACCAAGTGTTTCCTAAGAGCTTCCATCACCATTTGCCAGATTAATCTATCCATTTTAGAGAATGCTGGTCTTTTAGATGGGAGAGCCACAAATCTTCCCACAGAATTATAGGTTTCAGGTAGGTGATGATGTACACATCACTGCTATCAGAGAAAATAATGTGCTTGTTTCTCCCTGACTTCTTGCAACACCAGCGGTAATCCCTGTCTTGGGGAAAGTGATTGGGGGACAGAAGATTTGCCCATTTGGAATATCTTGGAGATTTTGTGTAGATTTGTGTTTGATCTCGGTGTGGCTATTCTTTCCATTAATATAGATAGCAATTCATCCCTGCCCTCTCATCCTGTATAATTCTTGAATATGTTTTTTTTTTAAACTTCCAGAAAAGATCTCAATGATAACCTGGAAGCCTTCTTCTAGTAATTTTTTAACTATTTCATGAATACCACTGAAATACTTGTACTGCCCATCTATTATAATTCTTCACTCTCACTATATGACTGGTCCATCTTTTCACATGGTCATGAGGGTCTTTTATCCTACTTTTTTTCATATAAGTTAATAATTTACTGTTGTGATTGGATCCATGATCTCATTGATGTGAATATTGCCATCACGAATGTGGATCTTAACCTCTCATACCTTCTCATCCTATGTAGTCCTCGTCCTAATCTTCCCATAAGCAACCTCCCTGGGATCTAATTTACATGTGTGGCAGAAAGCAGAAGGGGCAACATCTTGAGTTTTTATTTCACCGTTTTGTGCTACCCTACCTAATCACTACCTAGTGGCCATTCTTTTGGCAATAAGTCTCTCATATAAAAAGTGAGTGCAGATACAAACTGTTCCTGAACTCACACTTAGTCTTCGTCTTGGCAGAACCTGCCAACACCTTTAATCTTCCTGCTTAACCTTAGAGAACTAAAGATCATCTCAGTGCCTCAATTAAGCATCAGAAGTGATTTTCTTTGTATTCACTATGTCTGATAAAAGATTTTCAGCAATGAAAATTTTTAATTACTTTTTTCAATAATTTAACCATTTACATCTAATACTGTTCAGCTGCTTATCCTTTCCCTTTCTTTGTCTATCCCATTTTCCTGACTTGTCTTCTCTGGAGCTATCCTTTCTTAGATACATCCCCTTTTTGTTCTGGTCTCCTTTTCCCTGGAAATCAGTTTGAAAAATACTCTTTGTTTAAACAAAAATTTGAGCTCTTTGAAGCATCATAATTCACCTGAAAAAAAATTTTAATGTGGTGAGGGTCCTTCTTCAAAGAAGGTTCAAAGAACCTTCTGGATGCTTCTCTATTTGAAACATTCAGATTCATTTGAAAACTCTGTACCTGTCTTGTGGAAACAAACTTATATGTACTAAAACACATTTGGGCTGAAAGATGCTGTTATCTAGCTCCAAGAATAAGTAAGAAGGCATATTTCCTATCGAACTTGATGTCATGGCATGTAATCCCAGTTTCCTGTGTCTCTCTCCTAGATTCAATCCCTTTCAGCTCGCCCTCGCTCCTGTGATGTGGGAGGTGTCAAGTAAGTAGCATCATGCCACTGTTCCTCTCTCAGGAATGATTCCTGAGCTGTTTTGCTTCAGAAGAAAATCTGAAGTGGGTAGAGGGCTTGACTTGGAACTTTGGGAAGTTTGGTGCCTCTGTTGTTCATTGTTCCCAGGGCTTTTGAATATAAATATATCTAGCTTGCTTTTTTGGAAAAGGGAAGAATCATAGATAACACATTTGAAAAGGCAACATAGAGTATTTGTGGGAAAATCAGACTTTTATTATTTATGTGTTTCTTCTCCTTGTGGAATGAAATTACTCTCTCATTTGTTACCAGTGACTTAAGTGACCAAATATCTTTGCTTTCCCCATAGTATTAGATGCTTGACCACCCATTTCTTAAGAGAGGTCTCTCTAGTTTTTTTCTGTAACACAGCAAGCTGCCAGTCTTTTTCCTTTATATCACTCATAATTCTGTACTTCTCAAAACTTGGTTATTTCTTTCTATTCCTTTTGGCATTTATTCCTTTAGAGTGTTTACTCACCATTTCTTTAGGTCTTACTCTTATCACCTCCAGTCCCATATTTCCTGCAAGATCCTTTTATTGAATAACAATCACATTCAGTTTATCTACAGCTTAGAGATTTCATCTTTCTCATCCTTCAAACTGACTTCCATATCTCATATCCTCATTTCTGTCACCAATAATACCAATTTTCTTAAGTCTTCAAGGCTCAAAAACTTGAAGTAATTTTTTTTTTAATGCAGAGTCAAAGAATCTCAGTATTAGACTAGACTTTAGAGGTCATCTAGTCCTGTTTGTCTTTGAACAAGAATCCCTTCTAAAATGTCTCTGACAGATGACAACCCACCTTTCTTCAAGGATCTTGGGAGGCACCCATTTTATTTTGGTGCTACCTTTCTTACCTTAGATCCATCAAGTCCTGTTTATGATTCCTTCGTTGCTTCTTTTGGTATCTGCCTCTCTTCATTCCCAAAAGACCATCCTGGACCTTATCCATTTTTACCAGGGCAATGTCACTGGATCAAAGAATATGTGATAGGAGTAAGGCGTAAGAAGACAGTAAGGTGTGGGAGAGGACTGTTATGAAGGTCTTTAAATGACAAACAGAAAAGTTTGTATTTGATCCTGAAGGCAATAGGGAGCCACTGGGTTGTGTTGAGCAGGGTGGGTGATGTGATCACCTATGCTTTAGTGACTAAGTGGAGGACGAATAGTAGCAGGAAGAGATTCGAGGCCAGCAAACTTACCAACAGACTATAGCAGTGATTGAGGTGGGAGGTGAGTGTCAGAATGGCGGCAGTGTCAGAGGGCATGTTTGGAGATGTTGCAGAGGTGAGATGGGCAGGTTTGGGCCACAGATTGGATGCGGAGTGAGAGATACTTGTAAGGAGGCCAGGCTGATTCCCAGGTTGTGAGCCTGAGGGGTTGGGAAGAGGGTTTAGGGAGAAAGATAATGAGTTCCACTTTGGACATATGAGTTGAAGATGTCTCCTGGACACCTACTTCAAGCTGTCTAAAAGGCAATTAAAGATGTAAGATTGGATGTCAGCAGAGTATTTGGGGCAGGAAATTTAAACTTGAGAATCATTATCAGAGAGAAGGTCTTAAAATCCCTGGGAGCTGATGAGCTCACCAAATAAAGTAATATAGAGGGAGAAGAAAAGAATACCCAGGACAGAACTCCATGGGACACCCATAGTTAGTGGTCCGGAGGAAGAATCAGCAAAGGAAGGAAAGAAAGAAGGAGCAGCCAGGCAGATATATGAGGAGAGAACTAGGAGAGAGCGAGGCCCTGAAAACCTAGAGAGAAGAGAGCATCAGTGAGGAGAGAGTGAGCAGCAAAGAGGTCAAAGAGAGGGTGGGACTAGAAAAGGCCACTGGATTTGGCAACTAAGTGACCATTAGTAATTTATTTATCATGCATTGCTTTTGTTTTATCCTTATCTTCTGTTTTAGAGTTGATACTAGGCATCTGGAGATACTAGATATAGTGCAGAAGAGAGCAGGGCTACGCAAGTGGGGGTTAAGTGACTTGCCCAGGGTCACACAGCTAGGAAGTATCTGTGTGAAGGAAATTTACTCTCCCCCTCTAGTGTCACAAATGTGACATCATCCCCTAGTGACTACGTGCATATCTCTCTCCCCCTTTCTCCCTTTGTCCTTCCCTCCCTCCTTCTCCCTTCCCCTCTCCTTTCTTCTCCTATCTATCTATAAATCATAATAAATTCATTAAACCTATGGCCAGATTCATATTTTAAAAGAAACATACCTGAGGTCAGATTTGAACCTAGGTGGGTTCTCCCAACTTCAGGCCTGGCTCTCTATCCATTGTGCAACTTAGCTGTCCCACTCATTACTTATTAATACAATCTGTTCTAGTCAGGCTACACTTATACCCTCTCCCCACTGCCATGTTTTTACTCAGACATTACCCTGGATAGAATGTCATACCTTTTCTTTTGTGGGAGGAAATTTACCTCAAATCCTGGCATTACCTGATTACTCGACATGATCTCTGGTCTATATCTCTAGCTCCCCTTTCTAGATTGCTATACTGCAGTGCTAAAATAATCAAACATATACATTTGAAACACTAGGAAATCATATTATAAACTCTGTGAGGGCTGGGACTGATCCTGGCATTTCTTTTGTGTAGCCAAATATAATGTTGACATTTTTAGTATAAATAATTAGTACTGAGATTTTGATAAGAAAGGAAGAGGGGAAGTATCTTAAGAAATTCCTCCCATGAAATGGTCCATCTTATGTTGCATCTGATGTATCCCAAAACTCCTGCAGGTCAGTACTCCCAGGATCTTGTAGGCACTGGCCAAAAGAGCATTTAAAGAGCTGACTTGTACAACACAGGTGTTTTCTTAAGAGAGAAGTATCTAATAGGAGCTATTGGGTAGGTGTCACATAGGGGAGGGTCCTTGCTCAATGACAACCAAAAAAACTATCAAAAGATAGGAATTCAGCACTTGAACTATCAGAGGACATTCTTATACAATTAACAATGCATTTCTGAAAGGCCTGATTGACCTTGAGTTGACATAAGGTTACCCTAATACTAATTTCCCAGAATGAAACACCCCATCCAGTAGTGGTAGAGCCATTTGCAGACTTTGAAGCACAGTTGAAGGCACAGAGACACAGTCCAGGCAGACCTAGATAGAGAGACAGTCGATTGAGACTAGAAGCAGCTTCAAGGGCAGTGGCACCTGCACACATAGAAGAGAGTCAGGGTTGTCTTGACGCTGTGAGCACCAGATCCTGAGAATCCTTGCCCAGAAGAGAAGCTGCGGTCACATAGCTTTGTGAGGACTTCACAGACTTTCTCCTGTGGTCCTGGAGGCCTCTCCATTGTTATTTTGAAAAAACTAACCGTTTCCATGAAGGTAGATTCATGAACACCCCAGTTAAAGCCTTGAATTATTTGCTCTCTGAAGAGAACTAGAAACAAATATGCCACATACAATGGAAATTGAATATCAGAAAACCTCATGGATGTCATGGCTTGAGTCAGCTTTATTACTACTCTATGTAATTTGGGCAAGTCATTTAGCTTTTCTAGGTTTCATTTTCTTCATCTGTAAAATGAAGAATTTAGAACAGATCAACTTTGTGAACTTTTGAAGACCTTTTGCTCTCCCCCCACTTTTTTTTTTATCATGAAATTGACAAAGATTTATAGACATAAATGCTTTCACACAGCATAAAAAAGAGCATATTGCATGTGTGTGTTCGTATATACACATACTACATATACACATATACCTGAAATATATAGGAATCTAAATGAAACAACAAATCTTGTGTGTATATATTTTTAAGTTTATAATAAATTTAACATAGTAGAACCAACAACAAAAAAGAAGAAAAATTCAGAGTTGGAAGGAATCTCAGTGTTCATCTAGTCCAGGGCAAATCTGAAAAAATTCCCTCTGTGACATATTGGGCAAGTGACCATTTAACCCTTAGCTTGAAGATCTCTAAGGAAAGGATTCCAGTACCTCCAAGGCAGCCATTTACTTTTGAAATTTTCTAGTTATTAGGATATTTTCCCCAATTTCAAGGCCTTGTAACCTCTACCCATTTCTCAGTAGTTTTTCCTTCTGGAGCTCAGAACAAATCTAATTCAAATGGCAGCTTTCAAATACTTGAAGATAATTATCATGTCCCACCAGTTTCTAGATTAAACATAGTAGGCCTTTTAGTCATATGGTATGAACTCAGCATTTTTCCACCTGAGGGTCCTCCTATGGGCTCTCTAACTATTTTCATAAAATATGGTGCCCAGGCTTCTAGTTCTAAATTCTCTCCTTACCTCCCTCCCCTCCCCATTTCCTGAGACAGTGAGCACTTTGATGTAGATTTTACATGGACAGCTGTAAAACATTTTTCTGTATTTTATGGAAGAGAGCGCATTCTGTATATTTGTAACATCTTAATATATGGTGTGAAGTATTGACCTGAATCTAATTTCTGTTGGACTGTTTTCCAGTTTTCTGAGCAGTTTTTGTTGAATAATGAGTTCTTACTCCAGTAGCTGGAGTCTGTGGACTTATTAAACATTAGGCTATGATTCATTTGTTTCTTTATGTTGTATACCTGACCTGTTCCACTGAATGATGTCTATTTTTAATCAGTATCAAATCATTTGGACTATTTTGTAGTATAGTTTGAGATTTGGTACTGCTAGCCCTTTCCTAAATGTTTTCACTATTTCCCCTCAGATTCTGAACCCTTTTTTCCTTCAGATGAATTCCTTTCTCAGGTAATCCTTTGATAGTTTAAATGGCATGGCACCGAATGAACAAAATAATTATAAATAGTGTCATTTTTATTATATTGGTTCTGCTTACCTGTGAGCAATTAATATTTCTCCAATTATTTAGGTCTATCTTTCCCTAAAAACTGTTTTGAAAGTATGTTTGTATAGTTCCTATGTGTATTTGGGAAGGTAGAGCTCTAAGTATTTTTTATATTTTTTATTATTTTAAGTAGAATTTCTCTTTCTTCCTGTTGGGTTATATTGGAAATATACAGAAATGCTAATGATTTACATGGATTTATTTTCAGAAGTCACATTTCTATCTTTCAAAAAGGATAGTAGTAGTCATTTTGTCAAATGCTTTTCTCAAATCTGGTTTAACTATAGTGACAGTATTATCCTATCTAGTAATTTTGTCCAAAAAAAGAAGACATTTATTAGACTGGCATAACCTCATCTTGATGAAACCGTGTGTATTTTTTGTGATCACCACTTTATTTTTTTTAGGCTCCTTTTCTTAGGCTCTTTAATAGTATGTTTTGAATTTTGCCATGAATTTTATTCAGAAATAAACTAGTCAAGTCTTGGGCTCTTTCCTAAGATCTACTGGTCTCTGAAATTGAGTGAGGAACAAGTGGGTTACTTCACTGTGACACCAAACATCCTTATACTCTTCTACTACTACCCCCAATTCCAAACAACCAAGTCATTTTTTTAAGCCCTTCTCTTTTGTCTTAGAGTTGATACTAAGTATTGGTTCTAAGATAGAACAACAGTAAGGACTGGGCAATTGGAGTTAAATGATTTGCCCAGGATTACACAGCTAGAAAGTACCAAGGATTTTTAACTTGAGGCCTAAGAACTTATTTTTTAAAGTATTTTTAGTAATTTAATTTCAGTATCATTGGCTTCCTTTATAATCTTATGTATTTTATTTTATGAATCTTTTAAAAACTTTCTCAAAAGTGCTTACTATGTGACTGACACATAAGAAATGCCTAATGGTGACTTGAAGATGAGATTATGGGTTTCACCAGACTGCCTTGACTCCAGAATTATTAGGAATCACTGAGCTGAATCAGATGAAATGTGGAGTCAGTTGTTAATTTAGTATATTGCCAAGGGTCAGGCAGGGGTTCTTTAACTCATTATTAATAGGTGGTAAGGGGATCCCAGGCCTTGTATTAAAATACAGGCACCAGATTGGGGGAAGAATTATTAAAAGTTGCCTTACATTTTTAACCTAGAAGTCTCTTGTGAAAGCATTCTAGCATATTTGAATGGAGTTTATTTAGTCTGTGACTGACTTTCCTAGCTCTGCTGCCTTCTCATCTTGGAACTGTAGGGTCTATTCTTTGTGGATGTCTTACTGCCTGACAGTGTAATTCAGCAAATCATATGGGCCAAGTACTCCTGATATCAGGAGAACATAGTAGCATCTCTTTGGGGGGTTTTGAGAGTTTGCCTAAAAAAGCCTTCACAGTGATAGCTTTTGGGAAAGTATAAAAATGTCATATATAAATATTGTGTAAATATAAAAAACTCCTTGTTAAGAACTATAAAGCTACATTAATGAAACTATGTTGCTATTTGATTTTGTATATGTGATTTCCTAACCTATTACTTTTGAAAATAATGTCTTCTTCTAGTGCCTTTCCACATAATGGTCAAGATGCAGGACTTTCACCTTTTCTGGGGAACCTCAACACTGGAGGGTCACTACCAGACTTAACCAGCCTTCATTCCTCATCCCCTCTACCTACATCTTTGGACCCTGATGGCCACTGGTTTGGCAGCATGAGTGTTGGCAATAGTATGGGAAATCTCCCAGCTGCTATGACTCATCTGGGGCTCAGAAGCTCTTCAGGTAATTGGTTTCCATTAGGCCTGAGAACTGTAGAAATATAATTTTGTGGTTAAGCAAAAGTACAAAGCAGGACTGCAAGGCCTATTCACAGACAACTATGCAGATTGTTAACAGCAATAATGATATCAACTTGTCTTCTCATAGTGTTTTACAATGTGAATACAAAGCACTTTGTAATGTCATTGAATGAGAGTAACAGAAAAGGTAATGGAGCTTTAGTCTCAGTTTTGTGCATCTATTCTCCTATCCCATGATGGCCCTTATTTTTTGGACCCTGGGGATAACTTAAGTGTCATTCACTTATCTGAAGCTAGGAGGGGCACGGTTTCTTATGTTTGACAGATGCCCTGATTGGAGTGAGATGAAAAAAATCATTAAAAACTCATAGCTTTTTTTAAAATTAGATTTTCAGCGTTATTCAGGGATAACCTCAGATAAATAAAAAAAATTATTTCATATTTTGGACATTTTATGGTGGCACTTGGTTTATTTTACACTTTGGTTTGTATGTAGTGTAGGAAAATATATGTAAGGTAATGGGGTCACCAGGGATATTACAATAAACTAAGTGGTTTGTGGGAACACACTCTAGGATTTATGAGAGACTGGACCAGGGTGGAGAGACCAGAGTTTACTGGATTTCCACAGGAATGGCAGTTGATCTTAACTGTCACCCAGCTTCCACTAGACCAGAGTATAGTAATAGGCTAACAAGGTAAAACGGACTTAACAGCTTTAATTATGTTAGACTAAAAGGTGGGAAAGGATTTCTATACTTAAAATCTAAGGGATAAAACCACAGGGCAATGGGAGGAGTTATTCTACTCTAACTTAGTGATCTAAATTAACAGGGCCCAAGGAGCTGTAAATGGAGTCTCTGGGTGTCTGCCTCAAACCTGGAACCTGCCAGGCTTGAGTACAGCTAGGACTTTTGTGGCTTTGGGATTCTCACTGCAATCCACTGATGATCTCTGGATGCCAGGAGCTAAAGTTGTCTCAGGAACCAAGTAGTAAGGGTTTTGCTTGAAGCACTATACTCCAGTACTCAAACTTCACCTCTTCTCTTGGCTCTGTAGATCTTGTCCTTTTCTTAGATGCCACACCACACAGGATCCCAGGGGAAATCAGGAAGCAGGGTATCCTTTGCTCTGAGGTCTCCCAGGCTGGCAACAGTTTTGCCCACCACTAATGGAGTCCACACTCAGGGCACAGACACACTTCCTCCTCCTTCATTCCAACCTGGAATTCCCAGCTCCAGCTCCTTCCTGCTAGGTACATCCTAATCAATACATAATCAATACCTAATCTAATCTTCCTCCCAACAGTAGTAATGAAAATAGATGCAGTCATAATTTATATTGGGGCAGCTGGTGGCATAGTGGATAGAATGCCAGGCCTGAAGGCAGGAAGACTCATCTTCCTGAATTCAAATCTTTCCTCAGACACTTACTACCTGTGCAAGTCACCTAACCCTGTTTGTCTCAGTTCTTCATCTGTAAAATGAGCTGGAGATGGAAATGGTGAACCACTACAGTATCTCTTGTCAAAAAAACCCCTAGTGGGGTCATGAAGAGTTGAATACGACTGAAAAACAACTCAATGACAACAAAAAGAGTAATTCATATTGAATAGAAATCTATCATAATTCAGAAATGTTTTGGTGCATTTGAAAGTGTGTTAATATCATTAATGATGGTATTAGTAAAATAAAACCCATTTTAATGTGGTCTGTTAGTACACATATTTGAATAAATTGCAGGTTGAGTTCTATCTGCCCAAATCAAAGCAGACCTCTGAGACAGTTCTTGAGTCCTTAATTAATGTAAATAATCAGGCCTGCTACATTTGCAGTGTTGTTAGTAAGAGTTAGTCATTATTCTGAGGGGTTATAGTACCCTCTCTATAGTATCCTTTCTTTTTTGATCAAAGGTGGAAGATAGGTTATAATTCTAAAACAATGAGGGGCAGCTGGGTAGCTCAGTGGAGTGAGAGTCAGGCCTAGAGACAGGAGGTCCTAGGTTCAAACCCGGCCTCAGCCACTTCCCAGCTGTGTGACCCTGGGCAAGTCACTTGACCCCCATTGCCCACCCTTACCAATCTTCCACTTATGAGACAATACACCGAAGTACAAGGGTTAAAAAAAAAAAAACCAATGAGACTAGATTTTTCCACC
Source organism: Gracilinanus agilis (assembly GCF_016433145.1). Taxonomy (NCBI): domain Eukaryota; kingdom Metazoa; phylum Chordata; class Mammalia; order Didelphimorphia; family Didelphidae; genus Gracilinanus; species Gracilinanus agilis. Next base: position 684,573,396 of record NC_058131.1, read on the forward strand.
AAACATAACCAAGTCTTTCATAAATGTTGATATCTAGTGTTATCCAAACTATTTTTGATCTTTTCTATCTGCCTTCGGCACTCATGGCCCATTCTTTTGAAAATATTCATAAATCTTGCAGAATAACCCTGTTCCAATCAGGTGGGCAGTCAAGAAGGGCAATGCTACTTTAGTCAAACACCATTTTACAGAACATGTCCTATAAACCCAAACACTGTCATGGTAAAAACTCCAATGATTGGGTACTTGTAGTAACTAGTATCTTTGGTATCATACCAAATTTCTCAGTCGCTCCAGAATTTCTTCATAATATCTTCAGTTGATTATTTGACCACTGGATATGAACTCTATATGAATAGTGCCACTAATGTCAAAGAAAGAGAATGTTGCCCCTTATTATTTCAGACATAACATATCTTTTTGATGTCTCAGGGTTTGGGGAGTTTTCTTGAAGATGCAGACTCTGGCAATCTTTTCCTTGTCATACTTGAAATATTGTTTCATCATCAGTTACCATCTACCTCAAAAACACATGTTTTTAGCTCTCTGAAAGAAAAATGTCCCATTTGTTTTCATGATGGAAAAGTACATGACAAACATAGTTATCAACAAAACTTTTCTCATGTTTCAATGCTCCCCACCTAGAATGGGGCTTCATCTGCAGTCATTTTTCTTTTGTTCATCTGTTTGAACAACAAATACAATTTTCCAGTTTTCCAACATTTTCTTTATCTCAGTGACATCTTGGATAAATGTTTCACAGCTCTTCTCTTCATGTACCTGAGATTTTGTGCTACTCAAAAATTTTTTCACAAGAAATTACCTTTAAGACCTTCTAATGGGTCAATGGGTCCCCCACATATTTTTTAAACCAAAAAGTAGTTCCTATTTCTTTGCTCTAAATAACATTCATTTTCTGCCCCTTCACAGAGCAATCCAACCTTTTCTTCATTATTGTTAACACAAAACTGGTTGACCAACCTTCAAAGTATTGCAGCTATTAAGATATTTTACAATACATCTCAGAGTCACCCTTCCTATTTCTACAAATCTTGCAAGAAAATTAGTTTTATTACTTCATAGCACCTTCTGATTTTTCAGATAAGGAAATAGTTTTCCCATACTCACCTATTTTGAGATTCACTGACTACCTTTAAAGAACAAAACCAATCCCTCCACCCGAACCCTTCCTTTTACTTACATTGGCACAGAGTGTGAGTAATATTCCCCTCACTCCCAAAACAAAGAGACAGCCCTAGGAAGGAGGGGACTCATTATTCTTTCCTTTCATTTCCTGCTATCAGTCATCTATCTCTAGGTGGATTTTAGTGTCATCAAATGTGATCATTTAAAAATCTTTATTCTAGGTAGATGTTGTAGAGCCCAGAAAAATATTCAGAAAAAGTCTTGAAATATACCTCTCTCCATTTCCTGGAGTGCTGGAGGCCTGTGGATGTAGCATGTCAAATACACTATTAGGTTGGCTGTATGAGTTTTTATAACAAGGGAAGCTCACTGGTTTTGGAGAGGTGAGAATAAGGAATATATAGAGATGATTGTGGTGTAAAAAACAAAAGGTATCAGTAAAACTTCAGCAAAAAACAAACAAACAAAAAAAAACTACTCATGCTCCTGGATCAGAGAAGCATGCTCAGATTCCCAAATTTATCTGAGGTTTGGAACTCCAAGTGATATGGAACAGTTCTCCAGAATTAGTTTTTTTTTTATTTTTTTAGTTTCTTAACTCCAGAAATAGCTATTTATCTGGAGACCTGAGCCTTCCATTTAGGGACCTGAAATGGAAATTTGTCTTTTAGATGGCTACAGTATTCTTTTGGGAAATTTTTATGTCATTCCTGGCTTTAAGAGATCACCTATTTAGTCTAGTGAAATCTTTTCCCTTATCAGAGGCCTATATTTTATCAAATGCATTTCAGAGTGGGAAAAGTGATCAAGAATCTAAGAGTCCTACGGACAGCATGGAAGTATGGTTTTTTTGTTTGTTTGTTTTTGTTTTTAAAATCCTTACCTTCCATCTTGGAATCAATACTGTGTATTGGCTCTAAAGCAGAAGAATGGTAAGGGTGTGCAATGGGGGTCAAGTGACTTGCCCAGGGTCACACAGCTAGGAAATGTCTGAGACCAGATTTGAACCTAGGACCTCCCGTCTCTAGGTCTGGCTCTCAATCCACTGAGCCATCCAGCTGCCCCCGGAAGTATGTTTTGCATGATAACATATGTATAACCCAGATCAAATTGCTTACCATCTCTGGGATGGGGGAGGAGGGAGACAATTTAGATTTTATAATTTCAGAAAACATATGTGGAAAGTTATACATAATTAGGAAAACAAAATGTCTTTAAAAAAAGAATATAAGACTTTTAAAATTGTATTAAATATGGTTGGGTGGGGACTCAAATTTTTCTCAATATTTGGAAACTAAGATTCAAAGAAGACTGAAATAATGAGAATAATTGTAAATTTGTTGTCTTCTCTTAGGTCTTCAAAGTTCTCGGAGTAACCCCTCCATCCAAGCCACACTGAATAAGACAGCACTTTCTTCCTCCTTAAATATCTGCCCACAGACTTCTGTTCACAGTGCCTCTGCTCTTCAGCCATCACTCCGTCTGTTTTCACTTAGCAACCCTTCTCTTTCTACCACAAGCTTGAGTGGCCCAGCTCGGCGGAGGCAGCCTCCAGTGAGTCCTCTTACACTCTCCCCAGGCCCTGAGACACCCCGAGTTTTCAGCAGACAGTTTTCCTCAACCAGCCCGCTAAACCAGCTCCCTGCCTCCCAGGTAAGGCCTCCATCTGAACAGGAGCCCTACTTTGTAGGCTCAGCCTGGGGGAAATGATCTATCACTCACTTGTTACATGACCTTGGGCAAGTCACACTGGGTCACAGTTTTCTTATCCATTAAATATGAGAACTTAATCCAGATCTCTATGAATCTTTCTTCTTGGATTATAATTTTTTTTAAACCCTTACCTTCTGTCTTGGAGCCAATACTATGTATTGGCCTGAGCTACCAGGCTGCCCCCTCCTTGGATTATTTTAAACAGGCTCACTGCACCAAAGATTGCTGGGTAGAAGTCTCCAAATGTAGCTAGTATTCCATAATACATAAAAATAGAATGGGCAATGATGTAGACAAGCCAGGGGCATTTGTCTTTGCTTTTGGACTATATTATGTGACAGCAAAGTTATTTTCCCAACTGTATTTTGCTTTGGCTGATAGCACACATTCCCAAAAGGAATAATAAATCTATTTAAAATTTCTTTACAGGGAATGCCAGAGGGGGCATCAAATATGTCTGATACTCATTAAATCAGATTATATTTATTTTCCTAATCATCTTTCTTTATATACTTTAAATTGAATGGTGTGGCATAATGGAAAGATCACTGGACCAAAAATAAGCAGTTCTGTGTTCTACCTGCAGCCTTACTATGAGTAATTTACTGTGTGACCCTGGGTAGGTCACAGATCACTAAGTTGCTGTATGAAATACATAAGCTGTATGAAAATTTATGAAACCCTTTAAGAATTGAAGCTGCCAGAAATGGGCTAGAAGAAATCCAGAGAAAAGGACTAGAACTCTTGATCCCATCCAAAAGCCATGGACACAATAGAAAAATAGGCTGGCTCATTGACTTTAATTACTTGAAACTAGTATTGTTCTGAACACTTTCCAGTGGTCATAGCTTTTTAACTGCTCCATGCCAGGGAATCACAGTTGGATTTTATTAGATCACTAGATGAGAATCTGGAAACAAGCTAGCCTTCGTCCCAGTTCAAACATACACTAGCCACGTTGACCTTGTGCAAGTCTCCTCACCTAGAGAATGGAGATAATCAGGCAGCCCTGCCTCTCAGACAGCCAGTTATGAGGATTACCTGCAATAAGATGGTTACAAAAAGATTTTGTGATCCTAATTGTATTACAAATGTAAGGTGGTGGTAGAGGAAGTAAAAACTGCTGCTGTTATTTACTAACCCCACGAGGAGGCTCTCAAGCGCTTTAATAGACTGAGCTGTTTAAAAGCGTGTGCTTGCTCGGGTCTCTATGCCATTGTGTATGTGTGTGTGTTTAAAATGTTTCATTCCCCCGACACCCCCCAGGCTGTTTTTGTAGGATACAAAAAAAACAAAGTCCTTACCTTCCAGAGACATCCTAGAGCAAAGGTTTTTTATGCCAGGAAATTCAGGGTTTATTGTATATGGTGCTAAGCACTGGAGAATGCACAGAAAGGCTCTCAAGGAGTTCATAGTCTAATATATAATATAATTAACCTTCTTTGGGTCGTGAGCCCCTTTGGCATTTGATGAATGGTTTGTGGACCTCAGAATACTGTTCTTAGTTGTATAAAATAAAATACATAGAATTATGAAAACCATTTATATTGAAATAGTTATTTGTATTTATTTTTAAATATCATTGACCCCAGGTTAAAAGTATTTATTCTAGACCAAATTAGATTAGATGAACAAGGATTATTCTATCACTATAGGTTTTTTTGAACCTATATCTTTGGTCTTAGACTCAATACTAAATATCAGTTCCAAGGCAAGAGAGTAGTAAGAGCTAGGCAGTTGGAGTTAAGTAACTTGCTAGGAGGTGACTGAGGCCAGATTTGAACCTGGATCTAGAGATTATCCACTGAGCCACCTAACTGCCTTTCATTTGTAGTTTTTAATTTTTAGTGGTTTTGGTTTTTTAAAGCCCTTTTCAAAGTTTCGGGTCAGTGAAAATTGACACTGAATGGCAAAAAGGCTTTTGTGAGGAAATGAAATCAGAGAGAGATTTTAAAGGAAGGGAAATCAGCTATTTAAAGTATAGATGACTGAAAAAAAGAAAGCTTTAGAGTTGAATGAAAAGGGCAGCAAACCTACTTCTCCCTACTGTTTTCTTAGTTGTAGGAATGTAAAAGTTAGTTTGATTTCTATTTTTGTTTGGTTTCCAGGTGGCTCCCTCTGATCGAGGTCCCCTTACTTTCCTTCCCCCAGAAGCTCAAACCCCACTCCCACCACCTTACCCCATGCCCCAGGAATTCCCTGAGCCCCTGCTACAGCAAGCCAGAGCTCAAGAACAAGCCCATGTCCAGCAGCCCCAGCTTTCTTCACCACCACCACCTTCAGATTTTGAGCTCCTCTCTCCCCACGTAAGTAGTAGAAGCTATCCCTGGAAAGGGAAGGAATACAAAGTGATCTTTATTTCATACTGAAGCCAAATCTAACTCTTTTCCTCTTATTTCTGAAGAGCTCTTCTTTGACCAGCTTTTTCCCAGATATGTGCTTTGAACAGCAGGCCATAAGGCAAGGGCCAGCTTTTTCTCAACAGGTAGGCAAACCTCGGGGTTCCAGTGTTTTATGCCCTTTTCTCCTACCCTCCCTTAGATGTGACCTCTATTTTCTAGATTTGCCTGCAGAACCCCCTAGTGGTGACAAAGTCTTTTTTATCAGGTCTCCTGTGGTTTGAATGCTTTCTATCTCCATATACAGTCTGGGCTCCGCAGGAAAGCTATATTCTTGGGGTGATTAGAGTCTCATCCAGGGATGGCCTCTAGAGCACAGGAGACAGTTAGCAAGGTGCTGGGCCATTGCAGCACTCACTGAGAAAGCCCTGAGGAGGAAAGAGGAGCCAGAAGGCAGGGGCTGGATCTTGAGATGACACAGGGCTTGTGGACCTTTCTGGAAAGACATCATGCTTGGCGCACAGACTAAGTGTTTAATAAACATACATTGATCTATTTTCTAAAAACTTTCAGAAAATGAATTTGTAGAAGCTTCTTCATCATTTCCACCCAGTTCTTAGAAAGGCTTTATTTTAAATAGTGTGGCTACTTAAGGTGCTTTACTTATGTAAAGAAATGTAAACCCAAAGCCAAGGATGTGGCTGAGGCAAGGAAACCAGGCGGTAGTTTGGTCTTCTTGTCGGTGATGACGCAAACACAGCAGAGCAGCCTGAGAGTCTCTTGCTTTGCCCTAGAGACAGGGAAGGATTGCTAAGGAGGAGGAGCTCAGAAATAGGACAGGCTGCCCCATGCCTGGATGTTCCTCTGGCTCAGACTGTCCTGTTTCTCTAGATTCTCCCTGGTAAAAAGAATTGCCAACATGGAGATGTGCAGCTGAATGAGCTTAAAAGCGTTTGAGGTTCTTCGGTGAGCCGAACCGGTCCCTTAAGCTCTGAGCTCACTTGCTTCATCTGCAGAGATGTTGCCTTTTAGCTTTCTGCCAGAGGTTCTGGGCCGGCGGAGGTCACTAGTGAGATAGGAAGAGACTCGCTCTGGGCACCTGAGGAGATCTGAAAACCTAAGCAGAGCACTAGGCCATTGGGGGTCCTCCGCAGAAATCACAGTTCAGGAAACCCATTTGCCCACTGACCGTAAGCAGAAATCATTCTGCAGAAGTTGACCTGGAATCTCTGTTATTTCCCAGGCGGCCACGATGGAGCAGGCTCAGAGGGGGCTGCAGAATTCCATTCCGCTGCGGCCAAATGTCCTGTATTCCAGCTGTGGGAGTTTCCCAAATACCGTCCTGAATGGTAAGCACTGCCGGCCTCTCCTTGGGATTCTCCGGGTCTCCTGGTGTCTGCATGGTGGGTTCACCCCATTCTCAGACACAGGAGATCATGTGAAAAAGCTGGGGTAGGGGATGAGAGAAGCCAAAGATGACATCTGTTTTGATGTGTGCATACACACCTGCGTGTGTACACACACGCACACACGAGTTTTAAGTGAGAGCAGCTCATCATGTACATCATGCAGTGGGAAAAGAGGATTTACAGCGTTCAAATCCTCCTGGATAAGCCAGACAGTCCCACAACCTCTGGACCTCCCTCAGTTTATTGATCTGTAAAATGAACACCTTGGACCGGAGGATTCCTGTGACTTTCTAGGTCCAAAGCCTCCGGGCTCATGATCTTAGGCAGACAGAACATGTGTAAGACTGAAGAGAAATCAGACCTTTTTAGCTGCAGTCACAGGTCAAGGAGTGACCCAGGAGTGCAATGGCTGACAGAGCTGACCGGAGCCCAGCCTGGGGAAAGGAGCCTTCTTTCAAGTCCTTTTGTTTAGTGGTTTTAAAAGGGAAGTATAGAATTGTGTCTCTTCCCAATGCACTTTTCTCTCGTTTCTCTCCACCTCACAGAAGACACAAATACCAATCTGTTCAAGGACCTCAGCAGCGCGCTGGCAGGCCTGCCCGAGTCCAACTTCAGTCCAGACGGCCTTTTTCCTTTGGATGATGAACTCCAGATTGAACCCCTGAGCTTGGACGGACTCAACATGCTGAGGGACCCCAGCGTGGGCTTGCCCGACCCCTCAGTGGAGGAGACCTTTCGCTCTGACCGCCTGTGAGCAGGAAGCTGGGCTAGAGCCGCAGATGGGGCTGAAGCAGCGCCTCGCAAGTGGGTCCGCCAGGCCTGGAGCCGCCCGATCCTCCTTTCAGAGGCCGGCACAGCCCGGTGCACGCAACGGAGCCGTCCTGCCGGGGCTGAGGCCGAAGAAGCAAGGCCCTGAGTGTGGGAGCAGCTGCCTGCCCGCGGCCTCCGGAAGAGCCGGGAGCCCTGAGCAGGGCCTCGGGGTCGGGTGTGCTTCAGAGCTCTCGGTGAAGTGACCGCATGGGCTACGTCTGGGGCGCCGGCCGGGCAGCGAGTTCTCAGCTAGCTGGAGCTCTAAGAGCCAATCCAGGCGGTGTCTGGTGATGAGGTGGCAGCCCAGCGCCCAGCATTGCTGTTGGAGGCCCCCTAATTCTAAAGCAAGACTGCGAGCTCCGGCCGGGTCTTGAACTGGGCCAACTGAACCTTCGTTTGGCCTTTCCGTGTCTGTCCCCCCCCCCCCCCCCGCGCTGCTCCTGCACGTATTGTTCACGTGGCCTAAGAAGGAAAGGCTCGTCCTACACCGAGAAAATGTCCCCCGACAGCCAGACAGGCCTTGCGTGCGGCGCGTCTGCCCGACGGTAAACCGAACGCAAAGCCTCCTCCAGTGCGTCGCATTCCATCTGGCGGCAGGTCTCCCTGGGCACAGCTCCCTCCATTTCCCTCGCCTGCCCCTTCCGTGCTACGGGCAGCCCTTCCATGACCCCCAGAGACCTGTCCAGGCTTGCTTCCTGCCCGCTCTTGACTGGCCTTCCTTTTCGTCCCTGAGCGGACAAACTGCTGCTTGAGTCCCGTTCTCTTTGGGGCCACATTCCGCAAAGCCAGGGGAGGTCCAGCTTCCGGAGAGCCTCTAGAATGGCCGCGTTCCACCCCGGGGCTGGCCTCAGGGAGAGAGAATCCGGCCACGGAGAGACGCTGGGGAGGGGGGGTAGGCCTGGGTAGAGCGCTCAGAATCCCGAGATTATCATGAAAACCACTATCAGCCCCCACGCAGCGCTCGGGGGTTTCTCCCCCTGGGAAAGCGCCCAAGTAGGCTTTGATGGGCCCCCACTGCAGGAGAGGGCGGAGACACGAGTGTGGGCGGAGCTGGGAAGCCTGCCTGGGGCCGGGGCGGAGGGAGGGAGGACTACCTGCACCTCTGTCGCATTGCCCAGGCCTAGCAGTGCTCAGCGCTTCCCAAACAGCCGCACTTCTAGGCTTTATGGAACTGGCCTCGCTGCACGTGCTCACGAAGGACCCCGGCTGCCTTTTGTCCAGAGAAGATTTTTATCCCAACATCTCGGCCTGGCTCCGCCCTCTGGGGAGGAGTCTTGGTGGAGCCTTCTTAGGGTATCCGAAGCGAGAGTCTCCCAGAGTGGGGATCCTCCGGCCCTCCGTCTTAACCCGCCCTTCTGCCCCTGGGACGGCCCGAAGAGAAGCCCTCCAAAGCAGTGGCAGGGACTAAGGGCTGGGCGGGCCCACGGGAGGGTCCCCAGCAAATCTGGGTTCTCCAGGTCTGAGCATGGCCGTGTGCCTGCCTTGGGACTTAACTACCCCACCAGGGAGCCTGCGAATAGCCTCGGGGCGATCCTACCCTGCAGGGGGAAAAGAAATCTGCCGGTGGTCCGGTCACCCCCCCTCGCCCACACACGTGCACACGCACGTGGCCGCCTCGCCAGTCCCCCACCCCCCCAGCCCTGCCGGGACATCGGCGCAGGGATTCCTGAGCCTGGGCGGAGGGGCACCAGTCCAGCTTCGACCTGCTACGGAGGACCTGCTACGGAGGACCTGCTACGGAGGACCTGCTACGGAGGACCTGCTACGGAAGCCCTGCTACGGAAGCCCTGCTACGGCAGCCCCTGCTACGGCAGCCAGCGCGGGCTGGCTTCACGGGAGGCTTCACTTGTTAGCCTTAAGTCGGGTGGAAAGAAACCGCCCACTTTGTTATTGTCACTCACCAGCTGTCGCGTAGTACTAAAACAGCTTCTCCGTCCCTCTCGGCTCCTCTCTCTGACTTTGTGGCCTTCCAGATGCCCGCCAGTAAAAGAGGACTTTGGGGTGAATTCGGGATTAAACGTACACCCCCCCCCCCCCCCCCCGTGTCTGTTCTTTCCCTAAACCTCCTGTTAGCTGAAGCACATCCGAGTCCCTAAAGGCTGGCTGGGCCTCAAGGTCTGAGCGCAGCCTGGACATTTCCGGAAGGGACGGGCCCTCCTCCTCACCGGACTTTTCTTTTGGTTATCTTCTGTGCCCCCCTTCGAGGATGTTTTTTAAAAATTAGAATTTGTATAAAGTCATTTCCAAGTTTTATAATGCATCGTTTTACATCTTTCATAATGAAAAGCAGCACAATAAAGGTCGTACCTGCCTTTGGTGGTGTGTTTTTTTCCCAGCCCAGGTGAGGCCCCGGGGCAGAGCTGGGATCTCCAGTGGGGCCTGTTTCCGGACCACCGGATTGACTTGGCCTTCTGCGCGGAAGCCTGCCCTTCCCTATTCTGAACCCCGCCATTGGCCTCGGTCTCTCTGTCTCTCTCCTGAATTTTAGTCTATTACAGATCGACACTTTTGGGGGGGAGTTTCCCCTCCACAAACGCAGATTTCAGTCTCCCTCGAATTCTTGGTATGTGCTTTTTGAAATGTTATTTGATGAGGGGCGACTAGGCGGCTCCTGGCTAGAGCCACACCTTGAGACTAGAGGTCTTGGGTTCCAATCGGCTGTTATTCTTACAAGTTTCTGGGCCAAAAATGTTCATTATCTAATGGCCAGTGTGGAACTTTGCCTATAACTAGTGTGAGATTTAAATGAATATCAATCACTCCAAGGATTATTTTTATAAAGTTTATTAACAATCACTTGAAGTAAAAGAAATTTTAAAAAAAGTTCAAAGCCTAATAATATAACTAAAGGAAGACCCCGAGTGTAAATTCTGCTGGCTCTCAGCCAACTTCAGTCGCGTAGAGGGAAAGGAGAGGGGCGGGGTCACCCCAAAACGTTATCCTCCGAACGGGGTGCTGGGTAAGAGCATCCTGGGGAGCAAATTACACACACACACACACACACAGAGCCGGGCCTGGGCCCCATAGAACCGCCCCCCTTCCGGTCCGGGTCCCAGCCGCGGGCGCTCTCCCAGGTGTGGTGCCTGCTGGGTCCCCGAAGAGGACCCCTTCTCCGGCTCGTTCCAAACTGTGCCGCGCCTGGAAAGAACTGATCGTAGCTCTCTCCGGGGGTCTCTGTTGGCAACGGCCCGAAATGCAGGGAAAGCACAGAAAAGAGGTCTGCTCGTTGGGCCAGGGACTGGCACGAAAAGAAGCCGCGCTGCCCTCGGGAAGCGAGACCGCCGGAAGAGGCCATCCGCACGTTAGGGAGAAAGGAAATGGAGCTCTCCGGGGAGTGGTCGGCCCCGGCGCCTTCTTTCCCCCAAGAGAGAAGGTCCGTTTACAGAGAGAGCCGAGGCGTCCGTCCGGCTTTAGTGTGTCCTGGGGGGGGGGGGGGGAAGGGGGGCTTTGGAGCCGCCACTTCGGAGCCTGAGATTTCTTTAGCTCCTGGGAAGGAGAGCCATCTCGGGCCGAGGCCTCTTTGCCCTCCGTGAGCAGGGAGCATTTCACTGCATTTACGTGACCCAGCGCAGGAGCTTTCCCCTTGGGGGGTAAATGGCGCGGGGGCTGCCGGCTGCCCGCGTCCGGCTATGTTTGGGAACGACGCTGGCTTTAGAGTTTGGGGGAACCAGAGCGCCAGATCCGGCAATAAGCTAACTGTACAGCCCTAGACAAGCCGCCTCACTTCCCTAACCCTGTTTCCTCATCTGTAAAGGGGGGCTGCCTGTCCTTCAGCATAGTTGTGAAGAAAGCACGTAGGTAATATGAGGGGCTTTAGAAATGAGAAAAAGGCCCTAAATGCCAAAAATTCAACTGTGGGCATTGCACTTCCGACTTTAGAATTCTGACCACCCCAAAGACCAGCCACGACTCCAAAGAACTTAGGATAAAGCATGCTCCCCACATCCAGAGAGAGAATGAGGGACTCCATCCAGAGGGAAGCGGCACCACGGACTGGAATCAGGAAGCCCTCCCCCTCCACCACCCCCCCCAACCCCCGTTCAAATCCAGCCTCAGACGCTTCCTCAGTTTCTTCAGCTGTAAAATGAGGATTATTATAGCACTTCCCTCCCAGGGTGGTTGTGAGATCCGTTGAGGTAATCATGGTCAAGTGCTCAGCACAGAGCCTGGCACCTAGGCAAGGCTACTTAAATGGAGCTGCCATTTGGACCTGGCTAAAGTTGGAATCTTTCTCCCGGAGAGGAGGAGGGAAAGACTTGGGGACCGCAAATCAAATTTTAAAATTAAACAAAAAACGAGACTTTTAAAAGATTTTCACCTTTTCAATTTTAGTTTACAATCGCCTTCTGGTTGGTTTCTCTGCCTCGGGTCTCTCCCCGCTCTAGCCCCTTCTCTCCTTAGTTAACAAACTGCTCTCCTGACTGTGTGACCCCCTTTCAGCAACCACCAGCGGCGCTCTCTCTGCAGGTTCTGATCCACTGTCATGTCCTTGTTTTTGGACACTTCCTAGCTGTGTGACTCTGGGCAGGTCGCTTAACCCCGACTGCCTAGCCTTTGCCAATCTTCTGTCTTAGAAATGGTACTAAGAAAGAAGGTAAGGAAGGGCTCAGAAAGTGAAAAGACTAAACTGCACAATGTTTGCCCCTCTAAATAGATAGGAGTAGAGGAGGCTTCTTCACTGGAGGTCCTCACAGGTCAGAGACCACCCCCCAAGAAAAATTAAAAGAAGAAATGGGGTCCAGCTTTGCTCAACAAATGCCAAAATGTCTCCAATGCAGTCAGTGCCTCCGTGAGAACAAGGTGCAACTTCCACTCTCTCCACTTGACTCTGCCATCAGGTTCACAGATCTTTGATTTAGAGACAAAAGAGACTTTCTAGGAGATCTCAGCAGATCGTAATCAGGAGGAAACTGAGACCCAAGGAGAGTAAGTGACTGGCCCATAGACCAACAGGTATTAAGTGACTGTGACATTGGCTGAAAGTACAGAACCAGTCAGGTGTATCTGCTTCCTCCAACGCTGGGACACTTGGGGCACTTCCTGAGTTCCCTAGCAGACCTGTCTGATCTTCTTCTTCCCCCAAGAAGGCTCCATCCTATTTGTAAAGAAAATTTTAAAAAGGAGTAGTAGGGGATCTGCCTCAGACACTGCCTAGCTGTGTGACCCTGGGCAAGTCACTTAACTCCTAACCACTCTTCTGCCTTGGAACCAATACACAGTATTGATCCTAAGATGGAAGGTAAAGGAACTCCAGCTCTAGGCTAGGATAACTATTGGGTCCTTCATACTATTACTGCTGTCCAAGGCTCTAAGATCAGTGGTTCCCAAACTTTTTTGGCCTACCGCCCCCTTTCCAGAAAAAATATTACTTAGCCCCCTGGAAATTAATTTTTTTAAATTTTAATAGCAATGAATAGGAAAGATCAATGCACCTGTGGCCATCACCGCTTCCCCTAGATCTCTGCAGCACCCACCAGGGGGCGGTGGCACCCACTTTGGGAATCACTGCTCTAAGACAGAAACAGCTCTTTGTTTCAGCCATGAAGCTGGAATCATCAGGGGGAGAGTGGGTTCAAATAGGTTAACAGACTTGGTATTCACAGCCCAAGGAAGGGTGCCCTCAATGAGTGGGGAGCCAGAAATGGGGAGAGCTAAGTATTCAGGGGTGGGAAATCCCAGACCAGCAGGGAGCAACCGATGGCTGGTAATTTCAGCAAAGGAACCCAAGGGGAAGGGATGGCCCTTGTGCTTTCCTCAGAGTAGCCCTGTGAGGTCATCATTTCCCGTGTGACCAACATTCACAGAGTCAAGGGCAAAGGTTGTAACTTGGCCAAGATCCTGTGAGATTTGACACAAAGTCAATGCTACTCCTGCGGTGCCACCTGCAGTTCTGGAACCAGGGGAAAAGAATGGATGGCAAAAGGATGCTCTAAGGATGCTCCCAGGGCCCCTTGCCCCATAAGACTATTTCTAATGAGTAAGTGGAGGTTATATGGATATTAGGAGCACACGGTGATGCCTTTCATTCTCTGTAGAGGGCCAATTTTTTTTTAAAACCCTTACCTTCTGTTTTAGAGTCAATACTGTGCATTGGTTCCCAGGCAGAAGAGCTATGGTAAAGGCCAGACCATTGGGGTTAAGTGACTTGCCCAAGGCCCCACACCTAGGAAGTGTCTGAGGTCAAACACCAAGTTTCAACTGTTTGTGTTCAACCTCTTTGGAAGTCAGAGTGAGATGATTCTGAATCAGCAGCAACTAAATCATTGTTAGAGATCCTCAAATAACCAAGAAGAGGCAAGGACCCATGTGGCTGAAGGTAAGCAGATATTTTGATTTTTCAAAAGAGATGATGGATTCTTTAAACTATAGTAGATTTGAGTTTGGCTCTAATTCCAAGCAGAATTCTAAAATGTTTCCTTAAATGGATTATGATTCTTAGGAAAAAGGAAATAGTATTCACTTGAAGCAAATTAAGTTAACTAAAACAAGTCATACCCCATATGTCCGTACTTCTTCCTTCCTTCCTTCCTTCCTTCCTTCCTTCCTTCCTTCCTTCCTTCCTTCCTTCCTTCCTTCCTTCCCTTTCCTTTCCTTTCCTTTCCTTTCCTTTCTTCTTCCTTCCCTCCTTCCTTCCCTTTCTTCCTCCCTCCCTCCCTCCCTTCCTTATTAGATTGGTAGATCAGGGAAATACTGGGATTCAATAAAGGATTACATAGAGTCTCAGCAATAGTACTGTGGACAACATGGGGAGCTGTAAGATAGATTAGAGTACAATTAGATGGATTTTCCTATATCTCATATTGTTCAGTCTTTTTCAGTTGTGTCTGACTCTTTGTGATCCCATTTGGGGGTCTCTTGGCATAGGTACTGGAGTGGTTTGCCCTTTCCTTCTCCAACTCATTTTACAGATGAGGAATTGAGGCCAACAATGTTAAGTAACATGCCCACGACACAGCTAATTGAGTGTCTAAGATCAATTTTGAACTCAGATCTTCCTAATTTTAGGCCTAGCACTCTATACACTTCACCACCTAGCTGCCTAAGACACACTTGTTGACTTTTCATTTAAATCTTACTATTCTATTCTGAGAGATGGGGCTGGGGGTGGGGGAAGAAATTGGCTAACCAGACCCTCAGTCTTTCAAAAGGCTTTAAAATCTTGGGGTGTAATTCCTCAGCTATTAAGTCCTTCATCTTCTTCCATCCTGGACCATTCAGTCCCTCCTCTAGTTGGCATTTTCATCATCTCTCTGAAAAAGAAGCATCCCTTCCTTTGGTTACTTGTGTTACCTTCTGCAAATTCCTCACCATGAGTCAGGGCAGTCATGAGACAGAAGAGAAGGAACTGACAGCTTCTCCCCCAGCCTTGATCTCACACATCCTGTTTACTTTAACAACCACAAATGCCATGTTTTCCTGCCCAATCACAGGTTCCTTTCAAAGTCTTATTTCTCTTGATAATGATGTAAGTTTGCAAGACCCAGACCAGATTATCCTTAAATTGGGCCTGAGAGGGAGCATCCCCTAAGTCAAATAGTAATGGCACCATTTAAAGTAGAACGCAAGTAATAAGGTACCAAGAGAGGGGTCTTAGGACCCCAATATGTGTCAGTCTTTATAAAACACACCCCCTGATATGTACTTCTTGTCCCAGTAATAACTGGAGGTAGGAAGGGGAGATCTACAAAAAAAAAAAAGTGTTCAGGCAACCAGTATGCCTCATTTTTTTTTTTGTCATCACCTTGGAGCATCATTACTGAAATATATCTAGAAATGACTCTAGGCAGGAAACAACTGCTCATAGTTATAACACATCTATTCGTACCTAAAGTTCATGGGTTGTTTTTTTTTTTCCCCTCTGAGTCTTACCATAGTTTTGGGGGAAGCAGTATCTCTATGTAGATCCTCTAAGATCATTGATTCTAATCTAGGAATTCTAATTTATGAAGGACTTAGGAGATAATCTGGTCCATTTTCATTTTTTGATGAGGAAGCTGAGGCTTGGCTAGGTTAAGTGACTCATCCAAGACCTCATGAGTAATAAATGACAGAACCAAGATCCTTTGACTTCAGATCTATTCCATGGAGTAAGGATGGGGGATGGAAGCCTTGTCCCCAACTCCTGTGGGGCAGCAGGACCATCCAGGTCACCCAGTTTTGGGGTGACACCCCCTCAAAGTCTCAATGGAAAGGAAATATATAAGATTCTCTTGACCTTGGCAGGTGTCCTCCACTACAAGTTCATGGAGGTTGGGCTATTTAAAAAGAGATTTGCTGGGGCAGCTGAGTAGCTCAGTAGATTGAGAGCCAGGACCAGAGATGGGAAGTCCTAGGTTCAAATCTGGCCTCAGACACTTCCTAGCTGCGTGACCCTGGGCAAGTCACTTGACACCCATTGCCCACCCTTACCACTCTTCTGCCTTGGAGCCAATACACAGAAGTTAAGGGTTAAAAAAAAAAAAGAGAGAGAGATTTGCCAGGGTCTAAAGTAAAGTCTCTCCCCCAAATTTGTTGTTCCCCTTCTAATTATGGTAGCATTGGTTTGGGCCGTACAAACCCTTTTCCATTTTATGTCATTAAAATGATCTAGTTCATTTTTCTGCTGTTCTTTATGGCTTGTTTGGTCATAAATCACTCCCTTATCCACATCTTTACGTTTAATCAAAAAAGCAGATCCACAATTGGGCTGGGTCGATGGTGATCAGAACGGCAGGATTTCTAAGAAAGCTCGAGGAGGCCTTTTCGTCATGGGTTTGCCCTAAATATCTTTGAAGCCAATTTGAGGTGATTTTTATACCAATAACAACACTATTCATTTCCATAAGTGTGTGGACATTCCAGAAACTTCATTTTTCTCAATCAAACAATGAATTGTCACCTCTAACTTAGGTGGTCCCAAGTGTGTGTGTGCACGTGGGCGTGCACGTGTGTGCGTGGGCTGCTGAATTTGGAGTCAGAAACCCAGAACTCGGATTTACATCCCAGCTCTGCTACTTACTCGCTATGTGAACAGAAGCTCCCCGACCTCCGTTTCCGCGTGTGTAAATAAATGGAGGTTCCACTTAACCTCTAAGGCAAAATGCCCTGTATGGGATACACGCGCGCACACGCATCTCGAGTGCTGTCTAAGGTCGAAAACAAGCGAAGCCTGCACGCTTACCGCGTGTGCTCCATCTCTGGAGAAAATAGATGCAATGGAAGAGGAAGGGACGATGCGGCAGGCACAAGAGGATGTGGAAGGCTGCCGAGGCTTCGGACGGGATGAAGGGGAGAGAGCCCACCCCCACCCCCACCCCCACCCCCACCCCCTGTCCGGAGAGGGCGTTTGTCTCTGTAACGGACCGCTAAAGCCACGGAGATGCTGCCTGCGAAGTGCTCGCTCTACGAGCACCGGCTAGGCTGGAGTACGACCAGGGAGGCGGATATTAAACAGCAAGCCGCCAGGGGGCGCCGTCTGCAAGCCGCGGCCCGGGGCCCGCCGGGCCAGTCCGGACCTTGCCCGAGCCTTCTACCACACCGGAGGGACCCGCCGCGCTCCCGCGCCGGGATTATCTGGAGGCGAAGGCGCGGGCCCTGGCCATGCTCCAAATAGTCCCCGTGAAGAAAACCTCTTAATTGTGCTCTTCAGCCCCGAACCCTTCTTCGGGAATGTCCGCTTTCCAGGCCGGACTCAGCTCGTCCCAGCGCTCAGGTAACTCGACCAAGAAGTCGCGTAGCTAAACCACCACACCTAGCGGGGTGCCGTGACGCCCGACACCCCTCGCTTCTCCCCATTGCCGCCCTCCCCCCACACATGGTGGGACTGCACGTTCCGGTAACTCGTCAGGAAACGCTGAGAAAGCGGAGCAAAAAACACTAGAGGCGGCCCATCGCCTCCCCTTCACAGGCAGCGAAACCCAGCGGTCAGCTGTCCTCGCACCGCCCGGCTCGTGGCCGCCGCGGCCGCACCAGGTGGCCATTCTTAGGTTCTGAGCGAATCCCAGCCGAAAAAAGGCTACAGCCGATGGCTCTGTGCGGCGGCCAGAGTGACCAAGAAAGGGAGGCGCCGTGCTCCGGCCATTCCCCGAACCCTGGAACTTGTGGCGGGAGGAAGGCAAACAGCAAGCCAAGGACTCGAGGCGATGCTGCCCTCCCTTCGCCTGCTTTGCCCACCTCCTGTTCCGTTCCCAGGCTCTTTGGGGAGGCAGGAGAAATGCCTCTTAATGACCCATCCGTCTCCCAGGGGGAGGCATGATGCAGCTCATGGGAAGCGGGTATGTCTGGGGGCTAGAACTAAGGGAGGCGAATTCTCCGAGGCTAGAGATGCCAGCATAGAAGGAAAAAGTAAGACATGCAGGGCGTGAGTACCACCTAATAATAGGTAAGAGATGGGGGCAGCTGGGTAGCTCAGTGGATTGAAATCCAGACCTAGAGACGGGAGGTCCTGGGTTCAAATCTGACCTCAGACACTTCCCAGCCATGTGACCATGGGCAAGTCACTTGACCGCCATTGCCTACCCTTACCACTCTTCTGCCTTGGAGCCCATACGCAGTATTGCCTCCAAGTTGGAAGGTAAGGGTTTATAATAATAATGATGATGATGATAATAATAAGTAACAGATAGTCTTTAAGATTTGCAAAGTGCTTTACCGATGTTATTTGGTCCTCACAATGACCCTATGAAGTAGGTGCTATTATCATCCCCACTTTGCAGATGAGGAAACTGAAGCTGATAACCATTAAATGACTGAGATAAGTCATTTCAGAAAGCAATTTGGAATTATGCAAATATAGGGATTAAAATGTCCATCTTTTAGCCCAGAGAAGATGATGTTACTAGGCATACGCCCTAATGAAGTCATTGACAAGAAGTTCCCACATGCACTAAAATGTTTATAACAGCACTTTTTGGGATAGCAAAAAAACTGGAAACAAAGTGGTCTCAATTGGGGCATCCAAACAAACTGTGGTACATGAATATAATGGATTGTACATTAAGAAATGACAGATATAAGAAAGCACAATAATAAAGTAAGCTGAGCCCCACAAAAAGCAGTAACTGTTTTCAGCTTAATTATTTTTCAATGGCGTCCAACTCTCTTTGCAGCCCCTCTTTGGAGTTTTCTTGGCAAAGATACTGGAATGGTTTGCCATTTCCTTCTCGAGCTCAATTTATAGATGCAGAAACTGAGCCAAACAGGATTAAATGACTTCCTCAGGGTTAATAAGTATCTGTGGCTAGATTTGAATTCAGGCCTTCCTGACTCCAGGTCTGGCATTCTACCTATCATACCACTTAGCTGCCTATACACAATGACTATAACAAGGTAAATAGGAAGAATAACCAACACAAAACAATTAAAAAAGAATGTTTCAAAATTACAAAGAATAAGTATGACCCTAAAGAAGAGATATGAAAAAAATCTCCCCTTTGCACTTCATTCCTTTGCAGATCAGTGGTATGGAACTTTGTATATGTTTTCAATATATAATTTAAATATAATTTTTAATAATCATTTTCTGACATTTTGAGGTTCATGTTCTTTTCCTCCCTCTCATCCCCAAGATGGCAGGTAACATGATATGAGTTGTACATGTGTTATGATACATATTTCCATATTCATCGTGTTGTGAAAGAAGACACATAACATACTAGAGAATAATTCATGGAGGAAATAAGGTGAAGAATGCCATGTTTCAGTCTGTATCCAGACTTCACAAGTTCTTTCCTTGGTGGTGGATAGCCTTTTTCATCATGAGTCCCTTCGAGTTGTCCTGGATCCCTGCATTTCTGATAAAAGTGAAGTCATTCACAGTTGATCGTCATACATTATTGCTGTTACTGTTCTCTTGGTTCTGCTCACTTCATTTTGCATAATTTCATGTAAGTCCAGATTTTTTTGTGATCATCTTGTTTATCATTTCTTATGGCACAATAGTAGCCCTTGCCCTTCTGCCCTAGACCTGTCACTAGGAAGGAAGGAAGGAAGGAAGGAAGGAAGGAAGGAAAGAAGGAAGGAAAGAAGGAAGGAAGGAAGAAGACATTTTGTAGAAAACACATCAGGCATATAGAAAACAAGGTAAGGTTGTGGTTACATACAGAGCATACATAGGCACTCAGCAATGGGCATCATCTGGTGACAAGTAAAAATTCTCTTGGATCTCTGGAAACACCCTAATTTAGGCTGGTCCATGGCTCAATGGTCTTAGCTCTTCTCCTCTGACCTAAGCTTGTGGGTGGTCCAGGCTGGCTCTCTTGTGTCTGCTGATGCTCTCTGTTCTTCTGGAACCTCCAGCACAAGGGTAGCAGGGTTGGGCTTAGCCCTCCTGTCATTGGTTTCCTGGATCACAGATGGCAAACCTTGACGTCAGAAAGACTTGGATTCGAGTCCTACCTCTGATCTTTGGAAAACCATTTAACCTCCCAGTGCCCTGGAACACTCTCTATGAATAAGTTGTGGAGGAGGAGCTGAGGTATATTGGAAAAGGGAGTTTCCTCACCTAGGAGTTCCCTATACAACCCTATCCTTAATGTCCTTGAAAAGCATGTGGATCAGAAATTTGAACCTTCATAGTCCAGTGCCTGGACTGTAGTAGATACTTAATAAATGCTTCTTGACTTTATATTCTCATGCTTGGTGAGTTTGTCAGCTGGTGGGGCAGAGGGAGAGAGCTGCAACCACATTTCCTGCTCATCCGTAAAGTTGAGGTCACATCAGTAGTCCAAAAGCAGGGAGGTGGGAGTAGGTCAGGGTGGAGTAAGTCAAATGCCACATCATTCTCATCCAAGACCCCACGTTGAGGCAGCATCTTTTCATGGCTCACTTGTCTGGGTCAGTGCCTCCAGGGCTCTAGATTTTATGTCTTCCCCTAAGAACATGTCATGGGTGACTATTTTTGATAGATGGTTTCCATGACTTCTATGCTGAACACTGTGTTTTCTCCATAGAGCTATAGCTGTGCTAGTCCATGAGGTATTGCTACTGTCACATCTATGAGATTAGGGCCTGGGGCTTACGTGTATTCTTGCCCATCTATGAGGGGCAAGGAGATTTGGAGGGTCCACAGATTCATTCAGGATTGAGGTAGGGCATGTGGAAGGCCAGGTGGGTAGATACAGAGTGAAGAAGGTAGCCAGTAGGTCATGGGGTTCATCACCTCATGGTGTAGCCTCCATGGAAGAGAAGAGAGACTGGATTCTGTGGTTCAAGGAGAATTCCTAAAATCCATAGTATGTTTATACAAAAAAAAATTCCAGAAGAAAACTGATGTTCCCATCCTAAACCTGAGTGGGGGCAGTGAGCCTGAAAAATAAGAGGTTCCTCAAATGGATGCAGGTCCTTTGTGCTAGGATGGAGCCTTGGACCCAAGGCTTACATGTACTAGACTTTCAGTGTTCCAAGGATCTGTGCTTTTCTCTCTGACAGCACCTCCTCTACACACACAAATCACAGCCCCTCCACACCTTTAGCGGATGATCTCCATGATGTGGTCCTCCAGTTAAAGAGTTCTGCCGCTGTACGGCTATGCACTCCTTAAAGTGGAGCTGCACCTCACTTCCTTAAAATAACCTCTCTCAGGTTTCACTTCCTGGAGATGGTTCCCAAGTCTGTGTTTTCCCTGCCACCATCCTTCATGATTTCATCAGGGAACTGGACTTGAATGATGTCATACCAGGTAAGGGGAAATGCCAGGAGAGGAAGACATGCTCCTAGTTCACAGACTCTGCATGAATAAAAGTGGCTCAAGAGAGGGGGATCCAGATTCCTGTGAACTTTTTTCTTTTACCACT
This sequence comes from Gracilinanus agilis, assembly GCF_016433145.1. Lineage (NCBI taxonomy): Eukaryota > Metazoa > Chordata > Mammalia > Didelphimorphia > Didelphidae > Gracilinanus > Gracilinanus agilis. The sequence continues at coordinate 684,594,585 of NC_058131.1, forward strand.
GCTCATTATCCCCTCTCTCCTTCCTCCAGTTCATCTCCTCTTTTGTTTCAGAATCATTCGGGATTCTTAGGAATCCTTCCTCTCAGAGAAGCTCATCCATCTGATACCGGCCTTTCATTCCATTAGGTCACTGTGAAATCCTCCCAATTCTGGTGATTTTCAGCATTTAATTATACTCAGTCTTCAATTGTTGCTTACAGACATCATCTCCGTGGATCATGTCTCTTCAACTAAATTGCTAGTTCTTTGAGAGTAAGACTTTCTGTGACAGACCCCATAACAGCCAGGTCAGGGCTTTTGTCTAGTGGATGGTAGAAATGGAAACCCCTCTGGCAATGTCGTCCCTTCTGAGTCCTTTCTCTTGTATCTCCATTGATCCAACTGTTGGCACCAAAACTGTCCTGATATTTGTTCTGGCCTTTTGTCTTACCCATTTTCTCATTAACAAACAGCACAGCCCTATGTGTAAAGCAAAAGATTGTCAACTTTCTTAGAGCCTTCACTTCTTTTACCTTCTGTCTTAGAATTGACTCCAAGGCAGAAGAGTGGTGAGGGCTAGGCAATGGGGGTTAAATGACTTGACCAGGGTCACACAGCTGGGAAGGGGCTGAGGCCAGATTTGAATCTAGGGGCTCCCATCTCCAGACCTCTCTCTCTAACCACTGAGCATTCCTAGAACTTTCTTTGAGCTATCTGTTGCCTTTTTGTCATGGAATTCAACAAATTCATAGAATTTTTAAAAATGCATTAAGTCTGGGACTTCCAGGTTAAGATGGCGGCAGAGTAAGAAGCAGCTCTTAACCTCTCCTGACCGAAACATACAAAACTCCTCAAGGGGACATAAAAACAAGTCCAGACGAAAGGAGGAACCCCACAACAGGGCACAGCGTGGAAGGTACGTGGAATCGAGACATTTCCAAGCTA